>NW_027527429.1:129080-159545 GCF_008692635.1 Crocuta crocuta
CGCAGGCCTTGCGACGCCAGAGCCACTGCGGGCTGAGCCTGCGCACTCGTGCCCCTCTGGCCCCACCCCCGCGCCTCCAAGGCCCCGCCCCCGCGCGGGATGGACGCCCTCCAGGCCCCGCCCCCAGGCCTGAGGGCTGCTGTGCGCCGGGTTGCGTCCCTGGGTTCACTGTGCATTTAGACAACCAGGCGGCTTTGAGCCGCGCCCGGCACGCCCTGCAGGGCTCCGCGCACACCCGCCCACCCCTTCCCAAGGCCTGGCCCCACCCTGGCCCACCCCGCCTGCCCCTTCCGTCTTCCTACTGCAGGGCCCCCTTCAAGGAATTCTGCCCCCCAGGGGTCTCTGGCTCCCCCCAGGGGTCTCTGGCTCCCAAGCTCCCAGTGCCCTGCCCCTAGCCCCCAACCAGCGAGGGGGCAGATATTCCTGCAAGTCAGGCATGCACAGCCAGAAGCCAAGAAGTTCGCAAAGCTGCCTGCGCGCACACAGCCTCAACGTTTTCCTGAGCGAAGACCCAGGCCTGGGACTCAAGTGAGGGGACCTCGGAGGGACCGCACTGGGGCCGGTGACCGGAAAACCACACCCAGGCGGGAAGCAGTGGCAGCCTGGCCAGATTGGCTGTGGAGCCGAAGCAGCTTCCTGCAACTGACATCCCCTGTCCCCATCGCTAGGTGGTTTCCGCCCTCCCGATACAGTACCTGGTACCGGGTGGGGTCCCTCCCCCATGCACCCCCCGCCCCCCGGCTCCCAGCCATCCTACCGAGGCATCTCCACTGGTTGCCGGGCTCATCCACTTCTGCATGCCAGCGGCAGAGCGGACGTCGCGGGGGTCATGTGCTGGGGGAGGGTAAGAGAACGAAGATGTCTGAGACACACGGCTGTAGAGGGCTGGTGTCAGAACCCTGCGGTGCACAGCTGGCTTTGCCAAACAGACTGGATCCTGGTGGCGTTGCAAACTGGCAGAGAACAAGCACTTGGCAGGTCGGTGACGGCATGCCATGTGCCAAGAGTGCAGTTTGCCCTGGCAGCAATGCCGTATCTGGGACAGCAGCTTCGGCTGGGGGGTGCATCCATCACCTGTGTCCTCACTTCAATGAGCTACATTCCTTACCACCTGCCCGCCTCCTCACAGGTGGGCAGAGCGCACCACCGCCGCATCTTTTCATCAAGGCCACACTTTGCATCTGGATTACTGTCCTGGCAAGGGAGAGGATGGATGTTCCAGAGACTTCCACCTGCTTGTCCCTACCGTAACGGCCTTGCTCCACAGGTCAGTGTGGAATCCATATGGGAATCCAGCCAGTTGTCAAGTCTATTTCAATGGCACATTCAGGCCTTGGGACGATAACCACAGAGGGTGTGGACCCACTCAGACAAATGTTACTACTTGACCAAGGTAGCCCTCCTGGACCCCTGAGACTTAGTAACGAATCAGAGCCAGTGAATATTACCACCCCCACCCAAAAACACTGGTGTTCCCTTTTCCTAGATAGTCACCCCAACAGGTGGCTGCAGGTACCCTTAGGAGTGCCCAGAGGAAATCCATGCACATGACAGCATTCCAGGCCCTTCCCCCAGAACCTCGCACTCCCCTTGAGCAAGGACTCGGGGTCTGCTGAGTGGCTGTATTTCTCCTTCATGGTGACCGAGCTGGGTTTCGGCACCCTGACCATTAACTCTCCTCAAGGAAATGTCCTAAGAACCATTTAGTTCCCAAAGGGATCTTGACATCTTTGCAGATCTCCGGGGCAAACCGTCTGTTCCAGAAAAAGTGCTTTATGCTTCTATGAAACAGCGACTCAAAGTAATTCTACACTGACATTTCTTTTTTTTTTTTAATTTTTTTTTATTTATTTCTAGGAGAGAGACAGCATGAGCAGGGGAGGGTCAGAGAGAGAGGGAGTCACAGACTGAAACAGGCTCCAGGCTCTGAGCTGGCAGTCAGCACAGAGCCCAACGCGGGGCCCGAACCCACGAACCGCGAGATCATGACCTAAGCGAAAGTCGACGCTTAACCGACTAAGCCCCCCAGGCGCCCCTACACTGACATTTCTTGTGAGCTTAGGGACCAGCTTCTGACACTACGTAAGAGCTGAGGCCCAGGGTCCTTCCTGGGCCTGTGTACAGGGAAACTCCTCTGCTCCCATTCACTGCATGTCCCCTTTCAAGTTCCATGGAGGAGGGGTGCCAGGGGTTAGGGAGGGAGCTCAGTCAGTTGAGCATCCCAACTTTGGGTCAGGTCATGATCTCATAGTTTATGAGCTCAAGCCCCACATCAGGCTCTGCACTGACACCATGGAATCTACTTGGGATTCTCCCTCCCCCCCCCTCTCTTGCTCTCTGTCTTAAAAAGAAAAAAAAATTCCACAGAGGATACACTTACCTTCTCTGGCCACGACACAGAAGTTTTCACATTTCCTGGAATGACCCATTCTTAAATGTTTGTTCCAAAAAATACTTTATTTATTAAACAATATATCCATAATCTATAACATGATCCAAAAATACAGATATACATCTTTACATTATTTAATAAAAAGATTTACAATATCATCTTTCCTTTACAAAGGGAACATAGATAATTCCTTGAAAATAAAACGTAACATTCATGTTAAAGCTGTGTCATCTTTTTGGATGAAATGTGGTCAAAGTGAACCCCATAAAATACATGGGTAGAAAGAAAGAAACTTCATAGACTCCTCTCCTGCGTGAGAACGATTTTCTTAGGCTTCCTGTTTTAAAACTCCTCTCAGCACAGGTATCGAGGACCGGCCACGGCTCACTAGCAATTGAGGAAAACCTGCAGTCTCCAAGGCCCATGGTTAAGTGTCTGGATCCCGGCTCCGGCCACACGGGGGAGCTGCTCTTGGGACAGTGTTCGTGCTGGGGGCCGTTTCTGGGCACAGCCGCCAGCCACAAGTCAGAAGGCAGAGTGCCATGCGGGTGCCTGGGACAGGACTGGCACCCAGCTGCCCGGTGTCCCCATGCATCCCGCCAAGCCCCCAGCATCACTGTGCACGTGGCTGTGTCTTCAGCATTTGCTGCCCTGGGCAGACTCGAAGCCACCAGGCTCCTGTGACCCTGGCCAGTCCCATTTCATATCCACTTGCCCAGGGACCCCAGCCTGCACGATGGGGACAGTCACCCCAGCCAGCAGCTCCCCTGGCACGGCCATAGACTGGGGGAGGGGCAGTTCAGGTTATAAGTGCAGCCCGTGTCCTCCTGTGGGAAAACAAGAGGCTGTCTGTCGAGCTGCTGACTGATAACCTAGCACTAACAACGAGGGACGTGCAGGTTCTCCTCTGAATAAGGTACTCCTTCCCTCACACACGAACCCCACAGCCGTGGAGGGCCCGCACCCTTGGCTCAGATACAGCTGCGAGAGGGACCACTGGGCCCAGCCCAGACCCCCCTCAACCCAAGGAACAGGGCTCTGCAGCCCCGTCTGGGTCCAATCCGGCACCTGGCCGGCAGATGGGGGTCTGGTGGGAATCACCCCCAGACGACAGTGGGCGGCTGGCTCCCCCGGAGCAGTGCTCAGCTGCTGCGTGGGCGCCAGCCATCCCTGCAAGGCCAGGGCCAGGGCCAGGGCCAGGCCGGGTGGCAGAACATTCTTCCCGAAGCCAAGCGCCACTCTTGAGTGTCCTCCTGACTTGCAGACGGTGTGCACGGCTGGGAAGGGCAACTGATCGGTCTCGACCCAAACAGCATTCCAGGCAATCTTTCTATTCCGCTCACATCTTCCGTTTTCTCCAGAGCTAAACGCGTTGTTTTGGAGGTACTAACATAACTGACAACAGTGAACACCAGAAACAGAGAGGCACGGAAACCGGAAAAGAAGTGGTCGGCACCGGGCTGTGACACAGTGACAGCAGAGACACCGTCCGACTGCACACGAGCTCCGCACACAGTCGGCCGTCTCTCCCATGATGTGCTCGAGGCCCCAGAGAGCAGGCGACGGGCGAGCCGGACCCGCCATCCACCTGCGTCCGTCATCACCCGCCCTCCCGTGATGGCAACGGCCGCAAGTGTTCTGAGAGGCAGTGCAAATGTTAAACTAGCTTCCAGAAAGTCATCACACACTCACTGTACTTACCTACCCTCTCCACAAACACTGGTAAAAGAGTGAAGCAAACAATTTCCCACAATTTATTCCCCACGATCTTTAAACACCTGTGTTAACAAAAAGCTAAGTTCCTAAATACAGACGCGCTGCAGTTTTGGCTGCCGCGGAGACTGAGGGGCTCGTGCCGGCCAGCGCTCATCCTGAAGCCCCCGCCCTTGCTCTCGGAGCAGCAGGGAGGCATAGGTTCCGGGACAGTCTGGCAGGCCCGGGGACCCCCTACCCTAACCATGCAGCCCGGGGCGCATGCGCCAAACCAACCCCACCTGCAGTCACCTGGAAGCGAGCCCCGGTCTCGGCACGTCGGTTGCAGGCTGACCCGCCGAGAGCACGACGCAGGTCCCGGCTGGACCCTCGCTGCGAGGCTAACACTCAGAGCTCACAGACCGAGGACGAGCTGAGCTGGCGGGAAGCAGCCCGTGCACGACACGGCGGCCCGAGGCTCTCTCTGCAGCATCTCCTGTCCCGGCTGAAATACTAGAAAACAGGAGGACACGTGAGGTAAACAGGCCATCAGAGGAAGCAGGGCGGCGTTCCAGAAGGCCTCCTTGTAAAGAGGAGACCCTCGTTCACCTGGGAATGTCCCGTCTCCACTCTGCCTCCTGCGTTTCTTCTCACGCCTCCAGGACAGAGACGGGCTCTTCTGAGTGGGTGCTAGGGGGTCTCGGGGTGCACGGAAGCTCCCAGAAGTCACACCGCGCACCACCACAGGTACGCTCCTCCCCCACCGACTACCAACACGACGGTTTGCAGCTGGTCTGGCAGAGTTCAGGGAAAAGCGCTCCCGTTTCCCGGCCTCACTCCAGAACCGCCGCGGCACAGGGACTCCGGGTAGCCTCACAGAACTGTGGTCCCCTCGGGCGTGAGCCGCTTACCAGTGTGCGACACGGCAGGTTCAAACTCCGCCCGTGGCAGACGCAGCTCGCCTCGTGTACACACAGAGCCGCCATCTTCCGCTGTTAGATAATCTCAGCTTCACAGTAAAAACACCAGGAGTCCCGGAGACACGGCACAGCAGCCGTCTGACAGGCGTCTTCGGGCTGCTCCCGGTGAGGCCAGCCCGTCTGCTGATGCAGAGCTGCTCACTCCAGAAGGGAAAGCCCTCACGGAGGGAAGTGGGAGCCCAGACGAAAAGGCAGTGCACGGCGAGTGGGCCCTCCTGCTCCGGGGACGCCCCCACCCGTCCCAGGCAGGTCACCGAGACACAGAGGACGCCTTCCAGCGACGCCTCGCCAGCTTCCACGCACACACGCCTCGGCGGGGACAGACGTGCTTACAGTGGCGCCCGGGGACAGTCGGACCACACGGGCTCATACCCCAGCTGCAGAGCGACGGCAGTGCGGCGGGCAGGAAGGGCCCCCGTGCAGCCGCCCACAGAAGGCTTGGCCACTCGGTGGACCTGCCACGCTCGGGGCCGGGGCCCGTACGAGAAGTCTCGAGAATGAAGTCACTGTGGCAAGTCCCCATAAGATCGCTCCTCATGCAAACAGGGCTCAGGTGGATTCTTGTTTGTCTTAGGAAATGTTCAGAATTACAACTGGCCGCTGAGTCATTAAATATCATTCAAAACAAGGTAGTTTTAAAATGAAGAGAAAATATTGCAACACGAAGGAAGGAATATATTAACTCGCTCTTCTCATCCGGGCGCCAGCCTTACTTCTTCTTCCTCCTCTCCTGAACGCACCGGGGACAGAACCTGAGGAGAGAGGCGTGGTGATCGGGCCTGTGCGTGCAGAGGCCCGCCCCCCACCCTCGGGGCCTCCAGGGACAGTGGCCGCGTCACGGCAACCGCACCGGGAGACAGCGCGAACCGCAGAGCGTGTGGCTCTCCCACAGGACGCCCCCCGCAAGGAGAGACCCCCAGCAAGTCACTGTAGCAGCACGTGTTTCCGAGGTGACAGAAACGAGTCAACGAGCAAGACTGTACGAATGAATGCTCCTCTCGATCTAGTTAACTGGTCCTCCCTGTGACAAAGCGGCCGCCGGGGATCAAAGCAGAGGCGACCCCACAGTCACACCGGCAGACCAAGTGTGGCAGAGGAAGAAACGGCGCACTCGAGCAGGGTGGGCAGGCCGAGAGGGCCCTGGACCCCACGTGATTAGCGAGTGCTCCCTGGGGACCCTGGGGAAGCAGGCTCCGCGCCCCCGACAGCGGGGCTTGCTCCCGGGCACTCCTGGACCGCGGCAGCTGCTGGTGACGCCGGGTGACCTTCCAGCTGCCTTCCACCTCGGACCCTCCTGAACTCCCAGTGCCCAGGCGGCTAGCTTGCATGTGACTGAGCCCCGCTTCCCCCAGCCCCCGGCCGCTCAGTTCCCCAGTGTCTGGTCGGTGCCAGTGAGCGGGCNCCAGCAAACGTGCTCACATGCAGGCTCATGCCGCAAGAACATGTCAGTCAGAGCTGAAATCTTACTTAACAGGGAGGAAGCCTGAACACTTTGTGATTCTGGAAAGACCCCAGAGAAACCCCGAGTTAGACAGCAAGGTGGAGCCCCACCTGCCTCCCCGACTCTGCACACGGCGCACGGACCCTCCCAGAGGCAAAACCATCTTCCAACGCCCACTGACTCTTCCACCCAGAAGTTCTACCAACAGCTCGAACCCACGTCTGAACCTGAATCACGTCTCCCTGCCTCGCAGCCCCCCACCTGGGTGCCCGGGCCCCAGCTGTAACTCACGGTCAAGGGCCCAAGCAGTCACTGCTCAGGCTCCCTAAGGTGACCCGGCAGGTGCCGGGACACACGTGGGAGCAGACATGTGAGCACCCCCTCAGCCACCGCCCGCTGAGCCCCAGGACAGCACAGCCTGTCCTCTGGATGGTCTGCCATCCCCTCCGTCCACACACGCGCAAACACAGAGGACAATCTCCAAGACCTCATTCTAGAACAGAGATCCATTCTACACACAGGTAAATAAAACCTGGTTTTTACTGAAAGAACTCTCAGGAACGACACCGAAGCTGCCAGCAAACACAAGGATGGGGGACAGAGAGTGCCCGAGCGCCCCGCACTCCGTCCCAGTTGAACACGAGCCCTGTGGCAGGTGGCTGGCCTCTGCCCAGGTTCAGATTTAATACTTGTGCTCTCTGCCTTTTCCCAAAACTCCGCAGGGGAAGAGCTCCTCGTTTCACATTTTCTACCTCAATCAAAAGCATCAGAATAGCTGTTCCTTAGAAGAATAACAAGCTAGGGGCATTACGTGAACACCGTGAGAGACCAGACCCAGGCGAGGTGTGCAGACGTCCCTCTACCAGCTCAGCCCCAGGAAGCAGGACCCCAGCCCGGCGAGCCCACGGCCACAGCCGGTCCTGGTGGGGGCAGCACCCAGGACGCCCCGCGGGCAGGGAGAGGCCGAGCAGCGCCCATACTGACCATTTTCCTTTGGGTTTCGTGGTCAGATCCACGCAGGCGAAGTGAAACCACTCGATAGGACACTGCAAGGCAGAGGACAGAGCCGCAGTCAGGATTCCGTGACCCCCCAGCCCCCGCCCCGTGCACGGCGCCCTCACTCACGTCCGGGTTGTCGCAGCCTATCATCTCCCCGTAGGACACCTGGTGGCACAGGCAGTAGGTGGGCTCATTTGGGTCCACAGGCATGTCCAGCACGTCAGACGGGTGCACGGATAGGATGGTGTCAGTGAACTCAGACCTGCGGGGAAACCACAACAGTGAGCAGCAGGTGTGGGGGGGGAAGGGACTGGCCCCTTGGTACCGGACGAGATGGGCATGAAGGCACCCCAAGGGCCTGAGGGGGCGCACTTACTACACAGCACTGGGATGTGGCCCCACTCGGGGGTCATGAGTCCTTTGCTGTCTCCTCCCTCCCACCTGCTTCCTGGGCTCCCCCCCACCTCTTAGGGGCCCTCTCCCCTGGGGGCAGGCAAACAGCCCTACTCACCAGCCACCAGCAGACGACATCTGAGAATCCCAGGCCCCAACCCAACCCAGCACACCAGGCACCAGACCTCCACGCCACACATGCTCCCAGTGCCTTCACCCTTAACCCGAGAACCCCCAGCTGCCCTCCCCACCCCTGAAGCAGCAGGTATCAGGAGCCCCTGCAGTCCCTAGCTGCCCACCCCCGGATCACGGTCCGCGTCACCCACCCCCATGAAGTGGGCCTAGAGCCCCCTGTGCCCCGCGGCTCCCTCGGTCACTAACCAGAGGCCCGGCCAGAGCCCAGCCTGCCTGTGCTTCCCTCCACGCCAGCTGCCCACAGCTCTGCAGCCAGGAGGTGAGGGAGCTGAGCGAGGAGGGCTGGGGGTTCAGGCTTCTACGTGTCTCGGGAGCTTTCAAACAAATAACCAGCTACAGGGTTCCTATTAGCACAGAAAGGCAACCTTCCCTATCTCACCCTGCAGAATCCAGAACACACACGTAATTCAAGTGTATACCTGCTACGGAAACACCGTAAGTTCATACCAGGAACCTGGGGACGGGGACGCTGAGAAGCTGTGACGGACCACAAAATTTAAACACACTGACAAGGAGAAGTCTGATTCCCAAAGGCAATCGCCGTTCCCCTTTCGCCCACATGCCTGTCTACAGACCCTCAGTGCCTCTGCCATTAGATACCCAGGGCTGACCACGCGCCACACTGCCCCTTGCAGAGAGCGCTATCCTCCGTCCCAGCCCCCACACCAGACAGGGGCGTCCTCTGACCCAGCACCACGCAGAGAGCCCTGTCCTCAGCGCCAGCCCCCACCCCCCGCTGTGGTGCTGCCTCCCACCTGAGTGCTGCCCAAGGGCTCCAAGGTCTGTCTGAGCCTCTTCCCTTTATAAGTGCTCTGTCTCTGGGGACAGACAGGACTCCCTCTACTTATCTGAAGTGAGAAAGCATCACAAACTGTGCCCTGTCCACACGCTTCTATCAAGCAACTCTCCAGACTAGAGTGTGGGTTCCTGTCCGCCGCCAAACCTCCTCTTCTCCACCTGGCCCCTGGCCCCGTGCCTCACCGCCTGCTAGATCGTGTCCTACCCCCAGTGGGGCTTCCTCCCCGGAGACTCACCTGGAGATCAGTGCCCACCTGCCTCGGGGTCACCCCCAGGGCACACGCCTTCCATGTGCCAACCGCGCTTCGCCTGCCTGTGCGCTCTGCTTGTGAAGCTTGACGGAACTCCCACACCACGAGCCGCCACCTGACCTGAGCTCCTGTCCCCCAGGTTCAAGGGCACCACCCAACCAGCGAGGAGGCCCAGGGTCACCCCTGGATCCCACCTGAGGGGGCTCTGCGGTGGGAGGAGGGAGGGGTGCCAGGAGGTCCTGGGCTGGAGACCCCGTTTCAGCCGTGCCGGCCACCTCACTCCGACCCTGCCGGGCACGAGCGGGGTCCTCCAAGCTAATTTCCCTGGACGCTGCAGGCACCCCTCACCAGGCACTGCCAGGGATCCCCTCCCGGGCCTGAAGCTCCGACCGCCCAATGTGCTTGCCAAGCACGAGTCAGAGCCAGACTTCAGGACAGGCCCAGCGCCCCTCACACACCTCTGCTCGAGCAGCCCTCTGGCCTGTCCCGACCTCCATACAGGGCCCCTCCAGGGGGGCCGCGGAAAAGGGATTCGCAGAGAAGGGCCGCGCCGAGGTGGACCCGCCGAGGTGGACCCGCCAAGGTGCTCTACACACATCACCATCCGACGCTCCCTTCTCGCCCGCAGCCAGCCCGGCATAAAGGCCAGCGGCCGCCTCCTCAGCGCCGTCAGACAGCAGTCAGCCACGTGCACACCGTCACGACTCCGCTCGGGGGAAATGCCGCATGCCCGGCCACCTCCAGTGTGCCCACACAGGTGATGCTAAGATGTGTGTCACTGGGAGGGCTGAGGCACAGCCAGGCAGGCGTCCTGCAAGGGAGGCTCTAACCGCACCTGAGAGCGCGAGGGACCCGTGGGGAAGAGGCTGATGAGAGCACCCGCTGGCTCCAGAAAAGGCCACCGTGCCTCTGGATTCAGAGCAGCACGGAGCGGGACGACTCAGAACCCTGCTGCTACAGGTCAAAGGACAAATCCAACAAGTCACTAAAACCACATTTTACGGACACTGGAAAGCTGTGGAGTGACAAGGCCCAGACGCCCTAGGCCCAAGGGAAGGGCAGTGGCCGAGCGGGCAGGCCACTCGTGTCCCGGCCTTAGCCAAGGGCCGGCTGCCCTCTGAGGGCCACACATGGCCACCGACATTTGAGACCCCTATACGCAGGGCAGCTGTGACCCCAGTCATCACCGACCCTGGGGGCTACGCAGAGGCTGCCGAGCGGCGGAAAGGCTGAGCGGAAAGGCTGTCATGTTCTCAGGGATGGGCCGACCTCCTCCTCCACACCTGCGCCAACCACAGGAGCGACACAGGCAGGAGACGAGAAGGGAAAGCCTGAATGGCGACTACCACACGGGCGCCTTTCAGGAAGGAGAAATAAGCCCTGGGGAGGGTCCTCCGTCATGAGGCCTCTGACATCAGAGGGGACGGGGGACAGGTAGAGGGGCCCCCGGACTCCACCCTGCTCAGTTTGCCTGAACTAAAAGCAAAATAAGCTCTTTCTGGGGAACGGCAGAAATCTCACTCTCCAGGCTCCCCTTATACCTAAAGTCAGACGGACAAAACGCTACAGGGCGGGAAAGAGAGCAGGAAACCTGGGCAAAAATCAGAAGAAAACCTAACAGAAGCAGAGCCACAAATGACTGGATGTGCAAATCTGCAGACAAGGGCTTGAAGTGGCGATTACAAGGAAAACCTGAATAACGTGAATGCCAACAGGGACACTGTCCAAAGAGGAACTAACATCTATTTTAAAAAAGGAATCAAATGGGTGCTAGAGACTGGAAAGCGACAACACACGAGAGGTCACGCTGCGGGGCCCGCCCACGCGGAGGCAACCCGGCCTGACCGCTCACATGCCAGTCAGTCACGAAGAGACCCGCCATGGCCCAGGCCCCTTCCGTCCCGTGTCCCCGGCCGAAACTCGAGAACGTGGCACCAGCGAGGGCACACGCGGAACCGTGCTCCCGGCTGGAGAGCGAGCGAATCCACGGACACGGGAGAGTGCTGAGTGAAGAGGTGCTCAGTCAGCCAAAGCGAGACTCTAGGAAATGCTGGGAGCCAGTCTGGGCTCCTCAGAAGGAAATCTGTGGGACGAGGAAAAGGATGGAGAAAAACTCTCACGTGAGGGAGACTACAGGGCTCATCCACCAGAGAAAAGAAACCTTCCATTTCTGACAGCAGGCACCGAACGCGACCCCCACCGTGAACAGGGAGAAAACTGGACGGAAGACGCAACAGCTGCTCAGCACAGGGCAGGCGCCCAGGACGGCGGCCCGGGGGAGAGGGTAACCGAGGCGAGCCTGCAATCATGTCGGCTTCCTGCTGGAGGCACTTCCCACACTCCGGTCCACCAAGAGGAAACCCACACGCAGTATGGCGGCCTAGACCTGAGGGAAAGACCACAGTCCCAGGAGGCCAGGCTGCTGGAACCCGGCAGCAGGGTGCTAGAAAGGAAGAAGCTAAGAGGACGTGCTCCCGAAATCTGCAAAGGGACCCCTTTAAGTTTTCAGCAAAAAACTTAAGCTGTGCACAGGTGAGAATCCAGGAATCCAGGCAGAGGGCAGGGGCGCTGTGAGCTGAACACAGCAGAGCTCACACACACGCCCCACACACGCGCTCCACACAGCCAGCAAGCAGAGGCCTTGAGAAACACAACAGCGCTCCGCTCCGAAGGGAACCCTGAGGGCTTATACCTCAGCAGTATGGCTCAACCAAGCCTACAGTAAGGCTACCCTACCCTACAGGGCGGCGGTCTGTTTCTGTAAATAAAGTTTTATTGAAACACAGCCACATCACACAGCTACGTATTTTCTGTGGGTGCTTTTGACATAAAACAGCAGAACTGACTGTTCACGACAAAGACAATATGGCCTATAAGCCTAAAATGTTTACTATCTGGCCCTTTAAGGAAAAAGGGTGTCTGGAGCACCTGAGTGGCTCAGTCGGTTAAGCGTCCGACTTCCGCTGAGGTCATGATCTCACAGTGTGTGGGTTCAAGCCCCATGTCAGGATCTGTGTGCTGACAGCCCAGAGCCTGGAGCTGCTTCAGATTCTGTGTCTCCCTCTCTCTCTGCCCCTTCCCTGCTTGCACTCTCTCTCAGATAAAATAAATAAACAAACATTAAGGAAAAAGGGTTTTGTTTTTTTTTTTTTTTTTTACAAAGGTTAAATACAAGCCTGCAAAGGATCAAGTTGATCCAAGAGTGATTAAACTACTGACCAAAAAGTTAGAAAATAAAATAAGTTCAATACCTGTTAAATAAAGTCAACAAAATCCAGACACTCAACAATATTGCATTCACACTGTCCCACATCCCATAAAGAAATCACTAGATGTGTGAAGCAGGAAAATGTGACTTTAACCAGGAGAAAAATTAGTCCATAGAAACAGACCTGCCAAACTACTCAAATAATATGCCTCATGCACAGAAAGCTTTCTGTACCTCAATCATACCTTAGTAAGTTGGGGTTATTTTTAAGCATTGTTTTTATTTTTTCATTTTAGAGAGAAAGAGCACAAGCAGAGGAGAAGGGCAGAAGGGGAGAGAGAGAACCTTGAGCAGGCTCTACTCTCCGTATGGAGCCCAACACGGGGCTCGATCCCAACACTGACACCATGACCTGAGCTGAAATCCAGAGTCAGGCGCTCACCTGACTGAGCCACTCAGGTATCCAAATGAATAGGTTTTTCAAAAAAGAAAGAAATGTCCCTGGAAATGACAGAATCATAAAAGAAGATCTTTTTAAAAAAAATCTATTTTAAGTGCATATGTTAAAAGAGATAAAGAAAAACAAATGTAGTATGAGAACTATTAACTAGTATTAAAAGTAAATACATTGTAAACAGAACTTCTTTACCAAAAAAACCTCGTAAGTGAAAAACTGACTAAAAGAAACTAGGATTAAGTTAGGTGGCAAGGAAGAAAAGACCTGAAGATAAAGTAATAGAAACTAACCAAACAGAAGCACAGGAAGAAAAATGCTGGCGCGGCTCCCCCCCAAAACATGAGCAGAGCCTCAGTGAATTATAGGAAAATATCAAGCTAACATACATGTAATTGGAGTTCCATAAAAAGCCAAAAGGGAAGCAGAAAAACTATCTTAAGAATGTCTGAAAAATTTTCCAAATTTCCTACAAACTACAAACCAACAGTTAGTTCCAAGAAGCTTTCAATGAGCTCCAAGCCGAATATACACAAAAAATCCACACCAGACAGATCATAATTAAGTTGGTAAAAATCAAACTGCTGAATGAAAATCTTAGAAGTGACAAAAATAAAGCCATGTACATATAAAAGATCACTAATTTCTCATCAGAATCAATGCAAGATGGAGGACAATGGGGAAATAACTATCTTTAGTGCTGGGGGAAAAAAGTCAACCTAAAATTCTGTATCCAACAAAATATCCTTCAAAAAAGGAAATAAAATAGACATTTTCAGAGAAGAAATTTTTGAGAAAACTCCTCACCATCAGCAGACCCACAGTGTAAAACAATGTGAAAGGAAGTTCTTTATATGGGAGAGAAATGACAACAGATGAAAACCTTCATGTGTGTAAAGAAATACAGGCAGTGGAAATGGTACGTACGTGGAATGACAATAAAACTTTCTTGTGTTTTATAATTTGTTTAATATGATTAATGGTTTAGACCTAAAGTAATAAAAACAATACGTTGTGAGGACATCATGTGTAGAAGCCAAACTTTCAATCACAGCACAGAAAACAAGAGGAAAAATACTTGTGTGGGTTCTTACATTAGACATGAAATAGTGTAATATCACTGAGTGTGGACACACTAAAACAGTCCTTAAAATAGAATACCAAAAAATGTACTCAAAAAATATATATATGGGGCGCCTGGGTGACTCAGTCAGTTGAGCGTGTGACTTCAGCTTAGGTCATGAACTTGCAGCCCACGTTGGACTCTGTGCTGACAGCGCAGAGCCTGGCGCCTGCTTCGGATTCTGTCTCCCTCTCCCACCCTCTGTTCCTCCTCTGATTGCACTCTGTCTCCCTCTTTCTCAAAAATAAACAAAGACTTTAAAAAGTTTTTTCAAAACACACAATTAATCTAAAAGAAGACATTAAACTAAGAGCACAAGTGTACAACTACCAGCAAGAAAGTTTATTCAAATCCAATCATACTGGTGAGAATGTTAAATCTGAGCACTCTAAATACTGCAATGAAAAGGGAGAGAGTGTCAGACTGGACTAAAGGAAAAAAAAAAGCAAGACTCAACTTTGCTGCCTTCAAGAAACTCACTGTAGGGCACCCGGGCAGCTAAGTTGGTTGAGCGTCCAACTCTTCATTTCAGCTCAGGTCCCGATCTCATAGTTCATGAGATCAAGCCCCATGTTGTGCTCTGCGCTGACCGTGCGGAACCTGCTTGGGATATTCTCTCTCTCTCTCTGTCCCTCCCCTGCTCGTGCTCTGTCTCTAAATAAATAAACTTAAAAAAAACTCTAAAAAAAAGCATTAATATGTTGAAAGAAAAATAACGAGAAAGGAAAAAGATACACCATGTGAAAACTCAGCGTAAGACAACTGGAGTGACTATCTGATCATGCAGACGTCAAAATAAAGAATACTGCAAGGGAAAAAGAAAGAAAAAAATTTCATAACAATGAGTCAGTTATTTTTAGAAAAACCTAAATGCATATGTACCAACAAAAAAGAGTTTCAAAATATGTGAAGCAAAATTTGACAGAAGAAACAAACAAACCCACAGCCTGAGTGAGAGATTGTAAGATGCCTCTCTCAGTGATTCATCAAGCAAGTAAACAGAGGGTCAGGAAGGACACAGAAGACCAAGATAACCACCAACCAAGCTACAGAACATGCCGCCACCGACAGAAAACATGACATTCTTGTCAAGAGCATACGTGACACACAGCAAGACAGGACCATAAACCGTAACACAAGTCTTCATCGACTCCAGAGAAGTTCAGCTATACAGTGTTCTCTGATCACAGCAGAAATAAATAAGAAACTGAAATCACAAAGTTATCTTTTGGGATTTGGAAAATCCCAAATTACTTAGAAGCTGAGAACATACTTTAACATAAACTATAAGTCAAAAAAAAATCACAAAGGAGTTTAAAATATTTTGAATGAAATAAAACTAAAAATATAACATACCCAAATTTATGGGATATGCTAAAACGATAATTAGATTGTAGTTACAAGAACTTATAGCTTTAAATACTTATATTAGAAAAGGAAAGTATGAAAATCATTGATCTTAGTTATTTCCACCTTAAAAAGCCAGAAAAAGAAACGTAAATCCAAGTGGCAGGAAAGAAAAAATAAAAACATGAGCAGAAATCAATGAAACAGAAAACAAACAATAGATAAAATATAAAAATCAATGAACCATGAAGCACCTGGATGGCACAGTCAGTTAAACATCTGATTCTTGATTTCGGCTCAGGTCACAATCTCACGTTTGTGAGATCAAGCCCCACAACAGGCTCTGTACTGACATCACAGAGCCTGCTTGGGATTCGCTCCCACTCTTTCTCTGCCCCTCCCTCGCTTGCACTCTCTCTCTCCAAATAAGTAAATAAAACATTAAAAAAAAAAAATCAATGAAACCAAAAGCTAATTCTCTGAAAAGATCAAGACAAAATGAGAGAAGACATAAATCATCAATATTAGGTCTGAAAGAGGAATCATCAGTACAAATCCTACAAGAGAAAAACAATCTTGTAATATTATGCCCAACTTGATGTCAATAAATCTGACAACCTAGATGAAACAACTGATTCCTTGAAAGACACAGATAACCAAAACTGACTCAAGATGAAATAGAAAGGTTGAATAGTCCAAAATTTTAAAGAAACTGAATATAGCATCAAACTGTAAATTTAAAATAAAAACATTTTATTGTGTATAAATCATTCCTTAATAAAGTTAAAGGAAAAAAATAATAAAGCCCCAGTGTGGCTCAGTCGGTTAAGTATCCGACTTCCGCTTGGGTCATGATCTCGCAGTTCGTGGGTTCAAGCCCCATGTCAGGCTCTGTGCTGACAGCTCAGAGCCTGGAGCCTGCTTTGGATTCTCTGTCTCCCTGTCTTTCTGCCCCTGCCTCACTCATGTTCGCTTTCTCAAAAATAAACATTTAAAAAATAATAATAAAAATAAATTAAAGGAAAAAAAAGCAAGATTTTAGCATCCAGGAGTGCACACATGGGGGACAGGACTAGAAAGAATGGAAATAAACACCACATAACTCTGGGTCGTGTGTACTTGGGGCAGAGGGAGGAGGTTATGGCTTCTAGGGAGCACATGAGAGCACTTTCGGCCAAGGTCAATCACTGACCAGGATGCACCTCAGAGTAATTCATTAAACTACCTGGTTGCTCTGCACTTATTAACTCCAAGATTGTATTTGGGGCTTAAGATAAAATTATAAACAGAACTGGGGCGCCTGGGTGGCTCAGGCGGTTAAGCATCCGACTTCAGCTCAGGTCATGATCTCATGGTTTGTGGGTTCGAACCCCACATCGGGCTCTGTGCTGACAGCTCAGAGCCTGGAGCCTGTTTCAGATTCTGTGTCTCCCTCTCTCTCTGACCCTCCCCTGCTCACGCTGTCTCATCTCTCTCTCTCAGAAATAAATAAAAAAACATTTAAAAAAATAAACAGAACCAAAACTTCTCCCATTTTTTGTCAAGAATGGACTCTCCTGAGATCTCCCCGTAACTGTCAGAACCATCGCCCCAGAAGCCACTCAGCACTTTACCATTTTCTGAGTCTAAAAGTAACTTCTGTGAAGCAAATACAATACCAGTGAGGGGGTGGGGGAGAATGTTTTAAATGAAATATGCCGAAGTTCAAGGTAAATAACATATATGTTTAATAAATACAGTCACGCAACTTCATAATGAATGTATCCAAAATATATACTTGTACATAAAACAACGAACAGCTGTATATTTAGCTCCTGAAGTGCAGCTTGGCCTGAAATGCCAGTAGATGTTACACGTCACTCAAGAGGCACGACACACAGTGGCTCAGAGCGTGGGTTCTGCAGTCAGATCGCCCCGTGCACACCCAGCTGCCCGCACACCAGCCCTAACACCTCTGCAGTCACTCTGCCCGGGAGCCTCGTCGGGCCCGGCACACGGGGGCAGGCGGAACCACACCCACAGCAGGCATGCAGGGGGCACCTCCTTGCTGTTAGCGGCCACTGGTGTTCTGGATGCTACGTAAACACTAACACTAAATAACCTTCCGGGAGAAAGAGACAAGGAAAAGAGCCTCTCACCCTCCTTTATGCTTCTTTTTCTTTGGAGTGTCTTCTTCTGAGGTCCTCCTGCCACGACCTCGGGAGCCTCTTTTCTCTTTCTGACCCCGACCTTCTGAAAGACAATACAAACCCCAATCATCTCCAGAATTCACTAAAGCAGGGTCAGATTTACTCAAATGTGATATTTACCAAAATGTTCCTAATACACTCATCAGACAAAATTCTTCAAAATTCTATACATAACAGTAACAAAATAAAGAAAAATTAACAGACTTGCTTTTTAACCCTCGTCCTCCAGAGCTTTCAAAGTCGCTGCCCTCCATCTTGTCCTTCAGGTCGGCCTCGAAGCGCGCCAGGTCCGCATCGAGCCTGCGGATGTGTTTATCCACCTACGGAAAAGGATGCTCACGAGTCTTATTTAAAAATGAACGCAGGCACCTCAGGAATCACAAACACACTGGAAACCAACCAGGACGAACTTTCTTGGCCTTCAACTGAGTCTTCAGTTAACAGAGCGCTATAGAACAAGGCCCGCTATCTCAGAGCTTATGCTGGACTCCTTGTCCCCACGTGTTCTCACACCTCAGCAGAGTAATGTCCGTTCGTGGAGGCAGACAATAATGAGACATGGGACTGTGAAGTACAATGGAATGGGGGCAAAGACATAAAAATCTGCGGAACGTACAGATTTTCACAGAAAATGCCTCCAATGCCTTAGGTATTTCGACCAAGACATTAGAAAGAAGAGAGAGAAGGCAATGGGGTGGAAGCGCGGGGATAAGCAGGCACCTGCCCCACAGACGGGCCCACAGAGACTGCCGGGACTTGACAAGGAGCCAGCGGGCTCACAACACTCAGCCAGTGCCACATGCCACAGTCCAAGAGGCGGACTCCCCGGGGCACCCACGGGGTGCCTTCCTACAGAACAGGGCAGGGCTTGCCCTCCCCACCCCTCCCTGGCCCCCGCCCCCGCTCCTCACCATCTCGTAGGTCTGCATGGCCAGCTGCACCTTATCGTCGCTGTACTCCTTACACTTGCTGTAGGCGCTCTGGATCTTCTGCAGGTGCTCCACGCGCTGGTCTGGGGACAGCGTCTTCACGGTGGAGATATACTCCGCGGCCAAGATGTCGATCTCTGCTTTCTTATCTGATAGGGAAACGGGGAAAGCTAGTCTCTGCACGTGGCTCCAGAACAAGGAAAGCTCAGCAGCCAGTTCCAGTAAGAGGCGGTGGACCGAACCCCAAAGCACGGCTGATGGGCGCACGTTGCGCACCGCCTTCTGCAGGCAGCCTGGCGCTGGGCGACACGCAGATGCCACAGCCTAGGCAGCATACTCAGGAAGTGACGGTGCACAGCCACCATCCCAGCCTCTCTGACTCTCAACACCCCTGTCTGAGTAACAACTTGTGTGCTCACTCAGCTACGACCTGCCTACCACCCTTAAGTCCACACCCGAAAGATTTAGGATTCACATGGGGAAACGTCCATAAATGCAGAAAACAGGAAACAAGGCAAATGTGCGACCTACAGTAAGATGGATCAATGAGCCGTGGTCCAATCACACAGAGTGCTACCGGCACCAAAAAGCACAGCTGTCACACACAGTAACACGGATTAATCCCACTAAAGGTGGCACCAAGCAAGAAGAGCCAGACACAAAGGACAACATACTGTGAGATTCCGCTCACAGTCACGGGTGGACTGATACAACTGTGAACTCTCCGGTTTAGGGAGATGAGAAAACTACTGTTGCAGGGGAAACCTGGGGTATGGGCCCCCTGGGGGGAGGGGTAGCATGCTCAGCAGGGTTACACGCGCCCCAGGCTCCAGAGGTTCCAATTCTCCATCTAGGTAGACGTTCACAAGGTGGTATTTGTTAGGCAATTTACAAACGTATGCTTATTTCTGAATGTAGATGCCATTTTTCACAATAAAAGAAGTCTCTGTATTTGCTAGTCAAGAGACTGTACTTCAGTGAAAAACCACAGCTATTCTGATCTTACAAAACACATGCCAGACACAATGAATGAAAAGTCACCCGAAACCAAATACGTTGCCACAAAACACAAAACCTCATGGACAAAAATGGCAGCCCAGAGGCTGCTAAACAGTAAAAGGGAAAAAAACTCCACAGGTATAAAGGATGAAGAACCCAAATGGCATCACATTTCTCAAGGGCAATGTGGAAGCTGGGACACAACGCGGCAGTGCCGTCCACATTCTGAGGGAAAATGACTGTCAATCTGGAATTCTATACCCAGCCAAACTGTTCATCAGATAGGAGACCAGAACAAACACACTTTCAGACATACAATGCTCTAAGAAATCTACCTTCCCATGTACCTTTTCCGGGAAACTACTGCAGGAAAGGCTCCAATACGTCACGGCAGCAGCCGGACAGAGGGTGTTTACAACAAAGCACTAGGGGTCCTACATCGAAGACGAGCAGAGGCAGAGCCTGCACAGCAAGCCTAGAAACAACCAGCCCAGGCAGAGCCCGCAGGACAGGAGGCCCCAGGGGAAAAATCTGCGTCTGGAGAGCAAACTCAGAGCGGGCAGATAACCTGGGGCAGCGGACGCACAGAAAATTTGGAACATGTATGGAATGTGGAAAACAAAGCAATGATGAACTCCAAGAAAAACAAATTCTTCAAAAGAAGTCACACAAACAGAGCATGTAACGTGGCTCAGCTGCAAACCGCCTACACAAGAGTCCTGAAGGAAACACCATCCCTGTGGTACCACAGATTCAGATTCTAACCCACTACACCAGGAGACGGGGGAGGGCGGAGTGCAGGGGCTGGGCAGGTGCAACTGGGGAAGGGAACTTTCATATTCCACAATGACGGAGTAAAGCCCAAACCAAAAGGGAGACAAAGGAAGAAATAGCAAAAATACGACGTTTTGAAACAAGGAGTTAAATACCAGAATGTAAGAAAGTACTATCTGTTTAAATTCTATACACACAGTTTAAAAATAAAAAATAATTTTTTAACATTTTATTTTATCTTTCTGGGAGGGGGGAAGGGCAGAGAGAGAGGGAGACAGAGGATCCACGCTAACAGCAGAGCCCGATGCAGGGCTCAAACACTTGAACCGTGAGATGATGACCTGAGCTGAAGTTGGACACCCAATGACTGAGCCACTCAGACTGAGCCACACCCAGAGCCCCGAGAAACAGTAAATCTTTGAAAGGAAAGGAAAGATGACAAACATTCTGATTACAACGAATGGATGATGGTTATAAAAATGACACAGAAAGGAACACCTGGGCAGCTCAGTCAAGTAAGCATCTGATTCTTGATTTTAGCTCAGGTCATGATCTCAGTTTGTGAGTTCAACCCCACCCCCCACCCCCCCGCATCAGGCTCCGTGCTGGCAATGCAGAGTCCTCTTGGGATTCTCTCTCCCTCTTTCTTTCTGCCCTTCCCCCACTTGCCCACGTGAACTCTCTCTCTAAATAAATAATTTTTTAAACGCTATATGAAGATACACTGAAATCTAAGAAACTAAGTCTAATTTTTTAAATATTTTATTTATATTTGAGAGAGAGACAGAGCATGAGCGGGAGAGGGGCAGAGAGAGGGAGACAATCCAAAGCAGGCTCCAGGCTCTAAGCTGTCAGCAGAGCCCGACACGGGGCTTAAACTAACGAACCGTGAGATCACGACCTGAGCCGAAGTCGGACGCTTACCTGGCTGAGACCCCCATGTGCTCCTAAGTCTAATTTTAAACTGTCAGCACTCAATAGATGCCATGCACCGCCCAAAGCCTTAGGCGAGGCTGCCTGGGTCCCCTGGAAGACTGGTGCCACCCCAGTGTGTCTCAGAGCCCCCTCTCCCCTGCTGTCAGAGGGTACCGCCGGCTGCACTGAAAGGCCAGGACGCACCTTCTGTCCTCTGGTCCAGCTCTCGCATGAGCTGGAAGTTCCTCTGCAGTTCACATGGAAGGTTCTCGATACCTGGAACACAGAGACATGTACGTCTCAGTAGCAAGACAAAATCTGCCTTCCAGACTTTATACCTAAAATCTACAAATAACAAGCTCACATTGTTTCCTGTTTCTGTTAGGATTTGAGGAGAAGGATTAAGGTGTCTTTTTGGGGTAACAGGTACCAAACACAGACTTCAGGTGTCATCGGAAGCTGGAGAAATTAGAGGGGCTTATCCAGGAGCTGCGAGCAGAGGCGGGGTAGGGGTGGGTGTATTTGTCCACCCCACAGCCCCCAGCCACTCCTCCCCTCTCAATACCCCATCACGGTAAGACCAAAACCCTGGGGTCTCTTTTGTTCATCCCCCCGCTTTACCGTGAAGCCCCGTGCACGGGGTAGAACGTCGAGCAAGGTCGGACATGGTTTCTCCGGGCTACATGATACACCAGGCACTGACCACAGCGCTACCAAGCACCTGAAAGGGGGCTGCTACTACCACTGAGGCACTGAATTCTTCACTGGCTCAAGTTTAATAACTTTCAAATTAAACAGACCGTGTGGACAGCATGGCTGGAGGGCCCACCCCACACCGCTCTCCCCTGTGCACTGCTGTCCTCCAACTCCAGGCCAACCTTCCAGCCCGGCTCCTGCACAGCCCCGACAGGCCCCTAGCTAGCTCCTGTGCCAGTCTAACCCCCGACTCTCCCCAGTTGATAGCGATCGCTGTAGAGCCAAATTTGGTCATTACAAAGCTGCTCCTTAAAGCTGCCCAGCTCTGCCAGAGATCGACACAAACTCCCTCCACAGCCTCTAGGCTCACCACACCCTCCCACGGACCTCCCTGCTCTGTCCTACCCTGGGCTCCGTGGGACTGTGCCACCTCAGTGCTCTAGCGACCTGCTGGGCTCCTTCATGCCCCTCCTTTGGTGTGCACTTTTTAAAAAATCCGTCCGCCCCGTGTGAAAGTAAGTTCCAGAAAAAGGAGACCGAGGCTGCTTCCCCGGCACACAAGCGAGTAGGCATGTCCATCCTGAGCCGTCACACCGGTGCCCCCTGCTTGATGGAACTCAAGATCCTCAAACTCTCCTCATGGGGCCCACTGGGAAGGTACCAGGACTGAGAAGAGCAAGCCAAAGCGCCCCCCAGCGGATGTGTCGGCACCGTGGTTCTGTAGAAAGTGCATGGAGGAGCTTCCCCTCCAGGGTGCACGCCCCCCCCCCCCAATCGCTCAGGCTTGGCCTGGGAGAGGGCCACCGTCTCCCCCAGAGCAGAGATTTTCCTCCTGACAGAGCTGCAGGGGGGTTCCCAAGCATCCAGGTACCAGGGACCCCGTACACTCCCGCTGCAATACAGCTCTCCAGCCTTCCCCACCAGCCCCTCCTCCCAACGCCATCCCCTAGCCAGAGCCAGACCAGCAAGAGTGCATGACCTTGACAAGCTACTTAGCCTCTGCGGCCTGCGTTTCCCCATCTGTGAAATGAGGGAAACAACCATCTGCTCAGGAGTTCTCCGGAGGCTCCACCCTGTGCTACATGTGGACAAAAGCGTCTCACAGACCTCAGCCCACGGTGACGATCACTGCCCTGAACACCTGCAAGTCCTCCCCCCAACCCCGTCCCCGGCCAAGCAGAAACGCAGGCACACGAGGACACTCCAGCCAGTATCGTCTCCCCCAACTCCCAGATCACTGCACAAACAGGCACAGCACCTCGGCCGGGGGCCCCGTCCCCCAGCCCCCATCTCCAGCCCAGGCCCAGTCCAGCACCCTAGGGGACAGCAGCTCGACCACCTGCGCCACACGGCGCGGTGGGGGCGGGGCCTGGGCGTGGAGCGCGGCCGAGTCAGCGGAGCGGGTCGGGGAGGGCGGAGCGGGGCCAGGCCGGGAGGGCAGGGACGNGGCTCGGGGGCCGCGAGGGACGCTTACTGTCCAGATAGTGCTCCAAGTACATGGCGGTCGCCATCTTCGTCCGCGGCCGCGCTCTAGGTCTGCGCGGGCGGGCGGTGCCGCGAGGGGCGGAGGCGGGGCCGGCGCGTTCACTATTAATGAGCCCCGAGTGCTGATTGGCCTTCGGGTCGGGGGTGGGGGGGCATCANCCGGCGTAGGGCTGGGCGGCGGGCGACGCACGTGCAGGTGGAACGCGGGCGCCCTAGTCGGCGGCCGGGGAGATGGGGCCTGGGCCCCGGAGGCTCCAGGGTGCACTCCCCGACCCGGGGAGCTCGACATTCAGGGTGCACGTATAAACATTTAGCCCCCTTCGTGACTCTCCCCTAAACATGTCAAATACCAACGAATTTCCATGTTATGTTCGAGGAAATAATTCAAACCGTACAGGAATTTCGAGTTTCCCCACCTCCTAAGGGTACAGATCTCTGCCTTGTTAACCTTTGAATCTGAATATTAGCAGATTGGGTGCATCCTTTTTGGTCCCCTTTCAGTGCTTGATGAGAGAATGCACATAATTGCATACTACTGACCTTTTTTGTTTTAAAAGGCCTTTTTAAAAACTATATAGACTTTTAGAGTAGTTTTAAGTTTACAGGAAAATAGAAGAAAGAGTTTCTATATACCTTTTACCCTTAAACACACACACGTGCATATACACACAGTCCCATTATAAACATTTTGTATTCCTGTGGTACATCTATTACAACTAATGGGGGCCTGAGTGGCTCAGTCGGTTAAGTGTCAAGACTTCAGCTCAGGTCATAATCTTCTCGTTCCTGAGTTCAAGCCCCGGGGTTGGATTCTGTGCTGTCAATGCAAAGCTCGCTTCAGATCCTGCCTCTCTCTCTCTCTGTCTCTGTCTCTGTCAAAAATAAACTTAAAACAAAATTAAATAATACAGATACATTATTATTAAATAAAGTCCGTAGTTAACATTAGGGTTCACTCTGGATGATTGCACATTCCATAGGTTTTGACAAATGTATAATGTCGTGTATATTGTAGAGAATTGTTTCTCTGCCCTAAAAATCCTGTGCTCCACCTTTCCATCCCTCTCCCCACTCCCCATAATCCCTAGCAAACACTGATCTTAAACTGCATGGTTTTCCCTTTTCCAAAATGTCATATAGTTGGAATCACACAATATGTAGCCTTTTCAGATTGGCTTCTTTCACTTAACAACATGCATTGAAGTTTAATCCATGCTTTGTTTAATGTTTATTTATTTTTGAGAGAGAGACAGTGTGAGGGAGGGGCAGAGAGAGAGGGAGACAAAATCCGAAGCAGGCTCCAGGCTCTGAGCTGTCATCCCAGAGCCCGATGTGGAGCTCAAACTCATAAAACATGAAATCATGACCAGAGCAGAAGTCAGACGCTTAACTAACAGAACCACCCAGGCGCCCCACCTCCATGCTTTTTTGTGGTTTGATAGCTCCTTTTTTCTTAATACTGAGTAACATCTCATTGTCTGGGTGTACCATAGGTTACCCATTCACCTATTGAAGAATATCTTGGTTGCTTCCAAGTTTTTGCAATTATGAATGAAGCTAGTATAATCACTGGTTTACAGGTTGTTGTGTGGACATGTTTTCAATTCCCTTCTTTAAATACAAGAAGTGTAAGATTGGTAGGAAACCACTAAACTGTCTTCCAAGGTGGCCATATCATTTTGCATTTCCACCAGCAATGAATGACAGAGCATTCTTGTTGCCCCATATAGTCTTCTAGATTTTTGCCATTCTAACAGGTGTGCAGAGACATTTATTTGCAGTTCCCTAATGACATAGGATTTTGAGCACCTTTCCACATGTATATTTGCCATCTGTATATCTTCTTTGGTGAGGTGTCTGTTCATAACTTTTGCCCATTTTTAAAGTTGGGCTGTTGGTTTTCTTATTGGTGAATCATACTATCCATTTTTCTACTATTTACATTTCTAACTTAATACTCTTCACAAACATCTGGCCATGTTTTACTCAATTCTTCATTCTGTTGACTAGATATATTTCACTGCATTGGTGTACCACATCTTAACAATAGATGAATAATATTTTGATTGTTTTCAATTTTTCATCACCATAAATAACACCCTGGTGAGCACTTACTCATATTGCTGTACGTATCTGTGTGTTCCAGTGACTAAAGTACCCAAAAACAATGGCTTAAAGGAACTTATCACTCATAATTTTTATGAGTCACACACTGGAGCAAGGCTCAGCAGGTGATTCTTTTGTTCCATGGGATACTGCAGAGATCACTGGGGTGGCTGGCTGGAAAGTGGAATTCAACTGGCATTATGGACCAGGGCGCTTACATGGGACCTCTCCAGCATAGCTGTCTGACGTGACAGTACTTTGCACATGGCCACGCGGGCTTCCTGAGATCTCAAGTAGAAGCTGCAGTACTTGTGAATGCTCTCGGTGGCCCCAAGACACCTCACTACATTTTATTGGTCAAACAAATCGTGGGGACCAACCCGGATTTAAGGGGAGGGGACTTAGATCCACCAGTCACTGGGAAGAGTAGCAAGGGCCACAGACATCTCTAACTTACACGCTGTCCTATTAGCCCTTTAGGATAAATTCTTAGAAATGGAATTGCTAGCTCAAAAAATATTGCATGTTCTTTTTTAAAATTTTTTTTATGTTTTATTTATTTCTGAAAGAAACAGCATGAGCAGGGGAGGGTCAGAGAGAGAGGGAGACACATAATATGAAACAGGCTCCAGGCTCTGAGCTGTCAGCACAGAGCCTGATGCAGGGCTGTTACCCATGAACTGTGAGATCATGACTCAGCCAAAGTCAGACGCTTAACTGACTGAGCCACCCAGGCGCCCCGAGCTATTGAATGTTCTAAGTGCTGATACTTCTAAATGAATGGCCCAAGGAAAAAATAATACCAACTGACACTAAGTACATTTCTACACTTTTGTCAATCCTAAATTTTGTCAGACCTTTTTTGTTTGTTTGTTTGTTTATTGAGAGGGAGAGAGAGCATGTGCAAGCAGGGGAGGGGCAGAGAGGATCCAAAGCAGGCTCGGCACTGACAGCAGAGAGCCCAATGTGAGGCTTGAACTCAGGAGCTGAGAGATCATGACCTGAGCATGATCTGAGCTGAAGCCTGATGCTTAACCAACTGAGCCACCCAGGTGCCCCCGTCAGGCTTTTGTCTTTACTAACATGATAGAAAAAAAAGATCCAAAAAAGCGACCAGTGTTTTCATTTGTATTTCTTTATGTGCAGCTAAACATATTTTTCCACATCCACTAGCTATTTGTAATTCTATCATTTGATGCCCCTTACCCACCATCTCTGAGGAAGCTGATCTTCATGCCTTCATCTAAAAAAAAAATCATTAAAGTGTAATGGCCTTTTATGTATCAGATATTAAGATAACTTCTTGGGGCGCCTGGGTGGCTCAGTTGGTTAAGTGTCCAACTTCAGCCCAGGTCATGATCTCATGGCTTATGGGTTTGAGACCCACATCTGACTCTGTGCTGATAGCTCAGAC
This sequence comes from Crocuta crocuta, assembly GCF_008692635.1. Classification (NCBI taxonomy): domain Eukaryota; kingdom Metazoa; phylum Chordata; class Mammalia; order Carnivora; family Hyaenidae; genus Crocuta; species Crocuta crocuta. The sequence goes on from NW_027527429.1 coordinate 155,861, forward strand.
CCTGGAGCCTGCTTTGGATTGTGTCTCCCTCTATCTCTGCCCCCTCCCCACCGCCACTTACTCACTCTCTCTCTCTCTAAATAAATAAACATAATAAAAATTTAAAGTAAAAAAGCGCTTCTTCAGGGGCACCTGGGTGGCTCAGCTGGTAAGTGTCAGACTTCGGCTCAGGTCATGATCTCGCAGTTCATGAGTTCAAGTCCCACGTGGGGCTCTGCTGACAGCTCAGAGCCTGAGCCTGCTGCAGATTCTGGCTCCCTTTCTCTTTACCCCTCCCCTGCTCACACGGTCTCCCTCTCTCAAGAAAAATTTAAAAACACACACACACACACACACACACACACACACACTAAAAAAAAAAAAACTTCTTCCAAATAGTCATTTATCTTCATTCACTCACATAAGAAAACTGAGGAATTCTCTGAGGGAGACCCTGTTCTAGAAACTCTCAGAGAGATGGCTCCCTTATAGTCTGTTACCATGCTGTACTTAAGAGCAGGGTTCCTCAGTCTCAGCACTATGGACATTTTGGGCCTGAGAACTCTTTGCTGTGGAGGTGGGTGGGGGGCGGGCTGTCCTGTGCCTTGTAGGACGCTTAACAGTGTCCCTGACTTCTACTCACTAGATACAGTTAGCACTTTCCCAAGTTGTGACAACCAAAATGTCCCCTAATTGAGAAACAATTGGGGGACATTTGGAGGAAGAGTAAGCTACTCAACCACAAAGAAATCCAGTGGCTTGGAAAAGATACAATTTTATTTCTTATGTAACAGTCCCAAAGTGGAGTCCAGGATGTGGCAGCCATGCTCCCTGGGGTCACCCAGGTGCCAGGTTCCTCCACGCATGGTATCTCCCTCAGGGAGCTTTGTCGCCATCAGCACAATCAAGGCTGGTTTGCAATGAGGGGGAGCAGCAGGTGAAGGGAGAACACTGTTCACTGTCTCAAAGAGCACACACTATGTCTCCTCACATTTATTTTTAAACGTTTATTTTTTGGGGGGGAGGGGCAGAGAGAGAGCAGGACCGAGGATCTCAAGGGGGCTCTGTGTTGACGGCACTCATGAACTGTGAGATCGTGACCTGGGCCAAAGTCAGACGCTAACCAATTGAGCCCCCCAGGCACCCCTCTACCCACATTTAATTGGCAGTCACCTGTAACTGAAAGTGGGGCTGGGAAACGGAGTCTAGTAAGGGACTGATGTGCCCAGCATAGTCTTCTGGAAGTAGGTGAGTACTATGGACTGAATATCCCCCAACACTTGTTGAATCCTAGCCCACAGTGCAACTATATTTGGAGAAGCAATTAAGAGGAAGAAGAGACACCAGAGATCTCTCTCCAAACCTGTGCTGTAGGAAGACTGGCACTATTTGAGCCTCCTGCTCTTTGGGGCTGCAGTACGGCACCTGGGCTAACACAGAGTCTGCCGCATAGCACCAGTGTCTGACACAATCCTGTGCAGTGGAAGGTACAACACACCTGAGAAACAGGAACAGTAAATGGGTTTTAATAAATTTTTTTTTTAGGATTTTATTTTTAAGTAACTTTTACACCCAATGTGCGGCTTGAACTCACAACCTCGCATGCTCCACTAACTGTGAGCCGGCTAGGCAGCCCAGGTCCTTTGTTTTTTAATGGACAATCTCAAACACATAAGAGGAGAGAGGACCTGAAAAGCCCCCATGTGCCCATCAGCCACTGTCACCAATTCTCCACTTACAACCCATCTTATTTCACCTGTCTCCATGCGCGCTTAGAACCGGAAGCCCAGAATTTCGTCCATGAAGTGGATATCTTGTGCCCACCTGAGAAGGCCTCCGTGGTCTTGTGAAGCGGGCTCACTGCTCCGGGGCAGACCGTGGTGAAAATCAGGCCTAAGACCTGACTCAGTGCAGCAGAGCAGAAAGGAGACTGATGTCTAGAGGCAAGGGTTCTCCTCTGCCCACGGCGGGGCCATCAGATCAGCACTGGATGTGGGAAGAGGCAGAAGTCACCCTGTGACCATGGGGTAAAAGTAGAACTGCTAAAATGTGGGCCTGACCTTGAACATCACCAAGCAAAGGAAGCAGTTCTCAGCTGCCTAACCCTGGACTTTGAGTTATGTGAGATCATGAACTATCCTGCTGATTTAAGCCACAGTGAGGCTGGGATTGTGGCATAGGAAGTTAGAGTCATCCTGGTATTAGAGAGGCAGGACATGTCAGGAGAGACAGATGCGAAACCACTCACTGTGCATTAACAGCAAACATCACTGTACTTGTGCCAGTTTAGCCATTTCTGCAGTCAAAAGGGCACCTCCAACCACCACCCAGCATATGAGACCCCAGTAGCTGGGCTCCTCCATTTCCACGGGCAACCAGGAAGGCCATGCATTCGCCAGATGCGAAGCTGCACACAGGGTCCTCACTGGCAGCCTGGTAAGCTCATCCTGCAGGTGTGGCCCGAGGCTGCCCTGGGCCCTGCGGACCCTGCAAAGCTTCTCATCCCCATTCTAATCCTTTCATCCTTCCAAGGCAAGGAGATGGACATTCCAGAACAGGAGACACCAAACCAAGGGAGGTTACTACCTACCTTTGACATTAAAGGCCAGCTTTTGTATCAACCAGTGAGCTTTCCTTAGGCCGCGCTGCAGGAACAAGGGATCCCAGGATCAGGGCCTGGAATCCCGCTGGCTTAGTTCCTGCTGTGCCATGGGATGCAGTGGCTGCGTGCCCACATTCTGATCCAGCACGGGACAAACAGCTGTAACCCTGCATATACTCTCCTTACATGTGGGGGCAGGAGGGAATGGACGAACCACACACCAGCTTTTAAAGCTTCTAGCTTTAAAGTGCGTTTGTCAGCTGATTACAACAGCGTTGGAAGTCACACGGCCAAGGTGATCTCAAGGAACCAGGCAAACGATTTGGAATAATAATACAATCTATCACCCTTTCCAGAACCGAGAACCAAATCAGGCAAAGGTCAATTGGGGAAACATAAACCTACTCTAGGAGTCTTGGATAACAGCGGCATTAGGGGCTTGTGCAAACCCTGAGACCTGGGGGGAAAGGTCAGGGAAATCGCGACCGAGGCCGCGGGTGGTGCGAGGAAGGCTCGGCGGTCTCCTGGGGTGCATCAGGGAAGCCTGTGCTCCTGGAGGCTCGCTGGAAAACAGCCCTGCAGTTCAGGTCCACCGCAATTCTAGCTGCATCTGCCTCCAATCCGCAAACTCTAATCCAGTTACGAGGCTATTCTGGGACACCTGCCCCCAACTGATTACCACCCAGGCGTGTGTCCTGCCCATAATGTGGAGGCACCGGGGCAGGGCCCCGGGAGGTGAGCAGGTGACGAGAGCGGGATCGCCTCATCGGGCGGGGGCGGCGGACTCCGCAGGAGCGGTCTCACCTGAAGCACCCCAAGCGGCCCGGGTGTCCCTAACATGACAATAGCACACAGGGCCGGGCGCTTTCCAGAGGCCAGGCGCTCCTCTCCGCCCTCAAGTTCCCCCCTGGCCGCCGCCCCCACGGCAGGAGTGGGAGACAAGGCGGCGGAACAGCTGCGCGCGCCCCTCCCGCGTTAGCCCGTCTGCGTCGTCTTCTGAAGCGCAGCCCCGGGCTTCAGGAACAGCGACAACGCCACCGCTTGCCCGCGACTGCCGCGGCACGGAACGACACGGCTGCCCCGGGACAGCGAGCCCGTCCGCCC
>NW_027527429.1:159565-161622 GCF_008692635.1 Crocuta crocuta
CCCGGGTCCGGAAGACTTGCAGCCGGCCGGAAAGCTCGGTGAGACCAAGGTGCCTTCGCTCCGCCCCCGGGCCGGCAGCCAATCGCAGCGGGCGGCACTGAAGACGGCCCACTCTAGTCAATTCCAGAGCGCGCCGCTGACGCGCTCCCATTTCAGCCCATCCTCGCGCGATCCGCTGACGCAGACGTTTCAGCCAGACCCACCTCGCTCCGCGGCCACCCGCTCTTCCCAGCGCACACTGCGACCGCGCCCCTTTCAGCCAATCCCAGCGCGCACTGCGACCGCGCCCCTTTCAGCCAATCCCAGCACGCACTGCGACCGCGCCCCTTTCAGCCAATCGCAGCGCACGCCGCAAACGCCCGCCAATGGGCGCTCCGAGAGGCGTGGCGACGCGAGACCGCTGCGCGTGGCGGGAAGGCGCCACGATGGCGGGCCGGCGCGGGGCCCTGATAGTGCTGGAGGGCGTGGACCGTGCGGGGAAGAGCACGCAGAGCCGCAAGCTGGTGGCCACGCTGTGCGCCTCGGGCCACCGCGCCGAGCTGCTCCGCTTCCCGGGTTGGTGTGGCGCCGGCGGGCCGCGCGGGGCGGTCAGTGCGCGCACTTGCTGGGTCTGGTGGTCACGGTCCTGAAGTTTGCGCGGCTCCGTGGGTCTGTAGTGGACGTGCAACCCGGAGGCCCTCTCTAAAGCGGGGTCGTGACGTGGTCGTACACGTAGGAGACTGGTGTCGCGAGGTTACGACCCGATCTGTCACCCCCAGCAGTGTCCTGGGGCCGATTTGTAGTCCGTACCCCAGTGTCTGCTTTTGGTGTTCTGGATGCTGTTTGCCCTCTGGGTGGGGGTGGGGATTATGGGATATTTTCAGTTTGTGAAGTAAAACATTGGTCTCAGCAGTGCTTATGAAAATATCATCAGTGCTTACGTTATCCAGAAACGCCGTACGGCTTACAAAACGGGCAGGGAAACGGGAAAATGGTTGTTTGAATACCATCGAATCTTTAAGCCAAGCAGTCTGCGAATCTTATGAATACTTCTTTTCAGATAACTGCTTTGTACCCTCATTCCCTTTTCTTAAAGCATTTTTCATCCCAGCGTGTGTGCCCTTTCTCAGGAAAACTCCTTTGGCTTCGGGAGGCCTGAACCTGTGTACACGCGTGGTGCAATTAAACGAGGTTCCACCCGAGTCTGGGACCAGAAGTTCAGCACCAGCTATGTTCTAGTTTAGGTGGAGAGCCTGGCCTCACTTTGTGTTTCTCTCTCTCTTTGTTTTAGAAAGATCAACTGAAATTGGCAAACTTCTGAGTTCTTACTTGGAAAAGAAGAGCGAGGTGGAAGATCACTCAGTGCACCTGCTTTTCTCTGCGAACCGCTGGGAGCAAGTGTAAAAACTACCTTTGTGCTGCCCCTTCCTGGTGCTGTGCCTCCTCCTTGAGCCTGTGTGATGCAGCTCTTGATTCTGAAGGGTGTTGGCAGTAATGCCAGTAAGGACACTTTGACAAGTGTCAGGCCCATCCTCTGTGACCCAAGGTCTTAGAGCTCTGTAGTCCCTGAAGAGCAGTAATTAATGCTTTTTCTTCCCCTGCCCTGCCACCTTTTTGTTTATTATCAATAGACTTTATTTTTTTAGGGTAGGTTTAGGTATACAGAAAAGCTGGTGAAAAGTTCAGAGGTTCCCCATACCCCGTCCCTCCCCCCTTCCTCCATTTCTCAGATGATTGGTCTTAAATCAGTGTGTGGACATGTGTTACAGTAGGTGAACTGATGTTAACACGTTGGTAACTGAAGTTCACAATTTACCTTCTTCCGCCCTTTTTGTTTTCCCTCCTCTTACTCTTCCCTCAGCATCTAACTCTTATCCAGTGCCTGTGGTGTGTGCTTTTAGATGCTTTTGTGTCGATTTATGTACACCTATGTCACTGGAGTTGTTTTCTGACATAAATAAATGGGACCCTCCCATACAAACCATCTCATAACTTGCTTTCTAATTCTGGCCTGCAGCTCTGACTTCCCCCCAGCTCTGGGGAGCTCTCCAAAAAGGCCGTTCACAGTAGATGTAGCC
>NW_027527429.1:161885-168881 GCF_008692635.1 Crocuta crocuta
ACTGCTTTCTTCTCTCTCACCTGTGTCTTATTTGGAAAGGTCTTCCCACTCCAAATATTAGAAGAAAATGAGATCCTTGTTATGTTCTTTAATACATGTAGAATTTATGGACACAATTGGTCTGGCTTTGCTTTTTGTGGCTTTGTAGAAAAATAAGATAAGGCCATTTAAAAATGAAAAATAATGCTGACTCCACTTCCTAGTGCTCTTGTCCCTGGTACACAGGCCTGCGTGTAGCACAGCTCCTTCGGATCATTCCAGCCCCTACCGTATGGTCAGTCAGATGTGAAAGTCCTTGGCTGACAGGTCAGATGCCTGGTTCACATCTGGCACCATTGCCTACCAGCTGTGTGACCTTGCTCCCATGCAGCCCCTCTCAGCCACAACTTCCTCTGCAGTGTGGTGGCCCTGGTGGCACCTGGTGTGGATCCGGGTGAGGATCCAGTAAAGCTGGGCGGGCAGGCCCAGGAATGAGCGCCCTGTAAACCTGAGTTGTTTTGAAGCACTTTGTGAGGAGACTGGTTATTTCCTCCTGCCTTTTCATTGTCCACTTTTTGCTCTGCTTCTTAATTGAATTAAATCAATTGCTGCTTCCCAGAGATACTTGTCTTCTGGCTTCTGTACAGTTCGGGGCCGCAGAATGTGTGCTGCTCCCCTCACAGCATCCACTTCCTTCCCCGTCTCTGCCGGCACCCGCCAACCTTCAGGAGCCTCTCAAACACCATGCCATGTAGTTCTTTCCTGGAAATTAATGATTTCTTTTACTTCCCGTAGCAATTGAGCAATTTCATACTCTATTTTTAAGGTTTTTTTTTAATGTTTTATTTATCTCTGAGAGAGAGAGAGAGAGAGACAGTGTGAGCAGGGGAGGGGCAGAGAGAGAGGGAGATACGGAATCTGAAACAGGCTCCAGGCTCCGAGCTGTCAGCACAGAGCCCGACGTGGGGCTCAAACCCACGAACCATGAGATCATGACCTGAGACAAAGTTGGACGCTTAACTGATGGAGCCACCCAGGTGCCCCTATTTTTAAGTTTTTAAGAGTAACTTCAGCCAACTGGAAGAGTTGCAAGAACAGTGCCGAGATTTCCCGTACACCCCTCCGAGGCTTCGCCTGTTGGTAATATTTTGCCACATTTGCATTAATCATTTGCTTACTTTTTAAAAATTACAGGTCATTTATTTTACAAATTTAGGGTTTGTCTGATGGTCCCTCACAAGTAGATTTGGGTTTGTATTTTTGGCAAGAAAAGCGTAGAAGTGACCCTGGGTCGGTCATCTTTAGGACGTCGAGCCAAGAGGGACGCAGTGTAGACTGTCCATCCCTGGACTGCTTGTGAGGGGTGTGCTGGCCAGGCCCTTCCACCAAGAGAGACTCTTTCCTGTTCTAAGTAGGCCATGGGGGAGATACTACAAAACTGCAGAAATGTCCCCCTTTTCAGCAAACTTTGATTTTCTACTTGAGCATTCATTACTAATCCTGCCTGGGTCTGTTCTGATTTCAGATGGTGATTTTTCTAATTCCATCACTTCTATGTTTATTAGTTGGCTTGCTCTGTAAGGCTTTCCTGTCTCCTCCCTCAGTCATCCATCCGTCCATCATCAGTACGGACTCACAAATTCTTATTTATTTAGTGGGTCACACTATTAATTATTTTGATGTTTAGGTGATTCCAAATTTGGCCTCTGGGAGTCTCTTCACATTGGCTCCTGTGTCCATTTGATCTGTTCTAAGCCCTCATTCTCTGAGAACTTTCTGGCAGAATCAGATGTTCAGTCTTCTCTTGGGCTTTCTCCTGCTCCAGCCAGGGACCAGCTGTTCTTTTCCATTTCGTGGAGATGGATCTCAAAACCAACATCCAGGTGCTGGGCGCTCGCTGCTAGTGAGCGTCACTGCTGCTAGATTCCTGCTATGGTTGGACCTCATACAGGCTTCTCTGCTTCTGTGTCTCTCTCTGTATTTATGCTAAAACCCACGAGTTCACACTGATGTCTGCTCTTCGCATCCAGCACCATGTCTTCCGGCTCACGGCATCACCAGAATACCCCCCTGTAAAAGCCTACACAGAGGCCAAGGCCGGTCTGCAGTGCTGTCCTTAGAACAAGGGCACTTGGGGGCACCAGGGTGGCTCACTTAGTTAAGCACCTGACTTGATGTTGGCTCTGGTCATGCACTCACTGTTCAAGATCGAGCCCCGCGTTGGGCTCCGTGCTGGCAGCATGGAGCCTGCTTGGGATTCTCTTTCCCTCTTCTGCTCTTGCGCTCTCTCTCAAAAATTAATTAATTAAAAAAAAGAACAAGGACACATTGAGTACTGTGTTCCAGGTCCCTGGGGGCAGGATTTCCTGTTCTTCACTGTGTGTTCATTTGGGACTCAAGTTTGTTTGACTTTGTATGTGATTTTAGGGTTTTTTTCTCCATGTTGATTTAATTTTAGTTATTGAATATATAAAAGATTAATTGGTTTTATAAGGCCAAGGCATACGCCAAGGTCCCTGCCCCATATACCCACTTTGCCCTCTCTCTGTGGGTGATGCATTCCGTTCATTTCTAGTGTTGCCTTCTGGAACTTTCTCTCGTATACCAGCAGATACATGTGTGTCATCACACAAAGGGTAGCCAGCCGTGTGTACCGGCTGGGACTCCGCTTTCCTGACACCAGGAAGTGGCTTTCTGTCAGCGGATAGACGGCTGGCTCATCCCTCGTCTGCTGCATCGGTCTCTGCGGTGCGCGTGCTGGGTTTATCCCCCACTTTTCTGTGCCATTAGGGCACTTTAACAACGTGCAGTTCCGGGCGATGCTGCGATGGAGCCGCCCCTTCCTGCTGCCGCTGCGCCACCTCCCTCCCTGCCCTGCTTGAGCTGCTCGAGTTCACAGGTAACGGAAGCTTTTTCCACACAGGGCAGTTGACACTTCCGCTAGTGTCAGGCCCTCTGCGCCTGGCTACCTGAGATCTCGGGGCAGGGGGGTGGCAGCTGGCCACCATCACTTGGGTTGAGGACCCCTTGGCCACCCGTCTGTCCTCGTCCTCGCCCTCCTGGGCTCTGCTGCTTTCCAGCAGGGCGGCCTGGCCCCTCCGCACCCACCGCCCACACTGCCCCGAGCCCTCCCCTGCTCATCCGTCACTTGTGTCCTGACGCTTTCGTGGACTTGTCTCTTCCACGTTGGGCTTTGCCGGCAGCACTCCTGCGGCACCTTCTGGAGAGAAGATCCAGAGCTTTTCTGAATAAAAGTACAGTTACAGACCATTGCCCTGTAATCCCTTCATGGCCTGCGTGGGTTTCTGAATTGGTGAGTTGCGTTCTCTGGGCCCATGAGACCAGGGCTCAGAAGCGCTCTGTCTTTTAGGCCATTAATTAAGAAGAAGTTGAGCCAAGGTATCACCCTCGTTGTCGACAGATACGCATTTTCTGGAGTCGCCTTCACCAGTGCCAAGGAGGTGAGTGTCGCCTGGCCCCCCGTGCGGTGATGGCAGGGATGGACTCCGGGTGTTCGCAAAACACTTCTCGGGCTCTTAGGGTCCTTCTCTCCGCTGGGTTCACTGGCTCTTTGCCGGTGGGAAGAGCACGCGGGTGTTGTCTGCATTACTGGCCAGCATCCTCCCCACCCCCACCAGCACCTTGTTTTCAGACCGATGGCGGGTATCTGGGTGCTTCTCTGTTTCTTTTCCTGCCCCCCAACCCCCACCGTGCCGCGTGCCTGTCGCTCTGCAGGGAGAACGGCAGTGACCACGCTGCCCGTTCGTTCTGCGTTTAGAAATGTTCACACGCGCACCGGCGGAGCGGACGGCAGCCGCCAGCACCGTCAGCGGCCTCAGAACCCGCTGGCCTCGGACCTGGGCCACCGGGCGCGTCACCCAGCGGCCACGTCTCCCGCTCCCTCATGAGCGTTTCAGTTCACATCCCAAAGCGACTGCTCACAAACAGAATCACACCTCAGAAAAGACAGGCGCCCTTTCCTGGCGCCCTCGTTCAGACTCGGACATGGTTGCCCGTTCTGTCAGCCGCTGACTGGTCCTGTGCTTTCACACGTAGCTTGAATCAGAACCCATTTAAGGGCCGTTCTTGCAGTGAGGGCTCTGCTATCTCAGACAAACATTAGCTCGTTTTTCCCCCTTTGTTATGAATTTTAAAAACCAAAAATTAGACCCCATTAAGCTTCTTTCTCTGTTTTCTCTGTTGCCAGAATTTTTCCCTGGACTGGTGCAAGCAGCCAGACGTGGGCCTCCCGAAGCCGGACCTGGTGGTGTTCCTTCAGTTACGGCTGGCAGAGGCCGCCACCCGGGGAGAGTTTGGCCGCGAGCGCTATGAGAACGGAAAGTTTCAGGAGCGGGCGCTGCATTGCTTCCATCAGCTGCTGGCGGATGAGACTCTGAACTGGAAGGTGAGGGTGTCTCCTGGTGTCACCGCCGGAAAGCGGCTCAAAGGCCCCTGCTGCCGAGCGGAGTCGCCCGCCGGGGCCTGGGGCGCCTCCAGGGTTCTCTGCACAGCGGCCCCCAGTTCTCCGCGATGGCGCACAGCTTGGGAATCTGGTGCCTGGTGGGCGAGTCGGGGAGAGTCTGCCAGATGGCAGCTCCCGGACCACAGTCCCTTGTCATCTGGAACGTGCCACCCATGAGTCCCACCTTGCTTTGCCTTCTGTTGTATTTTTTAAGTTTATTTAATTTGGGTTTTGTGGTTTTGTTTTATATTTTTTTAAGGTTTATTCTTGAGAGGGAGACGGAGACAGAGTCTGAAGCAGGCTCCAAGCTCCGAGCTGTCAGCACAGAGCCGACGCGTGGCTCGAACCCATGAACCATGAGATCATGACCTGGGCCAAATCAGACGCTTAACCGACTCAGCCACCCAGGCGCCCCTAAGATTATTATTTTTTTGTTTTGTTTTGTTTCGTTTTTTTGTTTTTTAAATGTTTTATTTATTTCTAGGAGACAGAGAGAGAGACAGCATGAGCAGGGGAGGGTCAGAGAGAGAGGGGGTCACAGACTGAAACAGGCTCCAGGCTCTGAGCTGGCAGTCAGCACAGAGCCCGACACGGGGCTCGAACCCACGAACCGCGAGATCATGACCTAAGCGAAAGTCGGACGCTTAACCGACTAAGCCACCCAGGCGCCCCTAAGATTATTTATTTTGAAGGAAAGCACAAGCAAGGGAGGGACAGAGAGAAGAGGGAGACAGAATCCCAAGCAGGCTCCTCACTGTCCGTGCAGAGCCCCATCGTGAGACTTGATCCCATGAACCGTGAGATCATGACCTGAGCCGAAACCAAATGTCAGACCCACGACTGACTGAGCCACTCAGGCGCCCCCGCCTTCCCCTCGTAACCTCTGAGCAGCACTCTGGCCTGGGGGCTCTGTGCTCCGCCTGAAGTCTCCTGCAAGCCCCGCGCGGCTGGTTTGGGCTCAGCCCTCAGTCTGTTCTGTCTCCGCACCTGGGGGTCCTTTGCTCCCTCCCTCCCTCCCAGCCCTGTCCCGGCAGTTCTGGCCCCGGGAGGGGCCTTTCTTCCTTTCCGTGTGGAGGTGTCCTGTCTCCACACTGACCCCCACACCCGGGCCTCCCCCTCAGGCTCACACCCCTGCAGCTCGGCCCCCGTCAGACTCTGCCGCCTCACTGTGCTCAGTGCCCCTCAGCCCTGCTCCCTCCGCCTCAGCGCACTGCTCCCAGGCGCCTGGCCCAGTCCCAGCGGCCAGCCCCACTTCCCCCTACCGTGGACGCCGCGGCAGCCCCTTCCCCACCACCCCCTGCGCTCACCCCTCGCCTGGGCCCACCCTTCTCCCTGTGCGGTCAGAGGCTGCCCCGGGAATGAGAGTGTTGGTTTTCACAACTGTCGACACGTCCCGCTTCTGAGCTGGGCTGCATCCCTGCTGCTCTGTGGGAGGTCTCAGGGTGTCGGCTCTCACTCATATGCAGAAATTCCAAGGTTCTGTTCCATTTTTTTCTTAATGTTTTATTTATATCTGAGAGAGAGAGAGAGGCAGCGTGAGCCGGGGAGGGTCAGAGAGAGAGGGAGACACAGAATCTGAAGCAGCTCCAGGCTCCGAGCTGTCAGCACAGAGCCCGACGCGGGGCTCGAACCCACGAACTGTACCTGAGGTGAAGTCGGACGCTTAACTGACTGAGCCACCCAGGCGCCCCAGTTCTGTTCCATTTTTGTTTTTCTTTTGTTAGTCAGCTCCATGTGGTTCAAGTTATTCTGAATTTAGAATACTTTTCAAAGTCTGTAAGGAACAAGACAGAAAGGTCTGCGGTCAGGAGTGTGTGTGGAGAGGAAACCGTGTCCTGCCACCCAGCGCAGGTGCCCGTGTCCATTCTGACCTCCTGAGTTTTCATCTTGTGTCGCTTCCTTTAGCCTTAAGAACATTCTGGCACGTTCCCTGTAGGGTGGGTCTCCTGGCATAGAATTCTCAGTTTTTGTTTATCTGAGAATTAACTTTCTTAGCATTGTTTTAAAAGTTTTTAAGCACATGACGAAAAGAAGTTACAACTTGCAAGTACAGCACATAGATCTCTTCCCCAGGACCATTCGAGAACAGTCTGTACCTAACACCCGCCCTCAGACCAGCTGTGTAGTGTCCAACTTGAGACTAACCGCCGTTGGGCCCTAGGCCCGTTTGGGTTCCCCCGGCCCCACTCACGTCGTCTGTAACAAATGACCCAGCGTACAGTCACGTGGCCGGTCTTAGCCTGCGACCTTCTCAACACTGATCCTCTGGAAGTTTCACAGCAGTTGCGGGCTTGAGTCTCGGGTGGCCTTCCTGTTGCCGCTGCCTGGACCCAGGCCGCGCGCCCCTGGCAGGGTGGCGTGAGCGGGCTGCCAGCCCCCCGGTGCGCGTAGGGTTTCGGTCTGTCCCGCCTCTGGCGCTGTTCGCTTTGTCAGGTATTGATTTGTATTCAGGTGCAGCTGACACACAGCGTTGAGGCGTGTACGGCGTCGTGATTGGGCCGCCGCGCCGCGGGCTGTGTCGCCACGCTGGGCCTTCCCACCCCCCCCCCGGGCCC
>NW_027527429.1:168904-171793 GCF_008692635.1 Crocuta crocuta
GGTGGCCCATTCACCCCGTCCTCCCTCTGACCTGCACCTGTCGGTCCCCGCCCTGCCCCATGCGTTCTCTGCATTTATGGGTCTCTCCCACCTTTTTGTTCGTTTCTTGTTTAGATTCCACGTTCCCATGAAATCACATGGTATCTGTCTGTCTCTGACTTACTTCACTCAGCGGGACACCCTTGGGCCCGCGTATGTCACTGCAGGTGACAGGAGCTCCTTCTGCCCTGTGGCCGAGTGGTGTCCCCTGTGCGTGTGACCTTCTCCAGGGGCGCTTGCCAGGCTCCACTGTGACGGGGCTCTCCGTCTGTAACATGCATTTTGTGACGAGATTCTTCAAAACCACCGCAGAGTGTCATCGCTTGTCAGATTTTCAGGTCACCCGCACGTCTACAGACCCGTGTCTTCCCGCCGGCAGCCTGTTCCGCTGAGATCTGGCCCGCGGGACCCCCCACCCCCACCCCGTCCCCGTGGCTCCTGTCACACTGCCTCCTCCCCAGCACGTTAATGTTTTCTGGATTTATCCTGTACTTTTCCAGCCCAGCTCTAGAATCAGCGGCCTCCTCGGGTTTCCCTGGTTCCTTCTTGTGGAGAAAGTTTGAGATCTGCGTTCAGGGACCCAGGCACTTGTGGTGCTGTGCTGTGGCTGCTCCCAGGCCCCCAGAGGGTTAGAGGCTTGAAGTTTCTGTGTGATAGGCCGTGTGCGAGTTTATACGTGTATGTGAGGTACACCCATGTGTGAGTTAATGTGTGTGTGGTACACTGTGTGCGAGTTTATACCTGTGTGTGTGTGTGTGTGGTATGCCCGTGTGCAAGCTCATACCTGGCACGCAGGGTTCAGAGAGCATTCCAGAAGGCCTTCAGGAGGGTGTCACCAGTGGGGTCTTAGGCTGGGGAGGACGCCATTCGGACTCCTGCGATCAGACCTCACCAAATTGCTGCACACGCGAGCAGGTGTGCGCTCTCAGGAGCCTGGCTCTGTCAGCACGAAGCTGTCTTCCCAGGCTTGGCTTCAGTGCAGGACTTGCCTGAGTGCCGGGCAGCGTCTGGGCAGGGGCTTGGCAGGGTGGGCCCTGTTCTGCTGGCCCGCTCTGCGTGCTCTGAGTGGACCGGTCGGGGTGGAGCTGGGAGGCCACGGCGGGACTGCGGGATGCCTCAGTCCCCGGGACGCAAGCCAGGCCCACCTTCCCTGGCTGAGGTCAGGGGAGGCTGCAGGGCCCCAGCAGCGGTGCACTGCGCCCTCGCAGAGCCAGGCCCCGGCGGGAGCCACCCCTCGCAGTGAGGACCACAGGAAGTATTAACCGTCTCTCTTCCTGCCTCCCCTGCGGGAACAGATCGTCGACGCCTCCAGAAGCATCGAAGATGTCCACAAGGAGATCCACGCCCTCTCCGTGGACACCCTCCGGGCCGTGGCGCAGAAGCCGCTCGGGGAGCTGTGGAAGTAGACGCGCAGCACCCCTCAGTGGCAGCCCCTCAGGGCAGAGCCGCCGGGGAGGTGGACATCCCGACCACGTGTGCACGCGCGGACTGGGCACCGACAGCCACGGGCCAGCCCCTTGTGAGGCGGCAGGGCGCCAGGGACTCCGAGCACCCGGCGAGCAGCGTGTCTGACGGAGCTTGATGCCCGCGTCCGAGCAGTTTCACTGAGATGGCAATCGGCTGCAACTCCTCAATCTTTTATAGGAATAAAAACGACTTTGCAGACGTCCCGTGGAGCAGTTCTCTCCTCAGCAGCGGGGGTGGGAGGGAGAGGCCGTCCTGGTGGGCCGGCCAGCCCCCTGCCAGGCCTCCGGGGTTCCCGCCGGGACAGCCCTGAGCACCTGCGTGTCGGCCCGCCGTAAGCTGCCGTGAGTGGTCTGGCCGCACGGAGACCTGGGCCGCGGGAGCGGTGCCAGCCGGGGGCCCCATCCAGAGGGACTGCAGCCGAGGCGCGGTAGCTCGGTCACCACTGCCTCATAAGAGGCGACGAAACGGTTTGTGGGGCCCGGGCAGAACGTGTGCGTGGCCAGGAGGGCGGCAGCGCCCAGGCCCACGCTTGCCCGGGCTGGGCAGCGTCCGGGCTTGTCGGGGCTCCTGTGTGTGGTCACTGGGCAGGGGGCGCAGGACGCGCCCAGGCAGCCTGGCCCCGTGTCCTGGTCCTCAGGGCACCTCAGCGGGGACGAAGGAAGTAACGGGAGTGTGGCTGGTGGCTGTGCAGCTCTGAGGTCACAAGGGACGGTCCTGGAGATGTAGTCCTGTGGCTGTGCTTGCAAGCGCCCTGTGGACCGCATGGCGTGGCCTCGAGCGTCTGTCCATCCGAAGGGGCTGGTTCTGGCCACTCTGACCGCACAGCGCCCTTGAGGTCAGAACTCAAGGACCCACCAAAGGGCAACAGGAGCTATCGGGAACCGCGCACAGGGACGGACTGGAGTGTCGGGGTCCCCACTGCCCCCCAGGGGTAGCCTGGCAGCACCATCGTTAGCTGCTGTGCTTTCGCAGAACTGAAGCCTCGTGCCTGCGATGAAAACACTCGGCTGGGTTTCTAAAGACCCAGGGCCGCTGGTGGCTCAGTCCGTTGGGCATCCGACTCTTGGTTTTGGCCACAGTTGGTGAGAAGGAGCCCCGTGTTGAGCTCTGGGCTGACAGTGTGGAGGCTGCTTGGGATTCTCTGTCTCTCTCTCTCTCTCTCTCTGCCCCTCCCCAGCTTGCTTGCACATGCACACTTTCTCTCAAGATAAATACCAGTAAACTTAAGAAGCCCCCAAACCAGCATCCCATCTGCCTCCCGTTGCGGTGCAGCAGGCCAGGCTGGCACCCAGTGAGGTGGGGGCTGTTGGGCAGGGCGGAGCGGGTGGTAGGTGGAGGCTGTGCCCAGAGCAGCCAACAGGTGAACCTGGGGGAGGGGGGGTG
>NW_027527429.1:172124-177611 GCF_008692635.1 Crocuta crocuta
GCACCAGGCCCTGGGGTGGGAGGTGGACAGGAGCTCAAGAAGAACAGGACTGGAGTGGAGGCGGAACTGGTCTTGCCAGCTCCTACTTTCTCCAGGAAATAACAGCCTGTGTCTTCAGACATCTGGCCAGGTGGCAGCAGCGGGGGGTACACGGTCCAGAGCACCCCGTGTCCAGGGGCTTCCGGTGTCTCCCGGCCTCTTGGGCACTGGGTAGGTGGTGACAGTGCCCCCGCCCTCCCCCCGCCTTGTCCCGGAAGCTGAGAACAGGGCCCCCACACGGTAAGGGGACTGGAGACGAGACTGTCCCAGCATGTCCGGGAAGGCCCACGACGGCGGTCACAGGGTCCCTCGTGGGCAGGCGGGAGTCCTGGTCAGGGGTGCAGGCGGCAGCAGGAGGGTCAGAGGCCGCGCCTGGCTTCTGGGAGAGGGGAGGAGAATGGCCAACACTGGCCCAGGCCTCCAGCCAGAAGCAGCCTTGCAGATGCCTTCCTGCGGCTCCTGGCAGGCCCCTGGGGGGCTCCCAGAGGCCACGGTGCAGGCCCTCGGGGTGGGGGGGGGCTCACAGTGACCGAGGTGCAGGCTTCTGGACCGCCCCACCTGGGGAGCTGGTCTGCCTTTGTCCCCTGGCAGCTGCGGCCGAGGGCAGATGGGGGTGCTGTGTGACTCACGCTGAGGTGACTGGACGAGGCCACTGGTCTCCGCCCAGCTGGCGGGACGCTTTCAGAAATCAAACCAAGGCTGGGGCGCCCGGGGGGCTCAGTGGGTTGAGCGTCCGACTCCGACTCAGGTCATGATCTCACGGTTTGGGAGTTCGAGCCCTGTATCAGGCTCTGAGGACCACATGGAGCCCGCTTTCCCCTGCTCACACTCTCTCTCTCTCAAAAATAAACATTAAAAAAAAAAAAAAAATCAAAGCTAACAGCACGCCGGGACACTACAGCCCCTCCTCAAAGGAGAGCTGCCATGTGTCCTAAAATCAAGTCCCCTGCGTCTCTCTGGGGACCAGGAGGCCAAGGGCAGCATCACCGCCCGCAGGCTGCGTGGAAGTGGGACCGGCTCCTGGCGTGCCAGTCTGGGGACAAAAGCCGCCCACGCCCACCAGCTACCAGAGCCACACCCCGGAATCTTCCTGTGGCACCAGGAGCCCAGGAACCACTCATCACATCCACCTAGAACTGCGGGAGAAGTCAAGGCACGGAGAGACAACAAAGTGTTTTCTATTGAAACGGTTATTATTTGCCATTAAGAATTGCAAACTACGCTACGAGGATTGAACGACATTCTCTTCAGTAAGCCTTTTTCAAAACACACGAAACAAAGCTCCCCGTGGGTCAGGCCGCCCCCCGCGCCCCCTGGCTCGTACCAACAGCAGGGCTGCGCCAGCTCCCTGCACCCCAAGCCCGCGGCAGCGCACATGTGGTCCAGAGGGGTGTGGCCGGGCTCCCCGGCAACCCCAGCTCTACTCCTGGACGGGGCGCAGGACACAGGCGGGGACACACGGCCCTGTGGACCCGTCCTGGCAGGAGGGCAGATGGCAAGCCCAGGCGGGGCCGGGCCATCTGGGCCCAGAACACAGGGGCTCAAGGCTGCAGGTGCTGACGTTAGTGCTGAGAAGGGTCTGGAAACGTCTCCAACTGGTGCCCGGGGCCGGCCTCGCGCATCACGCCATAGGTTTTACCCTCTGGCCCCAAACCAGCTAGGAGGAGGCAGCGCCGAGAAGGATGATTAGGACTGGGAGCCGGAGGGAGGGCCTGGGGCCCCAGGGCAGCCCCTCCCCACACCAGACCGAGCCCCGACCCAGGGGAAGCTGGCAAAGAGCAAGCAGCAGCACACGGAGCGTCTTCGATGCCAGGACCCACAGAGGAGATGTGGGGAACGTGCGCCGCACTCGGGCCAGGCGTGTCCCTGTCCTTGCGAGTCACGTGCACGGTGACGTCTTTGGATTTCTACCACGCCCCACCACTTCGCTACTTCTCTCCCCAAATCCAGAAGCCTTGCCGTGCCTCTTCCGGCTGGGTCTCCCCCTGAGGTAGCCCTTGAGAAAGCACGGGGCGGGGGGGAGGGGCGGGCAGAGGCCGCAGAGCAGGTGGGGGCCGAGGCCGGGTCCATGGGTGTCCCGCCGCACACACCTGCCCTGCGGGTCTTCCGAGGCGGACAGGACAGAAATTCGCGTCCTTGCAACTTCAAACAGGACTTTAATTCCAAAGCAAACCCAGAACCGAGCGCCCAGGAGGAAGCAAGGCAGAGGCGACGTGCTAGCGCGGGGCCGGCAGTGTGGCGGGGAGAGCGCTCGCGGATGTGAAGGGCCCTGCTCTCGGGGGGGCCCCCTGCCTGGCCGCGCTGGGCTTCCCTCGGTGGCTCCGGGCTGGTGCCTTGTCGCCTGGACGAGCCCTCAGGGCCCGAGCCGCACAGGGCTCATGGGGGGTCGGGGAGGCTCCGTGCGAGGGCAGAGGCGGCGTGGAGCACGGGTGCTCAGTGGACGAGCAGGCTGGGTGGGTGAAATGCAGTGGCGCCAAGCGCGCCAGGGCAGGTCTGGGCTCTCGAAGGTGTCCCCAGTGAAGGGCAGTGGAAACCGTCCCCCAACTCTGGGATTTTCAGAGAGACAGGATTTCAAAGTCTTCATCTTCTGAGTCAAAGAATCTTTCCAGTCGCTCTACATCAGAAGAATCTAGGAGAAAACGAGACAAGAGCTCATCAGATGCCTGGCGTGGGACCTCCGGGGCGTGGGGACGAAGCGACCAGTGCCAGGGTGCGCACGGCCCACCACACCCTGGTGCGGCCGGGCCCAGAGGACACCAGGACCCTGCGGGGCTCAGCAGGCCCGAGGTCCCCCCAGGGGAAGGCAGGCACCAGAGTCCCGGAGGCTCAGCTTGCGGGAGACAGCACCGTGCAGAGAAGGGGCGGGGCCTGGGCGGGCAGGGCTTCCGGTCCCGAGAGGGGCAGCACCCCCTTCTGGATTCTGTCAGACAGTGGACTCGGTCACCAGCCTCCAGGATCTTCGTGGACGGACAAGGACGCGGACCCGTCATCGTCACGGACACAGACGGCTTCGTGAACGGGATGCGCTCAAGGCCTTCCCGTGGAGGCCCGGGTTCCCGTACGGCAGCAGCGGATTCCCCTCGGAGGAGCTGAGGGCCTGGCTGAGGGCGGCAGCCCGGGCCAGGAGCCCGTGAGCAGCAGGAAACAGGGTCCACGTGCAGCCTGCCGCCCCAGAACTGGCTCCAGGCCGTCTCGGTGACCTGACGGAACCCAGGGGGCCGCGTGAGGGGAGGGACAGGGCAGCGGACTGTAAGGCCCACTTGGGACAGAGGACGGGCTGTTGGGCGACCCCTGGTCCCACACACACACCACCAAGGGGTCACATCTGGGGTCCTACAAATCTTAAAGGTCAGAAGCAACTGGAGCAAGACCTGGGGAAGCAGAGAGATGGGGACAGAATGTCGCACCGACCGCGCCACGCCCGCACCTGAGACGTGGCCCTGTGGCCCCCAGACTCACCTAAGGACAGGTTCAGGACATCGGGGCAGGCCAGGTGGGAAGGCTGCCGGTCCACCAGCTCAAACATGGGCAGGGCGCCTCCAAGCAGCGACAGCTGTCAGGAGACACAGCCGTCAGACACGGCCCTCGGGATAGGGCCCTAGCGCCCCCTGCTCACCAAGCGGAGGGAACTGGGGACAAGGAAGGGGCAGTGGCCCCTGTCCGAGAGGCTCTCGACCCTCTGCTAAGGCAGGCCGTGCCGTCCCTTAGGCATCTGTGTGTCACCAGGGCTCTGACCGCAAGCGTGAGGCTTACAAGCAGCCTTGGGGGCAAATTCCAGGTCCCGCCTCCCCTCAACCGCACGACAGCGATGAGCCAGAAACCCAGGCTCATGAGCAAGGTCTGCACCCGTGCTCCCCACACGAAGCCGATGCCACAAGCCATGACCATGCGAGGACATTGGCACAGGTGCCAGGGAGGTGGGACCCCACACCGGAGGCGGCCTTCCCCTTGCCCCACAGGCGGGGGACGCTACCCACCTTTCTGACGTGCTGGCACCAGTCATTAAAGTCATCCTCAGTCTGACAGAAAAACCCCTGGAACAGAAACCACAGTGAGCAGCGCATAGCAAGGCGCACGAGCAGGGCCCCCAGACGTGGTGTGGACCCCGAAGCAGTGTCCACCCTTCTCTGGAGGCCCCGCCGCAACAGACCAGCTGCAGAGGTCACACGCATTTTAATGGCGTGGCTGGCGGCAAAAGCCACCAGGACCCACTGTGAGTGGCAT
This sequence comes from Crocuta crocuta, assembly GCF_008692635.1. NCBI lineage: Eukaryota > Metazoa > Chordata > Mammalia > Carnivora > Hyaenidae > Crocuta > Crocuta crocuta. The sequence continues at coordinate 176,388 of NW_027527429.1, forward strand.
AAGCGGGCCTCTCACCCAGCGGCACCGCAAGGCGGGGAGCCCCGGGGCCCAGTCCGTGAGGACGCGCACGGTTGCAGCCGCGCGCACAGGCCTCCACCCCTGGCGACAAGTTCCCAGGAGCTCCAGGCACCGCCAGAATTACAGGTTCGTTCACCACAAGCACGGGAGCAGGGGCGGCATCCTGTGGGGAAACCACTTCTCCTGCGTCGCCCACATGCAGCACCCTCCCTATCAAGCGAGGACGTGGCGTCCGCGGCACTGGCTGTCCAGGGTGCTCGTGTACGGGCCGCAGTCAGCCGAGATGCACCTCGTGCAACAGCATACTTGGCGCTAGCTGGATGGGAATTCAACCCTCCACGCGCCAGCCACGTCCCGCCACCCTCAGGCATCCTCCGTGGGGCCACCAACCTCAAGGCACGACGCAAGACCCACAGAGCCCATATCCAGATGTCCGTTTCAGGACCGATGTGCCTCATCCGTGACTCAATCAGTCCTCAAGGGACATCATTACTCCCAGGGGCTTCTGGCCTCCTTCCCCATCAAGTACATTTTGAGAGCACGCAAGTTACATAAGTCACATCCCAGATCTCAGCTTTGGAATCAAGAGAGAAGGACACTCATTCTTAAGAACGACTGCACAGGCACAGAAGTAAAAAAAACATAAAAGTCAAACCCAAAGGCCCACGGAGGTGGTGCGGGGCAGTGAGCTGGGCAGGCCACCGCTGTGTTACGGGGCCCACACTGAGGCTGTGAGGGCCACACAGGGCCACAGCCTCTGGCGGGTGTAAGTCGCTCACGGACACTGTTAACCCTTCTGTGCCCGCTGCATTCTAAACCACGGGAATGGAATACCTAGTCCAACACGTTGGGGGAAAAAAAAAACCCACAAGAATCTGAAGCTTTTCTGAAACTTTCATTCCGAAGCAGCAGGACTGAGCACAGGATGGCCCAGCAGGCCAGCGCACGTGACCGGGGGGGTGGGGGGCGCACCACAGCAATGGACGGGTCGAGCTCCCTGACGCCCATCCTGCTGGGCGGGTGCTGGCAGTGGAAGCTCTCGTCTGGGATGAAGCAGCCGTCGGCAAGCTCCACCGCGGGCTGCGTCGTGTGCGGGTCCAGGTAGATGAGCTCCTCGCCTGCACCAGAGGACAGGGCGTCAGCAGGCAGGCAGCAGCCGGGGTCCCACTGCAGACCCGCTGGCCAAGACCCGCCTGGCTGGAGGGC
>NW_027527429.1:177858-189852 GCF_008692635.1 Crocuta crocuta
GGGAAGCTGGACTACTGGGCAGAAGAGGGCACACGGAGGCCGGCACTGGCCAAGAGGGGATGCAGACCACCCGCTGGAACTGGACGCCTTGGGTCAAGCCAACGCCCTAAGGCCACTCCGGCTGCCCTGCAGCCACTCGAGCGCCCCGCACACCCACCACTCACCTACGTAGCCGATGAAGTAGTGGGCACTGTTGGGCTTCCCTCCGATCACCCCCAGGGACTGGGGCATCATGAAGCAGTGCTGTGGGACACGGAGGGGGGAGGAGGGGGCTGAGCACGAGGTAGGGCGGCACCAGCCACCCAACAGCCAGCCTGTGTGCTCCGGGGGGCAGACCCCATTCCCTGCCAGCCCCAGGCCCACCGGGGAGACACGGGAAGGAGAGCAGGAAGACGTGGTCCCACAGAGCTTAGCCACGAAGGAATCTGCAATCGTGTCCGGGGAGGCTCCATGTAGGCGGTGGGTCTGCAGAAGGGGGACCGGGCGCCGGGAGGAGGTATGGACTGGGCTCAGAGCGGCCCGCACACAGGGCACACAGGCATTGTGGAGGGTGGGGGGGCACACCCCGAGGCTGAGGGCTGGGGGAGCAGGGGCCAGTGGAAAGGCGGTCGGGACTGCCCAGGGCGAGGCTAGGAGGCCACAGGGTGCCAGCATGGCCACAACAGCGGGGTTTTAGCAACAAGCGGTATCTCAAGCCCCTGCCACTGGGCGAGAAGACACCGGCACAGACCCACCTTCAGCGTCTCCACGTAGGCCTCGTTGATGTCCGTGAGCCCCAGGCGCAGGGGGATGAGGAGCACCAGGGGTCTCCACGGCCTAGCGCTGACCTCGGCTGCGGCAGGGAAGCCGTTACAGTGCCGGCTGGGGTCGGCGGGCAGCGCGGCGGCCCCTGCACACGGAAGACCAGCCCTGCACAACCTTCCTGAAAGACAGAGACGAGCTGTCAGGGGCTGAGCAGGGGCGGACAGACGTTCACCGAGAACAAGCTCGCAATCGACCAGTCACAGGAAACGGTATAAAAAGCCAAGTGCTGAAACACAATTTAAACTTGGAAAATACAGTCAAAGATTAATCCTGTCACCCACAGAGAAAAAACAGAATCACACGCTTTCCATGCACGTCCAAATCATAACTGTTACCGTGAAGTAAAGCGCCTCGTGAAACCGTGCAAACACGTGCACGGCCATGCGAGGGGCAGCTGTTCCCTCCCTCAGGAAGGCTGCTGTCTACACCTGCTGGTGATCCTTAACGGACATGCTGAAAAGGGGGCTGGCGATGCGGACAGGGGCGCTCCAACAGCCCCAGCACAGCCGGCACCTGGTCTATGGTTTCTGAGCACCTTTCCCACTATGCAGGGCTCCTCGGGTAAACCAATGACCCCAGGCCTGGGGCAGAGAGGGCACAAGGTGTACCTGAATCTAGTTAACATCCAACATGGAAGGCCGAACAACAAAAATGGCAGAACACAGCAGAAGCCAGCACAAGCCTGAAGGGGTGCCCTCTGGCCGTATTTGGAACAGTAAGGGCCATAACATATAACGCGTAACCCACTGAAGAAAGAGAATCCACGAGTCCAGTGACTCACAAAGTTTTAAAATCTAAATGAGGAGGAGGAGGAGGGCAGAGAAGGCTCTTCTTGAGAAGGCCAGCCAGCAAGCCAGCCAGGAAACGTGGAGGGAAGGACGGCTGCGGAAGCCACATCGCAGGCAAAGTCCCCAACGCATACTCAGCATCACCCTGGGCTCCTTGGTGGTCGCAAAAGCAGAGACGTGGCCAAACGGCTGCCCCGAGGAGGCACTGCCGGTGGGCAGCGCCTTGCTGGGGCGCGCTCCGGGGATGGCACCGGGGACTGGCCAGGTAAGTGGGAGGAGGCCTTGGACCAAACCGGCCTGGCTCCTTCAAGAGGTCAGTGCTATGAAAAACCAGAAAAATAAACCAAGAGGGCGAACCATCAGATCAGAGGAGACTGCAAGGCCCCCAGACCACTGGCCGGGGCTGCGGAGCAGCGGGAAAGTGGGCACACCCCAGTATCCCCGACTGGGGACACAGGAGGGAGGTTAGTGGCTGAACGAACACAGGGTTGGAATTTCTCAAAACACATAGTTGGTGCGCCTGGGTGGCTTAGTCAGTTAAACGTCCAACTCTTGACTTTGGCTCAGGTCATCCCAGGGGCTCTGCACGGAGCATGGAGCCTGCTTGGGACTCTGTCCATCCCTCTCTCTGCCCCTCTCCTGCAAGTACTCATGCTCCCTCTCAAAATAAATAAACATTTTTTTAAAAATACATAGTTGGAAAGTGAAAGAATAGACAACGGAAGGATTCAACTTTCTTTTCATCTCTGGGTAATCTTTTTTTATTGTGATTTACCGTAAGAAACATATTATCTGGTTTTCCTATTTCTAGCACAGAGCTCCTAAAACCCTTCAAATTCCAAAGAGCCATACAGGTGTCTTTCGTTGTATGAATGAGGTGACTTCCCCAAAGCTTCTACGACGGGCTGGAACTTCAGTCTCACCCGACCTCTGGGGAGAGGCGCTGGGGCTGAATCGATTCAATCAACCATGACTGAGTAACGGAGCCTGCGTAGAAACCCAAAAGGACCAGGTTTGGAGAGCTTCGGGGGTGGGTGAGCACGTGAAGGTTCGGGGAGTGGTGTTCCCAGAGAGGGCACAGAAGCCGCATGCCCCTTCCACCCAGCTGTTCCTGAGCTGTGTCCCTACAATACACTGGGGTCTAGCAAATGAGCTTCGTGAGACGCTCCAGCAAATTAGTAGAACCCAAAGAAGCAGTGGGCAGAGCCTCCCGCCTACAGCTCAGAAGCACAGGCCACAACCTGGACTTAGCACCGGGGTCTGAGGTGGGGGTGGGGGGCACTGTCTTGTGGGACCAAGCCCTCAGCCTGCGGATTCTGACGCTGCCTCAGCACAATGTACAACTGGGTTGCAAAGTAGCACACCCAGCTGGTGTCGCAGAACGGCTTGCTGTGCGGGGAGCGAGCCCACATATCAAAACTGGTATCGGAATCCTACCTTCTAATTTCTAAAACAGATTTCTGGACTTTTCCCATTTTTTTTTTTTAATGTTTATTTCTGAGATACTGCAAGTGGGGGAGGGGAAAAGAGGACGAAGGAACTGGCGGGCTCTGCGCTGATAGCAATGAGTTCAACGGGGCTGGAACTCATGAACCTTGAGATCATGACCTTGAGTCAGGTCACAACAAAATTGAGCCATCCACACGCCCCCTCCCATTTTCTCTTGATGAGGTCCCTGGTGATGTGTTACTGCTGTTTCACAAAAGCCAGCTACAGGGACCCCTGGGTGGCTTAGCTGGCTAAACGTCCGACTTTCGCTTAGGTCACGATCTCGCGGTTTGTGGGTTCGAGCCCCGCGTCGGGCTCTGTGCTGACTGCCAGCTCAGAGCCTGGAGCCTGTTTCAGATTCTGTGTCTCCCTCTCTCTCTGACCCTCCCCTGCTCNGCTTCCAAAGGCGCGGGCCCCGCAGCAGGAAGCCTCTGGTGCCACCACGGCCCGGACAGCACCCACACGCACGACCGAGAGCCTCCAAGGAGCGACACGCGGTGCACTGGTGACACACCACTCGTGTTCCATTCTGTTCCATATGTCTAGCTGCCGGTTGTGACTCAGTATCCTGATTTTAGGTCCCAGGAGGAGCCAAGACTTCCCTGCCCGCAGAAGAGTCAGGAGTCCCGGGTCTGGCCCAGCGCTGCCACACCAGGGCAGGCCCTCGGCCACCTGCGGAGTGCAGGCTGCCATGACAAGTACAACGAAGAGACAAACATCTGGCGTGTGGAGTCGACTGTCAAGCTCCCTCCTCAGAGAGCACGCCTGGATCGTCATGTGTTGTCCATGCGGATACTCACCAATAGCCGGGAAGTTTTTCCTGTACGTAAACCAAAGTCTGGACGCCACGTCGGACAAGATCTCATCCTTTTCTAGGGATTATTTAAAAGAAAAAAACACGCATAACCTTAACTTGGTAGGTCACATGTTCCAGAAAGTTAGCAGATAACTATTATTACCACAAAACGCTTTTGTAGACTGAGCCCCGTGGGCACAGCAGGCCTCACTGCGGCCAATACCTGTGGAAATGCTGTATTTTCTACCCAGTATCCACACAGGCTCTGAGGTCTCCGGGAAATCTTCAAATTCGGCAAATCGAAGAGTGTCGTAGGTCAGAGTAGCTATTGAAACCAAACACACAGTGATCCCATTTTTATAATTTCATAGGACGGTATCAGAGATCATCTCTAGCATCTCTGTAGTAAGAGCTAGGTGGGATTCTGCATCTCAGCGGGTTGCGACAACCGCTGTCCCCCACCCCAGTCCTGCCTTCCAGCAGACACCTGGTGAGGACCCCCGGGCCAGGCCAGGGTGGGGAAGAACTTAACACTTCTTTCTTTTCTTTTTTTTTTTTTTTAATAAAAGAGATGAGTGAATTAGAGAGAAACAGAGGATGAGTGGGGGAGGGTCAGAGAGAGAGGGAGACACAGAATCTGAAGCAGCTCCAGGCTCCGAGCNCTCAGTGTGGAGCCCAATCCCGGGCTTGGTCCCACGACCCTGAGACCAAGACCGGAGCCGAAATCAAGAATCAGGCGCCCCAGTAAGTACCTGTTTTATTATTATTTTTTTTATTTTTTATTTTTTTTTAAATGTTTTATTTATTTCTAGGGAGAGGGAGAGAGACAGCGTGAGCAGGGGAGGGTCAGAGAGAGAGGGAGTCACAGACTCTGAAACAGGCTCCAGGCTCTGAGCTGGCAGTCAGCACAGAGCCCGACGCGGGGCTCGAACCCACGAACCGCGAGATCATGACCTAAGCGAAAGTCGGACGCTTAACCGACTAAGCCACCCAGGCGCCCCAGTAAGTACCTGTTTTAAACTTAAACCTCCAGGACAAAAGTAACCCTCGCACCCCAGTGCACACGGGGGCCTCAGACTGAACAGATGCTGGGATAAATGTCCCCTAGGAGCAGGCGCTTCAGGGGACAACGCCAGCCAGCTGTGGAGGGCGGGACACGGAGTCCAGAAACAGCCAGACCCCCGAGGCCCCTGCAGCTGCCCCCACCCGTGACGCTCCACGAACAGGCCGCCGCTCCCACCTCCTAAGGTCGCTGTGTGTGGCACTAGCAGGACCTGGGCACCATTTTATTCTGTCGCTTCAATTAAGAAACTGGAGAGGCCCGGGTCCCTCTCTGCCCCTGGAACCCGACTGAGGAAAGCCTGCCACACAGCCTGCAGAGCCGGAGGAGCAGACAGACGCCTGTGAGGCCAGGTGCACGGGTGTCCTGGCCCCCGCCCTTCGGCTGCCCCTCACGGGCCCCAGGCACACAGCTCTCACGTGCTGGCTCCCGGGCCCCGGTGCTGCCTGTCACTCGTCCCTTTGGCCCATAGCTTCCCAAAACCTAGTTGTTTTTCCCACATCTGAATTTATTTTCTGACAATACCCTCACCTTTTGGTAACGATGACATATTAATTTTTAAAACTCCAAAACTACAAAAGTATTATAAAAAACCATTTGGTTTTTCATGCCCAGCAGCGAATCTCCTTCCAGAAGTCTGCATGCAGATCCACAAGCGGAACTACACCACACCCGTGATTTCCTCTCTCTGTTCTGGTCACCGACACGGTCCCTCCTCAGAGACGCAGAGCTCCTCAGACGTCTCACGGCCTCACAGCACGAATGTCCATGCCCTAAGTGACTCAAACACCCGGTTTCCCGCCTGGACGTCCCTGCATGTCGGTCCATGCTGTGTGCAAGCCCCCAGGGGTGCTGGGGGTACAGCGCTGGTAATGGGGGATCACATCCTAGCTCAGGCACTCATGGGTTCTAAGTTCTTTGGGCTCCTTGACCTCCCGGTGTAGAAATTTCCTTACCCATAAAATGGGGTGTGTATGTGTGAGAATAACAAGACGTTCTTGTGTCGTGTCTGCGAAGTGTCCGTGACCCCCCTCCCCACTGTAAGGCACTCACACAGAAGCTGGCAGACAGAGGGCTCCATGGTCAGCTGGAGTCATTACGATCGAGGACGCAGAACTGCAGGTTCAAAGGTATGCGATTCTACTACACCCAGAAGGTGAAACTGGACGTGCGGCTAATTCCCAGTCCCAGGGGAGTGGAAGCGGGGGCTCCGTGAACAAAGAAATCCACAGCAGCAGAAGAGCCTGCGTTCGCCACCTGAAGAATCCGCGGCTGTCAGCCCAGACCCAGCTCTGCCTTTTTTCTTTTCACCCGAAAGCAGACAGCATCTGAGCAGTCCTGTGCTTCCAGAACAAGCTTTGCTGCCCAAAGTGCCAGAGCATGACGGCAGGCACTGGGAGCTGCCACTCGCTGGGCTTCCACACACGCAGGGACCCTGCTTGACGTGTGTGCCTTGCTCATGCTCCCACAGCGTCCACCGAGCCTCTCTGCTGTCAGGAACGGCCCGAGCCCACGAGCCCCTTCTGTCACAGAAGATTCCCTGTCTCGCACACGACTGGAATGGATTCAGGCTCCAGCTTCCCGTGGGGCCGCGACCACCGCAGTGTCCCTGTTACCTCTCTAGCGTCGGGACCCCTGGGCTTTAACCAAGGCACACACTCAAACCCACAGGGATTCTCAGGGACAAAGGATGCAAACAACCTGTGCGGTCTCAAGTGACAACATCACAAGACCACACTCGTCCTGCTCTGACGGCAGAGGCCCTTCCATGGCCACAGCTGTGAGGTACAGACGAAGGGATCTATCACAAGCCTGAGTGCTCCGGGCGGCGTCTCCCCACCGAGCACCGCGTCAGGGGCGCGGCACGTGTCACAGGGCCACTGCGCTGTATCAAAGCTGGGGCCCCTCTGAAGTTGAGAGGTTTTCATCAATGAAGCGGCTAAACGCAAGGCAGGCATATTTCTTAGGTTTACTAGCAAACTTTACGGGCAACCACGCCAACTTCAGAGGGAAAGGAGGAAGAGGTGCTCCATTAAGTTGGCACCGGTCACCGAGTTTCATACCACAGCCAACAAAATCCCAGGTTGTGTGGCCTCAGATCCTTTACCACCTCGGCCAAAAGCAAGCAAGGAGACAGACACTGGAAGGGAATGAGCCACTAGGAGCGACCCCAGCTCTTGCCAGATCGTCAGGGGCCTCGAAGTGAGGAGGGCACACATCACCCACGGGTCCCCTGTCCCCCCACACCCCTCACACCACTGCCCCTCCAGCTGACCACCCCGAGGGGTGCGTGTCACATCCCACCCGCCTCCGGACGCACGGTCCCCAGCGCACCGCAGCATCCTTGGACAGGGCCGTGGTCACCTCCCGGTCCTGGGGGATACTTCCTGGAACACGCTCCCCACCGTGTGGAGCCAGAAGGCTGACCCTCACTTGGTAGTGATCTTTCTGTGCCTCGGTTCTCTCACTGGTAAAATGGGGACGGTTGTGTTCCCAAGGACGGCGTGAGGAGGAAACTCGAAAGGCTGTGCGCCACGGCAGGGGGCAGGGGTGCACAACAGGAAGCACAGCTCCGCGTGGGTCCCCTGGGAGTCGCCGAGCCACAGCGTGGAACGAGAAGCCCTCACGGTCTGTAACTGACCTGCAGCCCCAGGCCACAAGAGCAGGAAGCTGGCCCGGAGCGCAGACTGTGGGAGCACCAAAGTGCATCGAAGGCCCAGACCACTCACAGACGCCAGCCAGCTGCGACACTCGCGACGTCTCACCCTGGGAGAAAAGCATGAGCCCCGTGGTCCTGCGGCAGTTCTGACCAGGAGAGTAAGCGAAGGACCCCTCTTTCCTGTGCAGCCACCTCGTCCCTGCCCGATCGCCCCCCCCTGCCCCAGAGGGCAGGACCCACCCAGCCCTCCCCACGCACAGAACGGGCCCCACGGCCTGGCACCTGCACATCACGCCCCCTCTGCACAGGCCCCAGTGCCCAGACCAGACCAGCAAGCTCCTGGCCTTCCAGATCTTACTCTCTAATGGACAAAGACAACATTTTTCTAAATTGGTGCACTTCCGATGTTCAACTTTCTAACTTGTAGGGAGATTTGGTTTGGGGGACAGAAAGCCCACCTGCTGGCTGCAGGACACACAGCCCAGGTCCCCTGACTGCAGAGTGGGACACAGCCACCGGCTCTGTCCAGCGGGGTGGGGGCACAGCCTAGTACGAGGTCCCAGCAACATGCGCAGCACCCGGCCGTGGTTTTCAGCACCTCCTCTTTCTCTCTGTTATCTCAAGCCTCACGATCTCAAAGATGGAACTAAATCTTCCTTTCCCGTCACAAAACACTTCTACCATCAGCATTCATTTAGTGAAGATATGTACTAACAACTCTGCAGAACAGAAAGCATTGCAGGACTCCCCTTCAGAAAACAGTTCAAAGGAAAAACCAGCACTTTTCTATTTTAAAACTAAGCTCAAATCACCAACACCTGCGAAAACTGGCCAACGGGGGGCGGCCACCCCTCTATCGGCTCTGGGCACACTGGCCAGCCTCCCTGGGGCTCCGGGGGCAGCCTCTTCCCTCCCAGAGAGGCCACCGCAGATTACTTAGCCCTCTGTTTAACTGCGTCACTGTCCCGTGTGATTATCAATCCTACGTGAAGCAGTTCGCATGCCTCGCATGTTAGAAAGGGTCAAATCCCGACAGGAATGACAGTCCCCTGACTCCCAGGAAGCGACTGCAACTCCCACTAAGATGGCGTGCGGGGCAAGCGAGGCTGACAGGCGCCGTTCACCGTGAGAAAGGGGCCCTTTCCTTCAGCTGGTCACCTGGGTCCCAGGCACTTGATTTTCCACATTTCCTCCCTGATCACATCCGGAAGAAGCAGCAGAAAGCCCTTTAACAGTATAATTCCATTAGAAAAAAAAAAAAAGTTCTGATTTAATGTTATTAATCTGACAGAAAAATACGGAACTGTGCTCAACGAATGCAGCCAATTTCTCTCCACTTAGTACCAATCACACTGAAATTCAACCAGGGAGAACCACAAAAACACACACCACTAGATTTTTTAGACCTTACTGTAAAGCATCACGTTTCAAAGATATTTTCCCAGAACACCTACAGCTTCTAAAAGACCACGCTTTATAAATAAAATCAAAAGAAAGTTCTCCCCTCCTTTAAAAATACTTACACTTAAGGAGCACCTGGGTGGCCAAGTTGGTGAAGTGTCTGACTTCGGCTCAGGTCACAATTTCATGGTTCATGAGTTCAAGCTTCAGATTCTGTGTCTCCCTCTCTCGCTGTTTCCACCTAATATTAACAGTCTAGTTTTACGCAACAAACTCTCCAAACTGAAGTTCTCACAGCACAGAAATGGGGACGGTATCACAGATTCAAGTTCTGCGCTTTGATTACCAGCCACGTGCCAGACTCAGTGCCAAGACCTGTGAGCACAAGGCACGCGGGCCCCATCCTCCAGGGCCGGGCGCTCAGCTATCTAACCGTTGGTACCCACCAGTTCCCTGAAGCCAGGGCTGGGGGCTCGGGGGAGAGCACAACCGGCCTGTAGCCGGCCTGCCACCTTCTGGACCCCTACAGCCCGACCAACAGCCCTGGGCACCCCTCGCCGGCCCCTTCTCTTTCCTTCTCTTCAGACCCTCCAGCGACTCCTCCAAAGCAGCATCCCACACACTTGAACCTCTAGTCTGGCCCACGCCTCAGCTCCAAGCCGGGGACCCAAGTCTTCCGAACATCACGACACAGACGTCTAACAGCAGTTAACAAGTACAAAACCAAACTCCCAACAGCTTCCCCACCAAGCAAGACGCCCGAGGTCTTGTCTTCCCCAGTGGTTCCTCAGCTCAGGCTTTACACCTCAGCGCCATCTTCACCTCCTTCCTCTCGACGCCTCCTGCCACCCCATCACCTCCAATCTACACACGTCCTGTTGTTTCAAGCCTCCAACACATCCAGAATTCGACTGAGCTAAGTGCCACGGCCGCCCACGGGGCTGCCTGCAACAGCCTCCTAACCGGAGCCTCCTAACTGGCCTCCCAACCTCCATCCTTGGCCCCCTTGGTAGGAGCGGCGTGTCCTGGACAGAACAGCCAGAGTGAGTGTGCAGAGCACACATCCTGTCACGGTACCCTCCACTCCAAACCTCCCAAAGAGCCACCACCCCACCTAGAATACACACCCCAGGTCTGTGCCTGGACCCAATCTGTCTGCCTTCAGCTCCTGACCTCTCATGCCAGCTCCTGCCCCCCCCCCCCCCNTCTGTCCGCTGAGACATCCTGCCTACAACTCCAACCCTGCCTGGCCTGGCCCACGTCACACTTCCACGTGAGCCACATGGTTTTTGTCTGTTCTGTTCACTTCTCTAGCCTTAGGGTCTAGAACAATGCCCAACACAAACCTCTCACTGAACAACGAATGTAGTTTATCGAATGGATCACTATAAAAATAGAGCAACCAGAAATTGCATAAGATTTGGTCAAAGAAGGCAGAATCCGTAAGTTCTCCAGGGACCACTAGTCATCCCTACAAGGACGCACAACAACACATCAGGAAAACCCTCCACTGCTGCTTACGAACATCACATGTACTTTTATTAGCCTCAAGAGGGACCCCCAAATGCGAACACCTTCTTCTAGTTTGAAACAGTCTCCGTTCTCGCCGAAGATGCCATCCGGGAATCGTCACGTGGCGAGCACTAACTTCAACCTGATACTTTTCGCGTGCAGGCAGTACAGCCGGCATTGAACTACGTTTTCCACCTTAACCAGCTCTCTCCTGTGAAAAGTCTGAACTTCCCGAGCAGTGCTGACTTTAGAAAAAGTGAGTAGTTCTATTCCTTTCACCACCCCTTGCCCCCTGCCCCCAGCAAACAGTAAAACACGTTCTCTTTTTAAAACAAACCTCTCAAAAAATAACCTGATTGACATGCTCCTTTGGGAAATAACAGCTATGGTCTCCTCCAGCCACCTAACATATTTATTTCTTTTAATGTCTTTATTTTTAAGAGAGACAGAGAGAGAGTGCAAGGAAGGGAGGGGCAGAGAGACAGGGAGACAGAATCCGAAGCCGGCTCCAGGCTCTGAGCTGTCAGCACAGAGCCCAACGAGGGGCTCGAACCCATGAACCGTGAGATCATGACCTGAACCGAAGCTGAATGCTCAACAAACAGAGCCCACCAGGTGCATCGCCCCAACACATTTAAATGATAAGATGCTACAAATCATTGAAATACTGACTATATACATCTGCATCCCAGTTTCCAAGCTGAGATTTCAATAAAATTTTGTTGCCATTGCAAGAAAGACACAGCACACAATGCCACCCAGGATGACAGGTGGAATGACCCAGGTGGGGGAGGGGAGCAGTGCCTGAGGCCAATCAATCCCTACAACGAACGAAAGGGCTACGACTGCCCTGGAAATGCTTTCAAGGCTACTGAACAAAGACCCAGAACAGCTTGCCAGCGAAATGAGGGGACGGCCTCCTCTGAACAGAACATGATGAGACAGACCAGAACACCGTACATGCGGATATTCGCTTACGGACGTGCACACACGGATAATACACACACCCTCCCGCCCGGCCACGTACTTTGCATTAGGACCCCAAGAAGTTAAGTTATGATGAGATGAATTCAGTTTTTCTCTTCAACCACGGAAAGGAAGCTGGCATGATCTACTGGTCACTGAATTTAATTAAGAAAGAAGAAGCGTGTGCCGTGAGTATGTTTCTGGCCTCCAGAGAATTCAGGAGTCTCCACTTCTTAATTCCCGGGGCATGAGGTGGGGCGGGGGGAGACAAGGCATTCGCCGGCCGCAGTTTCTAGAGCCAGCTCCGCCCGACCGCCAACGAGCGCCCGACACCGAGGCGGTGTCCCGTCTCGGACACCACGCCGCCCCTTCTCGTCCGAGCCGGCCTTGGACCTGTCGCCGGGCGCCCGAGAGCTGCGGACGGGACCGAAAAAGCGCCGAGACACGCAAACACCCGCTGTCACAGCCGCGCCGGCCTTCCCACGGACGCCGTCCCCGCCCCGCTCCGCAGGAGGGCCAG
>NW_027527429.1:190794-191177 GCF_008692635.1 Crocuta crocuta
CGAGGCTGGGTGACGCCCCAGCGGCCGAGGGGACAGGAGAGCGCCGCCCGCGGGTAGCCCCGCACCCGCTCGGGGCCTCACCTGCGTCCATCTTCCCTCTCCGGCCGCCGACTGAGAGCGGCGTCGCTCCGACGGTTCCGCAGCGCGACGCGACGGTCCGCAGCCGGGGCCAATCCGGGCCTAGCGGGAGCGGGCGGGGCCGGAAGTGAGGGAGGAAAAGCACGTCCGCCATCTTGGCGTACGGCGGCGCCAGAAGCCAGGGCTGGGCCCGCGCGCTCGGCTCCCTGGCGGCCTGCATCGTTCGCCCCGGGGACCCCGGCAGCGACCCGTCGAGCTAGCGGAAGCAGACGCGGGAGGGCGGCGGGGCCCCGGAGGCGGGGGCG
>NW_027527429.1:191369-230357 GCF_008692635.1 Crocuta crocuta
CCCGTGCCGCTGTCTCTGGGCCGGGCGTCTCGGGCCACCGCGGCCACTCCGGCGCCCACGGGCGGCCACTCTGCGGCCACCGGCCCTTCGCCCTTCCGCCACCCGGCACCCACCCCGCGCCGACGTGGAGGCCACCCGGCGCCCACCTTACGGCCGCCACCACCCTCTCTCACCCCCACCCCGCGGCCACCCTGCGCTCCATTGATTCGGGCTGGCACCGCTGTTTCCAGACAGTGTGTCCTGGAAACGCTCTTAGGTTAGTTGTGCTCTTGCGTTTGCTGTGACTTTCGTGTTCTTTCGACCGCGAAGGAGCCTGCCTTGATCTGGGCGATCGGACCGGGCCAAGCAGATGCAGGTTGTACCTCGAGCACGGACACGCGCGCCCGCACGCTCTGCCCGCGGCGGGGTCCTGGCGGTCGCGCCGAGAGGTGGCCCTGCCGCGCTCAGGCGCGTCCCTGGGGATGCATTCTGCGCTCTGCAGCCAGGGGCTCGCCCTCCCCGGCCCTGCACCAGGCGCTCCTCACCCCTTCTTCCCGGCGGACCCGGCCCTCTTCCTGAGGGCTTCTGGAAACGCGCCTGTTCCCGGGCCCCCACTTGCTCACGGGAAAGCCCTCCCGTAGATACTTCTGTTTTATGCTACAAGGGGTTAAGTTTTAAAGACTGGAAGGCCGTTTGTTACCTGGAGCTTTGTTGGGAGTTCACAGTGGTTTATTTTCTTAAACTGTTACAGTCTATGGAGAGAACTGGTAACAGTGTTTTAGAGGTCAGCCACCATGCTCTCTTGAGTTTCCTTGGAGCCTGTGTCCCTCAAGTTTTGATACTGCCTTCAAAAATGAGGCAAATCCTTGGCTGGCATCCTGAGTGGTCTACGCTGGTACAGGGCACAGGGTGTGGGAATCGGGGTCTGGGGGGCATGGGTTCACAAAGCATTGAGGAAGTGTGGAGAGTCGCGTCACACCAAACTTCCTGGGGAGTTGGTGTCTGCCTTGTCCCGGTTCTGGTCCCCAGTGGCTTCAGGCGGGTTAGGTGACCTCAGGTGGGGCAGAGAAGGCCTTGGGAAGAACCCACCCAGCCCATACGCAGCGCAGCGTTTGGTCCAACTTTTCTAAATAGGGATCCTGTAGAACAATGAGAAGAAATGATTGCTAAGTATTTTACTCAGTGTTTTCGGGGAGCTGTTTGCTCTTTAAAAGGCACTTTTGCTCCTGGCAGCAGAAATACAGTGGAAACGCGGAACTGCAGCTTAGGATCTACTGTCAGTAGCTGGAGTCCCAGCTCCAGCTGTGAGCGTCAGGCATCAGGCGGGACATCTGGGGTGTCGCCTGCTCCCTCGCTCCCGTCCTGCTGGCCAGAGCCAGACCTGACCCTAAGTAGGAGCCCGGCCATCCTCGTTTCAGCGCCCAGCATCCTGCCTCCGAGGCACACCAGCAGGGTGGTTCTTCTGTGTGTTTCTAGAAACTATTTCCAGGGCTTCCCAGAGCTTTCCCTGTTGTCGGATGCCCTCCCGTGCGATCTCTCCGAGCATTCTATGTCCCTACAGGACAGTCGCTACAGCCTGGGAGGAGTTACCGGCATCCTTTCTCTGCCCTACAAACTGTGAGCTCCTTGTGGCCGGCGTCCATCTCACGATCACTTGCAAAGAGAAGGAGTCCCTTATGTTTTTACTGAGGTTTTAAATGGGTAGAGTCAATGAGGGGTTGGGTGTTTGCAGTTGATGATTGCAGGAGGAGACATTTAGTTCTTTTTTTTTTTTTTCTAATCCGTTTGTCACTTTTCCTGCAGGTTCCCCCTGAAGGACTCAAAGCGTCTGATCCAGTGGTTAAAAGCTGTTCAGAGGGACAACTGGACCCCCACCAAGTATTCTTTCCTCTGTAGTGAACATTTCACCAAAGACAGCTTCTCCAAGAGGCTGGAGGACCAGCACCGCCTGCTCAAGCCCACGGCCGTCCCCTCCATCTTCCACCTGCCGGAGAAGAAGAGGGGCACGGGAGGCCATGGCCGCACCCGGAGGAAGGACACCAGAAAGGCCTCGGGCAGCCTGAGGGGACACGCAAGCGGGGCAGACGGAAAAGGAGCCACAGGTGCGTCGTCGTCCTCAGGTGCAAACCCGATGGCCAAGCCCGGGTCCCGGAAGGTGAAGCAGGCCGCACCGCAGGGTGAGAGCTCACCAGGGGCCGCCCAGGAAGCCGCCGGTCGGGAGCGGGCGCCGCAGGCCCTGGAAGGAACTCCGGGCGATGGCCCGGCCACCCCCGCCGCCGGCAGTCAGGGCGAGGCAGAGGCGTCTGCGGTGGACGCCGGCGGTGAGAGCGCCGCCACGCCGGACGGAGGCCTGGTGGACAAGAGCGGCATTTCCGTGGATGACTTTACCCCGCCAGGGTCGGGGGCCTGCAAGTTTATTGGCTCGCTCCACTCCTACAGTTTCTCGTCCAAGCACGCGCGCGAGAGGGCGTCTGTGCCCCGAGAGCCCGTTGACCGGAAAAGGCTGAAGAGAGACGTGGAGCCCGGCTGCAGCGGGACCAGCCTGGGGCCCGACAAGGCCTTGGCCCAGAGCCCCCCGAGTTCATCGCTCACAGCCACGCCGCAGAAGCCCTCCCAGAGCCCCTCCGCCCCTCCAACGGACGTCACCCCTAAGCCAGCGGCGGAGGCCGTGCAGAGCGAGCACAGCGACGCCAGCCCCATGTCCATCAACGAGGTCATCCTGTCGGCGTCCGGCGCCTGCAGGCTCATCGACTCGCTGCACTCCTACTGCTTCTCGTCCCGCCAGAGCAAGAGCCAGGTGTGCTGCCTGCGGGAGCAGGTGGAGAAGAAGAACGGCGAGCTGAAGACCCTGCGCCAGCGCGTCAGCCGCTCCGACAGCCAGGTGCGCAAGCTGCAGGAGAAGCTGGACGAGCTGCGCAGAGCGAGCTTCCCCTACCTGAGCCGCCTGCTGCCCCTGAGCCGCGGTCAGTACCCAAGCCTCGCGGCCCCTGCCCCGCCCCCCGCACGCCCCGGGAGGAGGCCTTCGGGGTAGCTGTGCTTGGGTTAGAAGCTTGCCTGACACCAGGGCCCCGGAGGGTTCGGCCGATGGGAAGGGGGGTGCATTCCGACCGCTGGGGGAGCCGGAACCCCCCCGGGTGTGGCTTCCCAAGGGGGGGAGGGGGTGCGGGTGTCCCCGCCTGCACCCCTCACACGAAAGGCAGTTCCAGACGAGTTCACATCTCCATGCCGAACAAAGTAGGCTCGGTAAACTATTGGAAACCCTGTAGGAGACTCTTAAAATTGCGGGGAGCTTCTTTCCATTTGTGTTTTGAGGAATATCCTTGAAGTTAAACCGTTTCGAAAATTAATAATTACTTTAGTGCGCCTGCTCATGCTGTCTTTCAAAATAAATAATCTTAGAGGCTCCTGGGGGGCTCAGTTAGTTAAGCTGCTGACTTCAGCTCATGTCATGATCTCATGGTCTGTGGGTTCGAGCCCCACATTGGGCTCTGTGCTGACAGCTCGGAGCCTGGAGCTGCTTCCAATTCTGTCTCTCTCTCTCTCTCTCACTCTCTCTCTCTCCAAAACAAATATTAAAAAAATGACTTTAAAATTTTAAACATCCATTCAAGTAGAATATAGTCTGTTTTTTTAAAAATTAACACATAATGGAAATAAATGAACTCAGAAGTGATAATTCTTATTTCTCACTTTCCATCTTCTAGTACTTGTTAAAATTTCTCTTGTGTCATTTTAGATTATTATCTATGCTTTTACATACATGTGTTTGCACCCGTACAGGTAGGTCGGATATATATTTCGTAAGTTCCTTGGCTACATTTCTATTTGACGCCTTATCTTTCTACTTAGTACTTATAGAAATTACCTTCTAGATATTCTCTGCATTTTGAGTGTAACTTTTACCTGTTACATATACATGGAAACCATTTTCCTACTTATTATTCATGTGACCTGAATGTAAAGAACACTTCAGGGGGGAAGAGGCCCCTAACGTGACAGGCTGGGCCCTCCTGGACCCCCAGGGCCAGAGCCATGCACAACAGAAAAAAAGCGAGAAAACAGTCCTATCCCGCGCATTCCCACATACACACTGGGGTGGAGCAGCACCCACCCCCCCAGGGCCACCCATTTGCTTTCCCGTGGCGTCAGACCCACTTGAAAGCTCTTTGTGTGGGTTCTCACACCTGATACTACCTTATGGTACCTCTGCTCCCGGACAGACTTCCCAAGGTCCAGCCCTTGTTACAGGGCTTTCCTTCGCTCCATTGAGCAAGGCTGCCTGTTTCCCGGTCTCTTGTCCTTGCTCACTCGGCTGTTGTGGCTCCTGGAGGGAAGCTGTGTGTCCTGCTGCCTGCAGGTGAAGGTGTGTCCGTCCCACCGGCCCCAGGAGTGTTGCTGGGGTGCTCCTTGCTGTTCATTTCCAAACAGTTTCTGATTTCAGGCTTTATTTCCTCTGTGAGTCATTTAGAAGGGCATTGACATTTTTCAAGTTGGGGGAGGGGAGCTAATTTTGTTGTTGTTTGGCTGTTTTAAATATTCCATTCCTTTCTTTCTTTAAAAATGTAAGTTTTTTTAATTCCCGCGTGTGGTTGACATACGGAGTTACATGAGCTTCAGATGCACCACATAGCGGCTCAGAAGTGGAGTCCTTTCTCAGCGTGTCAGGATGAGTGTCCTGTCGGTCCCCTTCACCTCTTCACCCAGCCCCCCCTTCTTTGTGATTATGTTAAACTTTATTGCTCTAAGGTCCAGTGATACCTGAGTTTTGGCCTCTTTCGGGATTTCATTGTCGCTTCACATGCAGCTTGTTGGGCTTGTTGTGACTGTTTGGCTGTGGTTTGGGAAGAGTCCTCCCCGTGGGGTACAGTCTAGCTTGTCCGTCAACGGGTCTGTGCCCGGACTCGCTGAGCCCCTTGATCTTGGGGACAGAGGGGTGACGTGCCCATCCCTCCTGTGTGTCTGCTCGGTGCTGGCGTGCACCCCGTGCCCTACGTGAGACGCCTGAGTGAGCCTGACACCCACGCAGAGCGCCCTGTTCTGTCCTAATTCAAGTATTCTTCATCTGTGTACTTCTCAAATCTTTTTACGTCCCTCTATCTTTTAGCTATGAGAGTTTTTGAATTTTTAAATAAATTTTTCTTAATGTTTATTTATTTTTGAGAGAGAGAGAAGGAGAAACAGAGTGTAGGCAGGGGAGGGGCAGAAAGAGGGAGGGAGACACAGCATCCGAAGCAGCTCCAGGCTTCGAGCCGTCCGCACAGAGCCCGACGCGGGGCTCGAACCCACAAACCGTGAGATCCTGACCTGAGCCGACTGAGCCACTCAGGCATCCTGCCTTTGCTTCCTATAGAGTAATTTAATCCATGTATGATTGTAATTATGCAGAAGTTGGAGCCTGTGCCTGCTGTTGTATTTTTAGTCTGTTAGGCTTTCTCGTTGCTGCTGCCCTTCCAGTGGGTGTCTTTCAGCTTTTAAAAATAACTGTTGAAGCCCATCTTCCAGGAGCGCGCAGAGCTGAGGGGCCCGGGTCCTGCAGCCCTACTCCTCCACTGCCGCCCCGCCCCCCTGCCCAGGCCTGGCCGGCATGAGGTGTGATCCTTGCTCCGCGCTCAGCTCTCCTGTCTGGGGCTGTTACTGGGTGTGAGTACACACCTGATAGGTTACTTCACTCACCACCATTTGTTGTATGCAAGCGTTTCTTCCTTTCGGGAAGGATTTAATGATTTTTTTTAAGTCCTACCACAGTAAAGTTTTGAGAGGGGTGGAGCTTGAGATGCTGCTGCCAGGGAGTCAGCACCTGTCCTCTTCGAGTTGTGTGTGTGTGTGTGCGCGCGCTCACGCCTGTGCATGCGTGTGTGTGGCAGGCATGTGTGCGCGCATGCAAGTGTGCGTGTGTGTAGTATTGGGATGAGGTCCGGGGTCTTTAAAGCCACGGGAATAGAGGAGGTTTCCTGGAGAAGCTGGGGAAGCCCAGCCCCCGAGCAGGCTGTCGGTGGAGGTGCGGCTAAAGAAGGCTCTGGAAAGGAGAGTGAAAGAGGGAGCGTGGGTTCACGACAGCCTTGAGGGGACTTGGGGGTGCACAGCTGGGCTGGACCCAGCTGTGATCAGAATGGGGACGAGACGGCTGGGCTCAGCCACATGGGGTCACTGGTGACCGTGGCGTCCTTGGAGCGGCTGAACAGAGCTGGGCCTGGAGCAGTGGAAGGGGCAGCGCGGGGCACTGTGAGGGGTTGGTGGCGAAGGAGCAGACCGTGGGCAGACACCCAGGGGGGCATGGCTCCAGGGGAGCGTTTTATTTGTGCAGTGGGGACCAGTAAGCAGGTGTCCGTGCTGCCCGTGGGCAGGATGGAGAGCAGGCGTCATGGGCCCCTGAGGAGGTGCCCGGACAGGGAATCCCTGCACCTCTGTCGGCTGCTCCCTGGGGGGTGGGGCTGGTCACCGGCTCACTGGGGAGGGGAGGGGGAGGTGAAAGAGGTGTTGGGGGGGCGCAGGCACCCTGGCTTCGTCTCCAAGCGCCGCCTGGGGCCCCCCACTCAAAATATCTTCTCTTTTAATGGTTTCCCTCCCAGGCGGTCATGAATTTGTTGATCAATGAAGGAAACTTTTTGGGAATTTTATGTTGAAGGGGCTATACGCGTGTTTATCCCGTCTTTAGCCAATCCCTTTATTTTTGGACAGGTTCCCTCCAGCAGAGGAGCTGGGCCCAGGGTCTGCAGGCTCCAGGTTCAGAGCCTTGCCCTGGAGGAAGCTGGTGCTGACTGGCTTCACAGGGCGTCCGCAGGGAGGGGTCCCCCNCTGAGCTCAAGTCGGACGCTTAACCGACTGAGCCACCCAGGCGCCCCTGGTCCTCCTTCCTCTTGCTCCGGGGCCCCTGTTGTTTCCTTCCTAAGAGAGGACTTCTGTTAGCCCAGCCGTCCCGCCCTCACCAGGCAGGAACAACATCGGTACCTTACTGCCAGTGAAGACCATCGTTTACATCAAGGTTTACTGTCTTGTACTTGCATTTTTTTTTTTTTTTTAATTTTGAGAGAGGGAGGGAGAGAAAGCACGAGTCAGGGAGGGGCAGAGAGAGAATCCCAAGCAGGCTCTGCTGTATTGTCAGCACAAAGCCTGACGCGGGGCTCGAACTCCTGAACCGTGAGATCGTGGCCTGAGTGAGCCCTGAGCCACCCAGACGCCCCTCAGGTCTTGATGAATGGGCCCAGTGGTAATGTCGCGTGTGCACCGATGCAGAACCGTGCAGAAGAGGTGCCTTCAGATCCCTGCGGTCCATGGTCCCCTCTTCCCTTCCGAGCCCCAGACTTCATGGTGTGTCTGTAGTTGTGGCTTTTCCAGCGTGTTCCGTAGCTGGAGTACACAGATGCTGTGGGATAGTGGGTACAGCTCTTCAAGGTGGCTTCTTTCACCTAGCAATACATACATACAAATGCTCGGGGTTTCTCTCTTTGTGGTTTGATTGTCATTGTCTTGCGTTTTTTTTACATTGACTTAAAATATACACAACAAGGGGCTCCGGGTAGCTCAGTTAGTGGGGTGTTGGGCCCCTGATTTAGGCTCAGGTCATGATCTCACAGTCGGGCTCTGTGCTGACAGCACAGAACCCGCTTGGGATTCTCTCTCTCCCTCTCTCTGCCCTCGCTTGTGCTCGCTCGCTCTCTAAGTAAATAAATCAACTTAAAAATGCATATGTACATGGCAACAATTTACGATCCTAAGTGTTTTTAGGTGTGGAGTTCAAGGGCGTTAAATATGTTCTCCTCGTTGTGCGGCCAGCACCGTCCATCCCCAGAACTCATGTTAGTCTGAAGGTTGGCACATGTGAAAGTGTGACTGTCCCATCTCCTCTCCCTTCAGCGCGGCAGCCCCAGTTCTGTCTGCCGTGTGATGCTGAAGGCTCGCCTCCTGCAAGAGGAGCCTGGCATGTTGCTTTGAACGTGTCGTGTCGTTGTAGCACGTGTGGAATTTGCTGCCTTTTGGAGCTGAATCGCCAAAAATGAGAGCAAGCACAAGCAGGTGAGGGCAGAGAGAGGAAGAGAGAGAATCCCAAGCGGGTTCTGTGCTGTCAGCGCAGAGCCTGACTGTGAGATCATGACCACTGCCGCACGGCGTGGATGGACCCTATCTTGCTCACGCATTCGTCTGTCAGTGGACGCGGGAGCTTGCACGTTCTCACTGTTGTGACTGATGCTGCTGGGCGCGATGTCTCTCCGAGACCCTACTTGCAGTTCTGAGCGCGCCCAGAAGTGGGATTGCTGCATCACGTGGTAATTCTGTGTTTGCTTCTTTTGAGCAGCTCCCATATTGTTTTCTGACTGTGTTCCATGCCAACTGTAACAGTGTGCATCCCCACCCACGGAGCACAGGCTCCAGACTCTGCATCCGCGTCAACACTTGCTGTCTTGTGTTTTCTCAATCCCAGCAGTCCTAGGGGGTCTGAGGTGGGAGCTCATCGTGGCCTTCCTTGGCATTGCCCTGGTGATCGGTGGTGCTCAGCATCTCATTGGCCACTTGTATGTATCTTGGAGAAAAGTCTTGTTTGCTCATTTTTGAGTCTGGTTGTTCGCTTTCCCCTTTGCTGAGTTTTGTAGGGGGGGGTATTAATTTTTTTAAATGTTTTATTTCTTTTTGAGAGAGAGATAGAGGCAGCATGAGTACGGGAGGGTCAGAGAGAGAGAGGGAGACACAGACTCTGAAACAGGCTCCAGGCTCCGAGCTGTCAGCACAGAGCCCGATGCAGGGCTTGAACCCATGAACCATGAGATCATGACCTGAGCCAAAGTCAAACGCTTAACCGACTGAGCCACCCAGGCGCCCCTCCCCATTGCTGAGTTTTAAGACTTCTCTGTACATCATGGACCTCAATCTCTAATCAGAAATATGATTCGTAAATATTTTCTCCTCTTCTGTGGGGCACCCTTTTATTCTATGCTAGTGCCTTTTGATGTACATGCGTTTTTTTAATTTTTATGAAGTCATATTTTCTGTTTCTTTCTTTTATTACCTGTGCCTTTAGTGTCGTATCCAAGAAACCATTGCCAAGTCCATGGTCATGAAGCTTTTGTGCTGTTTTCTTGTAAGAGTTTTATTGTTTTAGGTCTTACAGTTAGGTAGGTCCTGGTCTGTTTTGAGTGAATTTTTGTTTATGGCATAAGGATCCAACTTAGTTCTTTTGAATGAGGACATCCAGTTTTCACATCACCATTTATTGAAAACGTTCTTTCTCCATTGAATGGTCGTGGCACCTCGTCAAAAATCAGTTGACCGTGCATATACAAGGTTTATTTCTGGATTCTCTCTGTCCCATTGGTTTATATGTTTGTCTTTATGCTCGTACCACACTGTTTTATTACTGGCCTTGTAGTAAGCGTGGAAATAAGGAAGTGTGGTGCCTCCAGATTTGTTCTTCTCCAGGACTATTTGGCTCTTCTGGGTCCCTGAGATTCCAGTGAATTCTCTCTCTTTAGACAATGTCCTTGGGGTGTTGGTAGGGATTGCATTGAATCTGTAACTTTGTTTGAGCAATATCAACACTGTAACAATATTAAGCCTCCAATGAACAGAGGATGTGTTTCCATTTATCTGTGTTTATGTGGCTGTCCGGTTCCAGCACCGCTTGTCCAGAAGACTCTATTCTCCATCTAGTTGCCTTTGTTCTTTTGTAAAAAATCAGATGCATGAATTTGTGTGAATCTATTTTTTTTTTAATATAAGTAATTTCTACACACAACACAGGGCTTGAACTCAGGACCCTGTGAACAAGAGTCACATGCTCTTCCGATTGAGCCAGCCAGGCACCCCCCTGTGTGTGACTGTCTCTGGAGCCTGTTGTGTCCCGTTGATCTGTGTATCTGTTGTTCTGTCAATACTGTGCTGTAGTGGTTACTGCAGTTTTTAGTAAGTCTTAAAAGGGGACTGTGAGTTCTCCATAAAAGGGGACTGTGAGTTCTCCAACTTTATTCTTCTCCGTGAGTGCTGTGTTGGCTGCTCTGGGTCTTTGACTTCCATATAAACTAGAGAATTAGCTGGTTGATTTCCACCAAATATCTTGCTGGGATTTTGATAGTGGGATTATGTTGAATCTATAGATCAATTTGGGAAGAATTGACATCTTAACAATACTGAGTCTTTTTGTGTATCAATATAGAAAATCTATCCATTTATTTAAGACTTTTCTTTTTTTCATCAGAGTTTCATATTCCAGGTTTTTCGTTTGTTTGTTTGTTTGTTCTGCTGGTGTGTAGGAAAACAGTTGACTTTTACATGTTAACCTTGTATCCTGCAACCTTGCTGCTTACTAATTCCATGAGGTTTTTTTTGTGAATTCTCTGAGATTTTCTACATGGACAATCATGTGATCTGCAAACAGAGATGGTTTTACTTTTTCTTTCCCAATCTGTAGACCTTTTCTTTCTTTTTTTTTATTGCACCAAGTAGGGCTTCTGATACAACGCTGACTATGCGCGGTGCTGATCTCAGCAGGAAAGCTTTTGAGTTTCTCACCATTAAGTACGAGGTTAGCTGTAGGATCTTGTTAATGGTGTTCTTTATTAAGTTAGGAAGTTCCCCTTTATTCCTAGTTTATTGAATAGAACTTTTATCAGAAATGGGTGTTGGATATTGTAAAAACACTTTGCGTCTGTTGAGATCATCATGGGGTGAGCTCTTTTCTAGCCTTCTGGTGTGCTGCGTTACATTAATGGATTGTACGGTGCTTAACCAGCCTTACGTACCTCGAATAAACCCACTGTCATGGGGTATAACTTATTTATAGTTTTGGATTCATTGTCCTTTAAACAAATGCTTGTTTAAAGATTTTTTGCATCTGTGTTCATGAGGGTTACTTGTCTGTAGTTTTCTTATGTGTCTTTGTCTGGTGTTGGCATCAGGGATCAGGGTGATGCTCACCTCACAGAACGAGGTGACACTCTGCTTCTACCTTCTGTAAGACATTGCACAGAATTGGTGTGCTGTCTCCTTAATTCTGTGGTGGAATTCATTGATACGCCCATCTAGGCCTGGGGCTTTGTTTCAGAAGGTTATTCATTATTGAATCAATTTCTTTGATGGATGTAAGCCTGTTCAGATTTATTAGTTCTCTTTGTGAAGTTTGACAGTATGTGCTTTCAAGGAATGGGTCCATTTCACCTAAGTTATAAAATCCGTGGACATAAAGCTGTTCGCAGTATCCCTGATCGACCTTTTCATGTTCAGAGGATTGGTAGTGATGGCCACCTTCTATTTATAATATTGACATTTTATGTCTTCTTTTTCTGTCTCTGTTCATAGTTAACTGGGCTAGATGTTTTTCAGTGTTACTGAGCTTCTAAAAAACCTTTGATGTTGTTGATTTTATTGTCTTTATTGTTTTCGTGTTTTCAATTTCATTGGTTTCTGCTCTGATTTTATTTTTTTTCTGCTTGCTTTCAACTTAATTGTTGAAATTGTTCCTACTCTCCTAAGGTGAAAACTTAGATTATTAAGTTTAGATCTTTATTCTTTTCTAAATATACTCATTCAGTGCTATAAATCCAAAGATTGCTTTTACTGTACCGCACAGAATTCGATAAGGTATGTATTTTATTCTATTTACTTGAAATGCTTTTTTAAAATTTCTCTTGAGGCCTCTTTCTTGACTCACTTGTTACTTCGAAGTGTCTTGGTTAATCTACAAATATTTGGGGATTTTTCAAGTATCTTTCAAGTTACTGATTTCCAGTTGTATTCCACTGCGGTCTCAGAGCACACCTTGTACGATTTCTAGACTGTTACATTTGTTAAGATATGCTTTCTGGACCACAGAAGGTGGTCTGTGTGGGTGCGTGTCCCACGTGAGCAGGGGAGAGTGAGTTCTATTGTTGGGTGGCACGTTGTTAGGGCTCTCCCAAGACGCAGGGCCCACAGGGTGCATACATGTGCACATATGACAGGGCATTGGTTACAGGCATCGGCTCCCACGGTGATGAGTGACAAATTGGAGAAACGGGAAAGCCTGTCCAAAGGCTTGAGAGCTGTTGGGGGATGGAGGGATGGAGGAAAGGGTGAGTCCGGGACCAGCGCTGATGCCCCGGGACCACAGACCTCTTGGCGCTAACTGCAAAGTCACCTTCCCTCTGCCTTTTTGCTCTGGTCTGGCCTTCGGTGCCCATCCACATAATGGAGGGCCCTCAGCTTTACTCGGTTCACACGCTCCTGTCGTCCGGAAACACCCGCACAGCACACCCAGCTCTCTGGGCGTCTCTTAGCCCCATCAGACTGACCTGTGAAAGTACCTGTCATGGTAGCCCATGGACGTCAGGACATCCCACTGACCGATGCTGCCCTTGAGTTGGGCCGAGTCCTTCCTGATTTTCTGCTGCTGCTGGGTGCGTGCGTTTCTGGCGGGAGTGCCGAAGCCTCCCGCCGTAGTAGCGGGGTTGTCTGCTTCCTGCTGCAGGTCTGTGCGTTTGTCTCGTGTGTTACAGTGCTCCGTTGTTAGAGGTGTCTTCTAAGAGTATTGACACCTTTGTTAGTATGTAGTGTTCCTCTTTGTCACTGATCATTTTTCTGGTCCTGATGTCTGCTTCGTTCTGAAGTGAGCATAGCTCTTCCAGCTTTCCGTTGACTTGTGTCAGTGGGATAGGCCTTTCCCTGTCCCTTTACTTTGGATCTATGTCTCTATATTTAAAGTGGGTTTCTTACAGCCAACATATAGTTGGGTCTTTTTTAGTCGATTCGGACAATCTTCTCCCTCCCATTCACATTTAAAGTGATTCTTGCTGCGGTTGGACTAACACCGCTCGTGTTTGTGTCCGCTTTCTGTTGCTGTTCCCGTCCTTTTCCGCCTTCTCTGGGTTTGGGTGAGTGTCTTGTGTGATTTCATTTTCTCCCTTCCTCGGCATATTTATCTTCTTGCTGAAACTTGGCTCGTGGCTGCGCTGGAGTTTTGGCTCCACGTTTAAAACTCATGTGCATCCACTTTCACATGTTGCTGCTTCCCCAGTAGCACAGACGCCTGAGAGCCGGGCACCCCTGATGCCTCCCCACCGTCATCCCCCACATGTGTGCTGTGATCACTGTCATTGATCTGAACACATTGATCTGTTGGTGAATTAAGAAAGAGGAAAGGTGTTATCTTACTTCCATGCATTCCTTCCCCAGTGATCTTCTATATATAGATTCCGTTTCCAACCCATTCATTGTTCTCCCCGAAGGACTAGTATTTCTTATAGGGCATGTCTACCAAGGGGTCCCTCCAGTTTTGTTCAAAAAAGTTTTTGTCTTTAGTTCTTCTTTACTTTTCTCTTACTTTTTTCTTTTTCTTTTTTTTTTTTTTTTGAGAGAGAGTGAGTGCAAGCAGGGGAGGGGCAGAGAGAGAGGGAGACACAGAACCCGAAGCAGCTCCAGCACAGAGCCTGACATGGGGCTCGAACTCACGAGCTGCGAGATCATGACCTGAGCCAAAGTCAGATGCTTAACCGACTAAGCCCCCCAGGCGCCCTAGTTCTTTAGTTTTGAAGGATGGTTTCTTTTTCTTTCTTTTTTCTTTTAAGTTTTCATTTTAATCCCAACTAACCTCAGCACTGAATCTGAAGGAGTGTCTGGGTGTGAAATCCTACTCTCCTTCGCTTACATTAGATGCCAGCTGTGGTTCTTACCCACTTGTTCTACAGGTAAGAATTCTTTGCCTTCTTTCAACACTCTCCACCCTTGGTTTTCTGCAGTTTGGATATGAAAAGCACAGATGTAGATTTTTTTGCTATTTATCGTGATTGGTGTCCTCTGAGCTACCTGGATCTGTGGTTTGGTGTCTCATTAATTTTGAAAACTTCTCAGCTGCTACTTCATGTATTTCTTCTACCTTCTCCTTGTGCCCCTCCTGTCATTTCCGTTACGCATACACACCCCTTTTGTAATTGTCCCCAGCCCTCCAGTGCTCTGTGCATTCTGTTGTTTGCATCTCACTGCCGGGCGCTTCTGCTGACTGCCTTCCAGCTCGCTGGCTCTCTCCTCAACCTCTGGTGCCACAGCCTTCACGCCTGTCACCGTGTTCGGACGCGCAGCCTCTCCGGACTCTCGTCTGCGCCCTCTCCACTTACAGGGCCTCTCAGTTCACACACGTTGTCTGTTCTTACTTCTAGAACCCTGAGCAGATGAATCCTAGTTACTTTAAATTCCGAGTCTGAGGATTCCAGAACCTCGGCCGTATCGGGTCAGGTTCTGATGTTGTCTCCTCAGATGGAGTCTTTTCTTGCCTGTTAGCATGGCGTCTAACCGTTCTGAGAGAGGGACGTGGGGCAACGGGTAACGGAACCCAAGCCACCAGGTCGGCCTGCCTGGCCGGTGGGTTGTGTCTGAAATCCTGCGGCTGCAGCAGGCTCAGGTCCTGCCGCTGTCTTTGCACTCTATCTCCGCTGTCGTCCTGGGTGCCTCCCGGACCCCAGCCCAGCCCCTGCACCTGCGGCTTTCTGCTCTGATGCTCTCACCTCCTGGAGCCCCGAGGAGGGCGTGGGGCCGGGGGCCACTGCAGTCAGCTTTCTGTGGGGTCTGGCCTTCTGTGTTTCTGGGAGCCTTCCTGTTCTTGTCCTCCTGGAGCGGGGAGGGAAGGCTGTGGGGGAAAGCCCTGTCCCCACACAGAGTGCAGCTCAGCTGGCATTATACTGCGCAATAGCCCTTTGTTCTGGGCATGCTCTGAGCTGCGTTCACAACCTTCCCTCCCCTCCTGCTGCCTGAGAGAGACCAGGGGATTCTTTTTCTTAGCTTCTCATGGTGAGAACTTGGTGAGTTCCTGGAAGTGAGACCCATGGGAGCGTGGGGCCCCCCGGAGACTCTCTCTGCTCATCTGCGCTCGCTCCGGCCTCCTGCCCACTTGCCCTCCGGCGTCAGCTCCCGTCTGCCCTGGGCGAGGACGTCCCTCCAAGTTCTGGGAGACATGGGACCTCACTTCCTGGTGGGTCCAGGCAGAGTCACTGGTTTTCACTTGGTTCCATGTTTTTCTTGTTGTAAAGACAGGAATTAGGGCTTCTGAGCGCCTTACGGGTCAGAGTTCAACCACAAAACCCCCTTCTCTGTTATTTGGTTATTGTTAACGTGTAGGAAAGCTACTGACTTTCAAAACTAACCATCTTATCAAATTCACTTATTCTCTTGGCTTTTCCGTTGAGATTCTTGAGTTAACGAGGTAACCAAGCACAATATTTGCGGATAGTAATTACTTGGTTTCCTTTTGTGTCTTGTATTTTACAGAAACATTTGCCCTGTTTCCTGTCATTTCTTTTTTCCTTGTGTGCATACACACCTTTTCATTTCATGGGTAACAAAGCGAGGGCCTTGCTATCATCTTAAAACAGCAGCTTCCCCGGTGCACTGAGCAGGGGGAACACAAGCGGTCACCAGCGGCACCAGTATCTGCTCCGCCCAGAACGGCCAGCCAGGCGACGGCAGCCTGGGCTGTCTCCGTCTTGTGCTCTGTGACCAGTGTCGGAAACACAGTTGTTGCTAACACAGAGCAGTGTGAGGCTGGGAGGCGCCTGGAAGGAGTCTGTCCCCAGCCAGTGTGTCTGCTCATTTCCTGTCACTGGGGTCTTGGGCCTGTCCGCTGTCACCTTTGGCAGGAGACACAGCAGTCTGAGCACCCACTTCAGAGCCAAGATGAGCAGCCAGCAGCCGTCTGGGAGACAGATACAAAGGGACGCGTCAGGAGTTTCCAGGCGACTGTTCCAGGAGGTTTTTGCCACGTGCTTGGCTCCGCCTGCCTCCCCTGTAAAACAGACGGGTCTCCCTGGCCTGTCCCACCTTCTTAAACTCGCACGTGACCCCCCCCAGATCCCAGGTTCTGTTACCTCCGGGTGCCCTTGTCCTCCCGGTCTTCTGAGGCAGCCTCTCCCGGGTGGAACTACACTTCCCAGAATGCACCCTTCAGCTCGGCACTCCCTTCCTGCCAAGCTGCTAGTAGCCAGGTGCACACGTTTCCGTCAATTGGCAGAGAACAACCTTGAAGAACCTTGACGGTGTCTGGAGTTCAGAAAACTTAGTGATGGGTAAGCCTGCTTTCGCTGTCTTGGGCCAACAAACGAAAATTTAAATTTCTTGGAGAAAATTTAAATTTTTGTTTTTGCATTTTGGTTAAGGTTTTAATAAAAGAAATAAGAAAAGAATGCAACTAAAAGCCGGTCTGATTTACTTGAAGAGGTTAGCAAATAGGCTTGAATCCCTTACTTTTTATGCTTATTTCTTTGACTTTCAAGTTTATTTTACTTTCATTTTTCTAATGAAGTATGATTTACACATAGTAAAGTACACCAACCTTAAGAATGTGGTTGGACAACTGTTGACGTATTTCACGTAACTTGACATTTGGATCTTAGAATTTTCCTGTTGATTGTTCCCTGCAACGCTCCATTGAACACGAGAGGAGACCCTGGGGCTGCGGGGCTGTGGGCAGGGGTGCGGGGTCCTGGGGAATCTGGCTCACCCCGTGCTGGCCGGCGTTGGGCCTGGAGGAGGCGTAGAATCCACCTGCCTTCGCTGAGGGGTTACCGCCCGCCCCACCACCCCTCTTCGATTATAGCTCATCGCAGCTGAGAGCAAACTGCCAGCAAGCCAAGAGAACTAGATTGGAAGTGCTTCTCCCCCGGGAGGCTGTCCGTGGCAGAGTTCCATGCCTCGTGGGACGAGATGCTAGGCAGACGTGTGCGCCAGTCATTAACCCTGGGCGAGGCGGCCGAGAGCCTCCTGACACTGACTTAATAGCACGCACCTTCCACGCAGGTGCTCACTTTCGCTACTCAAAATGCTATTTCAGAGTTTTAAGAGTCATTCTAGAATCTTTGCGCTGCTAAAGGAACGCCATTTCCCTTCCGCTTGAGGGTGACACTCCCAAGTAACCATCTGCAGGTCCATCAGACGTGAGCTATGTGGGCCTCAGAAACAGCTGGTGTCTGAAGTGAGTCTTGTTTCCCCAGGGGCTCGCCAAGCCTCCCATACGGACCTCCAGGGCACCTCCAAGTGACCCAGTGTGCACCCTCCCGCCACCGCTAAGTCCACTGAAGGAGTTCAGACAGAACTGGTTGGAGGCAGAAGTTAGGCCCTCAGCTCTCTCTCCCACTTGCTCCCTGAGACACCCTCTCACCCGGGGACCCGGGATTGTGACCCTGCTGAGCCCACCCCTCTGGGGATTCTGACCTGTCCTGGGGTGGTGTCCACCCATGGCTCCGACCCCCCTCCAGGCTGCCAGCCTGGGACCCCGGCCCCTGCTGGACTTGCCCCCTGACCCACACCACCCACCTACCTCTCTTCTCCTCACTTTACTGACCTACCTCCCTCTTCCCCTGTTGTGGTTCTGGAGACTCTGTCCTCCGGGCTTCTAGTCTGAGGCCCCTCAGCCACCTCCTTGGTCCCCACCCTGGGCAGACTGTCCCCCTGTGTCACCTCACCCAGCCGTAGTCACATACTCCAGCCCCTCCCCTCCGGTCCCCTGTCCCCTGCCTGAGCCCCCACAGAACAGCGCCTGCACTCAGATCTGGCCTGTGGCCGTCACCCCCAAGGAAAGAGGGAATGGGCTGGACCCGTGCTAGCAGACAACCCGGGGCCTGCTGTCTTGTCCCCAGGCCCTGCCTCGGCACCCCAGAGATAAGAGAGGGTACGGTCCGGGCCTGCCAGGTTGGGCCAGGCTCTGCATGTGCTAGTCAGGTGAGTGGCCACAGTCTCCTGTCCCCTGTCCTTCACAAGATACCAGAGCACCTTTTCCACCTGTGTGCTGTTCCTGTCTTGTCTCTTCCTCCCTCCCTCCCTCTGTCTCCCTCTCCCTCCCGCCCCTCCCGCCCCTCCTTCTTGTGTTATTTTGTTGGAATTGCTTGTACAGACACCTGTCTTGCCTGGTGCAGAAAGTCCCCAGATCTGCCGAGGATCGCCTTCAGTGGCTCGGCGGCCAGCACGTGCTGGGGGGGAGGCCCAGCAGACCCCAGACCCCTGCAGGGGTGGGGGGAGGACGTGCACATGCCTGGGCCCTGACCACTGAACCACACCTCACACTGTGATCTGCCATTGTTGTAATTCAAATGCATCTTTAGAAATTGAGGTATTTTACTGCCAGATCAGTACTTCTGGATTTTCTTAAAATACCAAAAGATCTGCAAGAGAAGACTGTCTCCTATGTGCGGCATTCAGTCAGCGCAAACCCGAGGCCCTGCAAGGCTGGGCTGCCCCTGAAGTGCCAGCTGAGGCCGATGTCACCTGGCCACCCAGGGCCCTGTGCTGTGGCGACACAGGAAACAGGTCCTGGGAAGGCGTTCCGGGCTCAGATTTTTGTTTTTCTTTCTTGCGTTTGTTTGCTTTGTGGAAGTTTCACGTCTGAATGTTTTCATGGAGGTACAATTACTATAAGTAAAACAGCCTTCTGGTGTCCCTCTGTGACTCCTGTGTGACGGCGCCCCGTCCAGAGTCCCCAGATCTCCACACCCTCCTGCCCCATCCCCCACCCCAGGCCCGTTTACCTCTTCTAGAATTTCATGCAGGTGGAGATGTGGATTATGTACGTGCTCTGGCTTCTCTTTGGTGGCAAAGCATTTCTGAGGGAAATCTGATCACGTTTTCATTTCTGGTGGAGCTGCACTGTGATCAGACCACGTGGGACCCTCTCTCCTTCCTGAGGCAGGTTTTCCCTGACCCCTTACAGGCCAGCCGCCATCCGTCTCGGAGAGAAGCTTCTCCAGCCTCAGGCGCAGAGCAGTGTCCCTCGGCCAGGACTAGCTCTCGAGTCGTATCTCGTGTGCCCTCCGTGCGCGTGCTGCTCATCGCACAGGCGAGCGTGCCCTCCATGCGCGTGCTGCTCACCTGCACAGGCGAGCGTGCCCTCTGTGTGCGTGCTGCTCATCGCACAGGCGAGCGTGCCCTCCGTGCGCGTGCTGCTCACCTGCACAGGCGAGCGTGCCCTCCATGCGCGTGCTGCTCATTGCACAGGCGAGCGTGCCCTCCGTGCGTGTGCTGCTCATCGCACAGGCGAGTGTGCCCTCCGTGCACGTGCTGCTCACCTGCACAGGCGAGCGTGCCCTCCGTGTGCGTGCTGCTCATCGCACAGGTGAGCGTGCCCTCCGTGAGCGTGCTGCTCACCCGCACAGGCGAGACAGGTTCCCGGCAGTGTCTTCCTGCGAGCAGAATGCTCCCTGACGGCTGCTGCTGGCTTGCCGCTCTTCCTGCCTGCCGGGACTCTGCCGGGACCACACCCTGAGCGTTCCGGGAGCCACACTCTGTCTGGTTTAATGCATCTTGGCTTGAAGTTCATGCTCCCTCATCCTAGGAGCACGACGCTTGCTGGTCCCTTTGGCCCGCCTTTGCCCGGCCCTGAAGTGCCTCTCTGAACAACTCTGGCGTATCTCTCGTTTGCAGCAAGAGTTCAAGGTTTTGCTCTGTGATCCAGTGTGAAAAGCTTTTCTTTTTCATAGGTGAGTTCAGTTGTGTGTGGCGTTAGTTCTGCCTTATTTTTTGTGGTGTTCTTGCGGTGGTTTGTTTTCAGAGCTTGGTTTGCCCGCCTCCGTGACGTCGCTGCTCGGTGGTCAGGGCGGCCACCCCCGGGACCAGCACCCGTACTGGTTCTCCTGTGGGACACTTCCAGGACTTGCTGGGAACCCCTTTGCCATCTCTTCCCCGTGGCCTCCTGGCCAAGGCTGTCCTGTGGTGGTACCTCAGAGAACTCACTGCAGCAGAGATCCCTGAGAGGTAGTGTAGACACTGCTCATCGGAGTGCCATCCAACAGGAGCTCGCCATGAGCTCAGACACGGTTTGAAGTTGTCCTGTAGCAACATTAAGAAGGTAAAGAGACGGCCGCCTGATCTCGGGGCTGTGAGTTCAAGCCCCATGTTGGGCCTGGAACCTACTTAAAAATAAAAATAAAAAGGTAAAGAGAAACAGATGAAGTGAACTTCAGTGATGTATTTTATTTAAGCCAATATCATCCGAAATGTTATTTTAACATGTAACCATCAGAACCTGAAAGTTACCGAGGTGTCTGAAGTCCTTGTTGCGTTGGGTTTTTGAAATCCGGTGTGTGTCTTAGCCTTAAAGCACATCTCAGTGGACCAGTGACTCCAGATGCCCACGTGTGGCGAGAGTGGCCTTGTCAGACACACCTGTGGCCGCTACAAAATCTGAGACGCTCGCTCCCCCTGACGTGTCTGTGAGTGGTGCCAGCATCTGCGGACGCTGCCGCAGAGAAGCCGGTGGTCTGTGCTCGGCCTTGGGCTTGGCCATTGCCACGGTTCACGTGATGGAATCATAGGGCACGTGGCCTTCTTCCTCTTGGTTTGTCCACGTGGGAGCATTTGTCAGTGCTTCAGTCCTTTTTTGTTTTAAGTTTATTTATGAGAGAGAGAGAGTGCATGTGCACACTTGAGTGGGGAAGGGGGGGGCCGGGGGCGGGGGGGGGAGAGAGAGAGAGAGAGAGAGATTCCTGAGCAGGCTCTATGTTGTCATCACAGAACCCCACGTGGGGCTTGATCCCACGAATCATGAGATCATGACCCAAGCTGATATCAAGCATCAGACACTTAATTGATGAGCCTCCCAGGCTCCCTTTTCATTCCTTTTTATAGCCAATACTATGTCCGTCTGGCTGCACGTGTCGTGCTTACCCACTCATCAGCCCGAGCACCCTGGGAGGTTCCGCATCCAGCACCCGTGAACAGCAGCCCATGTGGACGCGTGTCCTCTCGCAGGGGGACACCCAGCAGTGGGACTGGCGCCAGGCCCAGCCCCACCCCCACCCTCCAGCAGAAGAGTCTCCAAGCCTCTTGACTTTGTTTTCGTTTTACTGTTCTCGTCGTCCTCTGTAGTGCGCGTCCACCGCGAGTCCCGCACTGTCCCCGTCCACTTCCACTCCCAGCTTCCTGGTGCATCTCTCCCGACTTCTTTCTGGTGGGATTTCCCTTCTGCTCTCCTGCCCCTTCTTCCCTCAATCTTGCATTTCTCCCTGGAGGTGGTTGTTTCACCGTGTACAGAGTGGGCGCTCATAGCCTTCTCTGGGCCCTGGTGGGCACAGAGCCGTGTGCACAGAGCGGGCGCAGAGCCACGTGCACAGAGTGGATGCAGAGAACTGTGTGCACAGAGCCGTGTATACAGAGCGGGGGCAGAGCCGTGTGCACAGACCCATGTGCGCAGAGCCATGTACACAGCCAGGTGCAGAGTCTGTGCTCACAGCTTTCTCTGGGCCCAGGCAGGCACAGAGCCTTGTGCACAGAGTAGATACAGAGCTGTGAGCACAGACCCATGTGCACAGAGCTGTGTGTACAGAATGGGTGCAGAGCTGTGTGCACAGAGCGGGCGCAGAGCCGTGTGCTCAGAGCCGGGCGCAGAGCCGGCGCTCACAGCCTTCTCTGGGCCCTGGCTGGGGCACGTGCTCCTCCAGGCTTCCGGCTCCAGGCCCCACATCCACTCTCAGACAGGCTTCCTCGGCTGGCACAGTCTGATGGGAGTGCAGGGCGCTCATGAAGTAGGGGTGAGGGGTCCTGTGTCCCTGTGGGTCGATGGTGCGCCGCCAGGGCCCAGCCCCTTTCCTGCTACTTGTGAATGCAGGCAGGGTCCAGGGCCACCCCATTCCCCACACAGTCCTGTGCATTTTGGTGGCTGTGGGTTGTATCTGTGCCCTGCCTTCTCTGAAAGCCAAGGCCAGGGAAAATGGTTTTTAATTATCTCTTGTCATTTTTTATTCTTTTCTGGAAGAGGTGATAATGCTCACTCACCCCACCCTGTTTCCTCAGAGAGAGCCCCAGAGAGATTTTGAGGCAAGAAAGAGCATAACCCAGCTCTGTCTCTATTTGTCTACTTCCCTGTCTCTGTCTGTCTCTCTCCCCCTCATCCCAGGGTGTAGGACCCCTTTCTCCTGGGTTACCCTGAAGAGCAGATTTGATGAGGCGGGGCTCCTGCCCTCCAGTCTCCCCAGGGGGGCAGGACCCAGGTGTCTGCAGGGGGGAGGGTCTGCTGGGCGGGTGCACAGGAGCGGGTCCCCCCCACAGGTCTGACCCTAGGTGGCGGGCTGGGCCCAGGGGAAGGGCCGCACTCACCACCCAGGCCGGAAAGCGCCAGCTGCTTTCACTCAGAACAGACCAGGCCGCCCTGTCTGAGCCGGGACAGCGGCTCCAGGTGCTGCCCTGAATGCGGCGCAGGGTCCCAGACAGAGAGCATCTCAGAAGCTGTGGCTGGCTGGCTGAAAAACAGTGATTTCGCTGTTTGAAAACCGCAGGCCCAAACCGTCCGAGCTCGCTCTCCCCTTCTCTCTCATTGACACCTTGAACCTTGGGCGCTGCCCTCTGGCCCCACATCCCAGCCATCAGCACCTGCAGCTGGCTCTCNCCTTCCCACCACTTGTGCCAGCGACACGGGGCCCAGGCCACCCTCTTCTGTCACCAAGCGCGTGTTGTCCCCGCGTCTCCCGCTCAGACCTCTCCAGGGTCCTCCAGGATCTGGTGCAGCTGCCCTGGCCCGGCCGGCCTTGGGGAGGCCTCCCTGTCCGTGAGCAGCCACAGGCCCACTCCTACCATGGCCTCTGCACGCATCTCGGGGAGCCATCCTCAGCCCTCGAAGTTTCCAGCGCAAATGCCGCACAGCCCCGCCCCCTTTCTGGCCTGTCACCTCTTGCATGATACCTTCAGCATCCTTGTCTCATTTCTTGGTGGACCGCTGTCTTCCCTCGGTGGGACACGGGTGTCCCCACTGGCAGGGTGTTTGTCTGCTGTGTCCCTTGATTGTGAAGCTTTTATTCCTTATCCCCACCATAGGGTGTAGCTAAAATCCTGACTTCACTTTTCTCTTGTCTGATTATGAGAGTTTTATGGGCATCCTCACTTGGCAGCTGTCCACAGGCCATCTGGAGAGGCCAGGAGGAGCCGGTGGGCTGGGGGAAGGAGCAGGTTTTCACACCCCCGCACCCCCACCCCCGGCNTGCGACCCGCCCTTTTCCACCCACAGCTTTTCCCGATTCTTGCTGCAAGCCTAGCACAGCGCGGCCCTCCTCCTTGGGTCCCGTCGTCCTTGGACTTGGCCTCGCTCCCGCCCACCTCCAGCCCTCTTGCTGTATCTCCCATGTAGGCACTGCCGTCTAGCAAGATGACATTTGCTAACTGTTGGGCCTTTTTCTCCCCGGTTCCACAGCCGGCTGGTGCCTTTTTGTGGAGGCGCCGGGTCCGCTGTCAGTAGGAGGGCGTGCTCCTTTACCGAGTGCGCACCTCCACACAAGGCTCAGCAAGCACGCTTTCAAGGAGTCCAGTGGATGCAGAGCCCGCTGACCACGTCTTCCCTCGGTCCCCAGAGCCCCCCACGATGAACCCGGTGGTGGAGCCGTTGTCCTGGATGTTGGGCACCTGGCTGTCAGACCCGCCAGGAGCCGGGACCTTCCCGACGCTGCAGCCCTTCCAGTACCTGGAGGAGGTGTACATCTCCCACGTAGGCCAGCCTGTGCTGAACTTCTCGTAAGTGCACCCCTGACTGTGCGAGAGCAGGTCTGGGCTCAGGAAAGCCTGGCGGGAGCCAGGTGGGGAGACGCAAAGGAACTTAGTTGAGTTTTAGAGATGCACCCTCTTCCTGCCCTGAATCTGGTCACACAGTGGGTGAAAACGGTGCTTTCTGGCTCTCATGTTTTTTGAAGATGCGAGGCTGACCACGTAGCCCCGGGCTGTTAATGCAAACACACAGTCAGTGGTGTCTGCGCTCGGTTAAATTCCCTGTGCCCTGCCGCAGCCCTTTGTGTGGAGCCCAGCCATCCCCGTGTCCCTGAGAATAAAATGACGAACGTGACTGTCCTGGAATTCCCCCTGAGCTGTCTGAGGTCTCAGAGAAGCAGTTTGCACTGTGGGTCTCAGCTTCTTACTGTAACAGCAGGGCACAAGGCCTCTGAGGTCCTGCGGCCGCGTCCTGTCTGCTGTGTCCTGTGTAGGGACCGACAGGACCCCTGAGCAAGATACTGGCTCCCGGGGGGCAGAGCCTTCAGTGAGGGCGGGATTTGACCGAGCTCGCGGCTGCAGGGGCCTGAGAAGCACGGAGGGGCCTTACGGGAGCCCAGTGCCTGAACCACAGAGACCCGAGTTCCTTCCTTCAAGGTCACGATCGGTTGTGGCATCTGGGAAGTTGGGGGTGCGGACAAGAATGAGGAAGGGGGTGGAGGGGAGGGACACCCAGAGGAGCCGCCTCCAGGTCGGAGGTAGAAAGTCCTGACGTCCTTGGCAGCCGGGGCCACACACGTGTCTCTTGGGCTGTGTCTTTTACGTGTCTGCATTTTCCATGTGAACAAGAAGCTGTGTTACTTTATATTTGGGGGGGCCTGCATACAGTGAGACGAGCGTGTGCCACAGCCTGGCACTGTCTTGGGGTGTCCGCTACCTGGGCCTTCACCCTTCCTTCCCGCTAGGTTCAACGCCTTCCACCCGGACACACACAAGCCCATGCACAGGGAGTGTGGCTTCATCCGCCTCAAGCCCGACACCAACAAGGTGGCCTTCGTCAGCGCCCAGAACACAGGTACCATCCCTGGGTGGCCCGCCCCAGCCCAGCCCTGCCCTTCTGCCAGCAAAGGGGAGGCATCTGCCTCCTGCTCTCTGAGTGACCTCTGGGTTTGTTCATGCTGGAGGACACGTTTGCGGGGGGCGAGAAGCGTCAGGCCTTCGGTCAGGCTCGGCGGGGCTCGTCCCCTTTCCCCGGAGCCGTACACACACAGGTGTCCCCTGCAGGGCCAGGTCTCCATGGAGAGAATAAGGCCCACCATGTAGCCCCAAGTTCTCTGTCTGGAAGTCCACGCCGCCCCCAGTGCCAGGTCACCTGAAGATAGTCAGCCAGTTGATTAATTAGAAATTACTCAGAATACACCTGCTTGACCTTTAGCCTTGCTCACTGGCTCAGGCGAGGCTCACTTCTTGGAAGCAGGCGGACAGTCAGAACCAGCCCATCCTGGGGTGGGCCTGCCCAAGGCAGTGGTGAGCTGGAAGTCGGGCGGCAGCGAATAGCCAGGGGTGGGGCGCCTCGTGGCCTTTTTCATGGGGCCGGGGGCAGGGCCAGGGTCAGGGCACCCCCAGAGAGAGTGACCCTCCACAGACACCCCCCCCCCAACCCGCCCCGGCTATAAGAGGACTTGTGAGTCTCTCCCGCTCGATGCCTGGGAGGCTCCGTGCTAGCCGGGGGGACAGGTTGTTTCCTCGATGGCTTCAAAGTTCAGACCTGTTGAAGCATTGGGTGCAAAAGCCGGTGGTGGGGGCAGCAGCTCGGGAAGCCACAGGCAGAACGCTGAGGACTGGCGGCCCCACAGGCATCGTGGAGGTGGAGGAGGGCGAGGTGAATGGGCACGAGCTGTGCATCACGTCCCACTCCGTCGCGAGGATGTCCTTCGCCAAGGAGCCCCACGTGGAGCAGGTGAGTCCACCCTGCAGCTCCCCTTGGGGGCTCGCGACCGCCATGCGCTTGTAGTGGGGTCACAGCCCACCCCTTGGCTCGGAGCCTACCTTTCCGCTTGACCTCGGAGCCTGTCTGCCCATGCTTTCTCATGCCGAGGTGGGGGGTGTGCCACCGTTTAGTCACCCGGTCCCTGGCTGCGGGCAGGGAGGAGGCCCCTCGGTTTTGCTGGTTTCCTGGCACAAGCCCCCTACGTTTGTGTTGTCTTCTTGACCACTGTGTTGCCACCAGCGTGGCCTGGCAGTGCCCGTCTGCAAGTCTGACGGACAGAAGACGGGATCTCGGTTGTGTTTACATTGAACTCGGGTACAGGGGGCGTCCCCACGTCTCTTGCTCTCCCGCTCGATGTTCACGGTCCTCGCCTGTGTTGTGTGCGCTGACATTTACAGGAGCTTTCTGTGTGCGTGGCTTATACCCCCTGTCTGCTGCTCATGAGACACAGTGCCCATTTGGTGGCATGTGTTAGTTTGGTTTGTGGCTCGCTCCGCCTACCGGCTGTGAGCTTTCCCATTGGTCCCTCTGGGGGGGTCTTTCCCTCCATGGCCTCGGGGTAGGTGCTTCTGCTCAGGTGGTCAAAATTCCCCCACATCCTTCCTTCTCCCACATGCTCGTAGCTCATTTTCACACTCAGAGCTTCATCCGTCCCAGATTTGTTTGCCCATCATGCTGTGTACAGACACCCGGGTGACCAGCGCCCCACAGACCTGCAATGTCCTGTCCTGCGCCCGTCCCCATGGATGGGACAGGAAGCGTCTCCTATCTCCTCTTCACCGACAGTGATTAAAAGTGTCTCAGAACTTGGGCTCCCGATACTCTTCCCTCTAAATTTCCTTGCTTAATTCTTCAGCACTTCCTCTCCTGGATGAGGCGTCCCGTGCTCTGTCCGGGCGGGCCCATGCACGGCAGGATTGCGTGAACACGCGCATTGACCTGGGGAGTCGTGGCCGCCTGGTCGGCAGCAGCGGCGGTGCCATGTCACCACGGTTTCAGGTCTAGTTTGGGCTGTTGCCGGGGCGCCAAATTTCTTTCTTTATAATTTCAGTTATGTAGGTATTGGATGTTCGTGGCTCTGCCTCCGGCACGGCCTCACCTTCTGAGGGCTGGTGGTGGCGGGGAGGGCTCCGGTGTCCGTGCACTGCTGCTGGACAGGGACGTGTTTGTCACGTCTGACACCTGGTTCTCGGGCACAGCCCTGACGGGGTGAACGCGTGTTGGCGCCCACCCCCGAGGCACCCACCCACCCCAGAGGCACTCGCTGTGGGCTACCTCGTGGCAGGCAGCCTTGTCAGGTAAGGACGTCCTGTTTCTACTGTATTTTCACTGCAGTAAAAATTATGTTCAGAAGTGGGTTTTGAGCTTCATCAAATGCTTTTGCAGTCTTTTTTGGGAGGATTCTGTGTTTTTTCTAATTGACGCTGTTGACACAGTGAGTCAGAATAATAACGTCTAAGCGTTGAGGCACATCTGCTTTTTGAGGATAGCTCCTACGTGCTGTGATTTTCAGAAATTATTGTCTGTTTGGGTAACAGGTTTTCATGGAGTGAGCTGGGAGCTTCTTAGCGGTTTCTGTTCCCTGACCAGGAGGGAGCCCCATGGCAATGCCTGCTCTGGGATGCCCTCGAGACAGCANCTCTCTGCTTGCCTGGCCCTCCCCCTTGTTGCTACATTTGCAGCCTCACCTCACAGTTCCCAGGAAAGGGGCCCTTTCTTGTAGGCTCAGTTTGAGGAGGAAGTGACGCGTACTGCGCTCTCCGTCTCTGAGCTTCTGCTCTTTCTCTTTCTTTTGCGTTTTCTCTTTTTCTTGCTCATACTTGCCTAAGGTTACTTATTTTATCAGGGTGTGAGGAGGGCTTGTTTATTTTTGCTGGAGAACTTTGGGCTGTATTTTTTATTTTTTTAATCTTAATTTTTTAGAGAATGAGTAAAAGCAGGGGAGGGGCAGAGAGAGGCAGACACAGAATCTGAAGCAGCTTCAGGCTCCGAGCTGTTAGCACAGAGCACAATGCGGGGCTCGAACCCACAAACTGTGAGATCATGACCTGAGCCGAAGTCAGGCAATTAATTGACGGAGACCCCCAGGCGCCCCAAACTTTGGCTCCTGTCTGTAAAAGGAGGTGGAGATGAGGTGAAGCCTGTGGGCGCAGGGCCAGAGGAGGGCTCAGCTCCGCAGTGACCCGGCTGACCGAAGGCTGGGCAGGTGCCTGGGTTGGCCTCCCTGCTGGGTCGATATGGACAGAACCTGGAAGTGAGAAGCTCACACTTGAGGCTGGAAGAGGGGAGGGGCAGGACTGGAAGCATGTGTGCATCCTCCCAGCAGCTGGTGGCGGAACACCTGGCTTCCACAGCCCCTGGGAGTGGCAGGTGTCAGGACAGGTCCCTGCCTGTCTGCTGTTGAAGCCTGACCCCGTCCTCACCCTTCTCTGTTATCTGCCGCCTATGCTTGGTCACTCAGGACCCCACGCAGTGGCCTGACACCCAGCAGATCCAGGCCCCTGTCCCCATTTGACAGGATCAGAGACCTCCCTTCCAGAAACTCCACCCGTTAATGCTCACCGCACCCTGAGGTGCTGACTCCTGTGTCCAGGCTGCTCTGACAGCCAGTGAGGCTGATCAGTGTTCCATCCCCGCCTGCTTGGTCCCTCCTCTTGGGAGGCCCTGCCCCGGCCCCCTGACCCCTGCACACCGATCCAACATAATTTGGAATTAAGCTCCTCGTCAGTTTCTTGTTGCCAGTACCCTTTCCTGTCTGCATCACTTCCTCTTCTTACTCAACTTTCTCAGTTATACGTGGTTCAATTTCCCAGGCTCCCCTCTCTGGATTGGTTTTGGTGTTTCTTAATTAACAGATCAGAAAATATGTATTGTGTATTCTTTTCTGGAAGCAGTACAGCGTGACTTAAAACTTCCCCTGCAGCTCCTCAGTGCACCTGGACTTGTGTGCAGGTGAAGCCTGGCTGTCCCGGCCCCAGCCCGAAGGGCCTGCACCCCCGCCCTGTCCAGGCGCCCGGCCTTTCCACCGGCCCGTCCTCAGTGTCTTAAATATTGGAGATTACTAGAATTTTTTTTTTAACTTAAAAAACAGCAACTCTCTTGAAGTATAGTTTACATAGAATCAGTGCATACACCTGAGGTATCCAGTCAAGAGCAGAATAGCCCAGCCCCCGGCCCCTGGCCCCCAACCAGGGCCAGATTTCTGTCACCACAGACCAGGTGCGCATCTTCTAGGACCCCTTACAAATGGAGCTGTACAGGATTTACTCCTTTCATTCATGGAAACATTTTTGAGATTCGTTCCTGCTATTGCTCGTGGAGGGACTCTGGGTGGTTTTGATGCGGAGCCGTGCCCCCCACCCCCGGGGCGCGCCCATCACGGCTCC
Organism: Crocuta crocuta; assembly: GCF_008692635.1. Taxonomy (NCBI): domain Eukaryota; kingdom Metazoa; phylum Chordata; class Mammalia; order Carnivora; family Hyaenidae; genus Crocuta; species Crocuta crocuta. The sequence continues at coordinate 220,131 of NW_027527429.1, forward strand.
ATCTGCTCTCTGTTGACGGACGCTGATTCTGGGCCGTCTCGGCACCTGTGCCCCTCCGTGCCTGGTCACGTGGTCCTGCCTGCGGGGTGACAGCCTCAGGCTGGGCAGCAGTGGCCGGTGGCGAGGCTGGGCTCACTGGCGTCAGAGGGGCCGCACCGTGGGCCCGCGCCCTCCACCACGCTGGCCCTTGCATAAATTCGCTGCCAGGGACCCGGCGGCCTTGCCTCCTGTGCCCGTTGCTCATCCTGTGAAGCAGGAGCCCACCCGGTGCCCCTCTCGCCCGCGGGCCACCGTCTCCCCGCTCAGCTGTCAAGGCTGTGCCCTCCGCATGCAAGTGCTGCAGGGAGACGCAGGGATGGCGCCCAGCTGATGACTTGCCTTTTCATTTCATTAACAAAGTCTCTTACCTTTCACATTCTCATACCAGTTTTTTCTTTCATAGTCTGTGCTTTTTGTGCCCTTTCGTAAGTTCTTTTGCCAGCAGAGATTTCTAACCTGCGTTTTCGCCAAGAATATTTATGGTTTTCACTTTTACTTTAAGGTTTATGATTTTAGGAATTGACATCTTTGTATGGTATCAGGTAGAAGTCAAGGTGCTTATACTTTTTTCCCGTATTGATACCTGTTGTTCCCTTACAATGATTGTGGGTGTTTTCCTTTATTCTCTCTCTTTTTTTATTTATTTTTTTATTTTATTTTTTTTTTATTTTTTAATGTTTTTATTTATTTCTAGGAGAGAGAGAGAGACAGCGTGAGCAGAGGAGGGTCAGAGAGAGAGGGAGTCACAGACTGAAACAGGCTCCAGGCTCTGAGCCGGCAGTCAGCACAGAGCCCGACGCGGGGCTCGAACCCACGAACCGCGAGATCATGACCTAAGCGAAAGTCGGACACTCAACCGACTAAGCCACCCGGGCGCCCCTCTCTCTTTTTTTTTTTTAAGCTTGTTTCTTTTTCAGAGAGAGACGGTGAACAGGGGAGGGGCAGAGAAAGGGGGAGCAAGAATCCCAAGCAGGCTCTGCATTGCCAGCACAGAGCCCAACATTGGGCTAATTCCCACAAACCGCAAGATCATGACCTGAGTTGAAATCAAGAGTTGGACGCTCAACCAGCTGAGCCACCCAGGAGCTCCTTTCCTTTATTCTCTCTTTTTTTAAATTGTTTTTTAATGTTTTATTTTTTATTTTATTATTTATTTATTTATTTATTTTTTGAGAGAGAGAGGGACAGAGCATGAATGGGGAGGGGCAGAGAGAGAGGGAGACACAGAATCCAAAGCAGGCTCCAGGCTCCGTGCTGTCAGCACAGAGCCCGATGTGGCTCGAACTCATGAGCTACAAGATCATGACCTGAGCCAAAGTCAGACATGCAACCAGCTGACCCACCCAGGCGCCCCCTGCTTTATTCTCTTTATGTGATTAGTTATAAGAACAGATGTTGAACCAACTTTGCATCCTTCAGTTAAACCCCACCTGATTGTAATGATTTATCATTTTCGATTATTGCTGGATTTTTGTATTGCTAAAATCTATAAATTGGAGAAGTTTTGCTTCATATTATTTCTTTTATTCTAATCATCCTGAGTTTAATTTCCTCCTGTTTTTTGATTTCTTTTCTTTTTTTTTAAATTTTTTTTTTAATGTTTTATTTATTTCCAGGAGAGAGAGACAGTGTGAGCAGGGGAGGGTCAGAGAGAGAGGGAGTCACAGACTGAAACAGGCTCCAGGCTCTGAGCTGGCAGTCAGCACAGAGCCCGACGCGGGGCCCGAACCCACGAACCGCGAGATCATGACCTAAGCGAAAGTCGGACGCTTAACCGACTAAGCCACCCAGGCGCCCCTGTTTTTTGATTTCCTAAATGGGAAACCTGCATCACTGATACTTAGCCCATTTCTAGTTTGTGACACTGGACACTGTGGATTTTCCTCTGAGCCCTGCTTCATCTGCCCTTGCAGGTATTAGTAGAGTGTGTTCTTACTGCCTCCTAGCTCAAAATATCTTCTCTGGGGACTTTTTTTTCTGAACTGGGTTATTTGGAAGTTATGCTACTTACTTTCCGAATATTTAAGGGCTTTCTGTGTACTCTATTGCTAATGGCTCCTAATTCGACTCCATAAAGCCCAGAGAACATGTTCTCAGAGTCACTTTACGCCACGGCATGTGCTATAACTTGGTGAATATTTCATGCGTACTCCCAATGCGTAAGAACTGACAGTTGTTGGGTGTCATGGACTCACAGTGCCGGTTAGGTCAGGTCGCTTGATGACGTCATTCAGGTTTCCAGTGTACTGCTGAACTTACACTGCTAGAGGGAGTCTGGTTCTGTCTGATTCCTGGCAGGTGTTAAAATTTCCAACAACAATTGAAGCTAGTCCTATTCCTTGCTTTAGTTCTATTCCTTTGCTTCACGACTTTGAAGCTCTGGTATTAAATGCATACCTATGATGATATACTTCATGCTTATGAAATGTTCCTCTTGATAACTTGTAGTGCTGTGCCTTGAAGTCTGACAGTAGCAGAACCACACCTGCTTTCCAGTGCTGTTGTCTCTGTGCTGTGTCCTTCTTCCTACCTTTTTACATTCAACCTCTGTTTATATTCAGAGTACATCTCTTATAGTCTTGCTTTTTTTGTCTAGTCAGAGAACTCTGTGTTTTAATTGGAATGTTTAGTCCATTTACATTTAATAAAAAAATTACTGGTATGGTTGGTTGTCAGACCACCATCATGATTTGTTTTTGTTTTTTGTTCTTGTTTTGTTCCTTAACTGTGTTCTCTTGGGTTAAATATATTTGGCATTCTGTTTTATTTGTACTGTTACCTTTTTTTAATGTTTATTTTTTAGAGAGACAGAGCAAGAGGGGGGCAGAGAGAGAGAGAGAGAGAGAGAGAGAGAGAGAGAGAGAAAGAATCCCAAGCAGGCTCCTTACTGTCCTTGCAGAGCCCAACACGGGGCTCTAACCCACGAACCGTGAGATCATGACCTGAGGCAAAATCAGGAGTTGGACATTTAACCAACTGAGCCGCCCAGGTGCCGCACATCCTGTTCGCAGGGAACGCATCCGTGGTTTAAGCTTATTTGTGTAATTGAGCCATCACCACTGGGCGTCCCCAGAACACTTGGATTTTCTAAGACTAAACCTCTCTTCCCCATAATTCATGACTCCCCGTTGTTTCCCCAATGCCCCTGGCACCAAGCACCCCACCCTCTGTGCTGCGAACCTGGCGACTCCTGGGACCTCATGTGAGCATCTGAGTCACACTGTGTGTCTTTTGTTGCTGGCTTATTTCACGTGGTGTAATGTGCTCAGGGTTCATCCACATTGTAGAATATTGCAGAAGTTCCTTCCTTCAGGCTGAATAATGCTCGGTTGTGTGTGTGTGTGTATTACATTTGCTCAGCCGTCCATCCATGGTGGACACGAGAGCTGCCTCCGTGTTATAGCTGCTGTGGGTGACGCTGCTGTTAACGCAGGTGCACGGACAGCTGCGAGCCCTGCTCCGGCACTCTTGAGTGTGCGCCCCAAGTGCGCGTGCACAGCCGCACGGAACCCCACGTTCCCGACAGCGGCCGCGCCAGTGAGCAGTCAGGCCAGCGTGCAGGAGCCCCCCCTTCTCCACGCCGTCACCAGCGCTGGCTGTGCCCCAGCAGCCGGAGCTCTCATTCCAGACGCGTGATCAGCAGATAACGGTCTCTCGTTTCATGAGTCGCTGTTTTTACTGTTTGTAGTGTCTTCTGATGCATAAAAGTCCTTAATTTTCATGAATTAGTTTGTTTTTTCTCTGTTGCTTATGTGTTTGGTGTCATATCCAAGAAATCATCGCCAAGTCCACGTAGTGAAGCATTCGTGCTGTTTTCTTCTAAGGGCTTTATTGTTTGACCTCTTACATTTAAGTAAGTCCCTGACTCACTTTGAGTTAGTTTTTGGGGGGGGTGGGGAGACTAAGGAAGCGTCCAGCGTCATTCTTCTGCGTGTGGACGTGCGGCTTTTCCAGCACTGTTTCTCACAAAGACTGTCCTTTCCCCCGTTGGATGGTCCTGACAGCTTTGTTGAAAATGGTCTTAGCACACATGGGAGGGTTTATTTCCGGGGTCTCCATTCTGTTCCATGTCGGTATGTCTGCGTTCCTGCCAGTGCCGTGCTGTCGTGAAATCAGAGGTGTGTGTGTTCCAGTTTTCTTTCTTTTTGGGAATTTTTGGGGCTCTTCTGGGTCCCTGAGATTCCATGACCCTTAGGGTGGATTTTTCTGTTTCTACAAAATATACCGTTGGGGTTTTCACTAACTTTGTAGACCCGTGGGCAGCATTGGTATCTTACTGGTGCTAAGTCGTCTAATCCGTGAACATGGGAGGCGCATCTGTTTATTCATGTTTCTTGTTCTTGGTTTTGTTGTTCTTGCTGTTGTGGGCTGTCTCTGTGCCCAGGAGCCACCTGAGGCGTGAGCTGGAGGTCTTCTCTGGTCCTTTCGAGCCTTTCCCTGGGCCTGCACGGGCGCGGCCTCGCCTCCCCACGTGTGGCCTCGTTTGTCCAAGTCCCTCACGTCCTCCTCCTGAAAGGGGAAAAAGGAAAAATGAAGTGGGGAAAAGGGGTGCCGGCCCTTCAGATCTCCTGTGGCCTGGGCTGGAGGGGGCAGGGCCTCTGCACTCGGAGGAGAGGGTCCTCACTGCCCTCCCTGGTCCCCCCAGGCTGCTCCAGACACACGTGCAGCTGCCTGCCTCCCGCCTGCTGGACAGGCCGGTGCACTCGTGTCCGGACGGGGCCGATTCTGGGGGTGTCCTGCTCAGCCGTCTTCCCCAAATCCTCTTCCACTCCCAGCTTCAAAGGATATTTTTGCTATAAAATGAATTCTGGGTAAGCAGGTCTGGTTTTTAAAAGGAATTTCTTTATATTCCTTTGTCTTCTGACATTTATTTGTTTTGCTGATAGGTCAGCCAAACTTCTTCATGCACCATACATAATTTGTTTTTTTTTCCTCTAGTCATTTTTTTAGATTTTTTTTCTTTATCTGGACTTTAACCCTTTCACTATCATGTTCCTGGGTGAGGTTTTCCTGTGTTTATCCTGCGTAGGTCTCCTGAAATGCGTAGATCTGTAAGGTGGTATTTTTCATCATATTTGGGGATTTTTAGCCATTATTTTTTCAACTGTTTTTCTGCTATGTCATTACTGTTTTCCTATTGGAACTGCTGTTAAACATATGTTAGGCCCTTTAATCCTGTACCATATGTCCCTGAGACCGTTCATTTTTCATCCTGTTTTCTTTATATTATTCAGTCTGGATATTTTAAAGATTTTATTTTATTATTTCTTTAAAGCTTATTTATTTTGAAAGAGAGAGAGTGCACACACGCAGGAATGGGGGAGAGACGGGGGGAAGAGAATCCCAAGCAGGCTCTGCGCTATCACCAGAGCTCTACATGGGGTTCAGTCCCGTGAACCGTGAGATCATGACTTGAGCCAAAATCAGGAGTTGGACGCTCAACCACCTGAGCCACCCAGGCGCCCCTAAAGGTTGTACTTTTAAGAAATCTCTGCCCCCAACATGGGGCTTAAACTACCAACTCCAAGATCAAGAGTCAATTGCTCCACCAGCTGACCCAGCCAGGCGCCCCCCCAACTTGGATATTTTTGTTGATCTGTTTTCAGTTTCACCAAGTCTTTCTTCTGTCTCCAGTTTGCTGTTAAGTTATGAAGTGAATTTTTCACCTATCTTTGTGCGTTTTCTCAAAACGACCCTTCTTCCTGGCCTCCTCTCCATCACCTCCCTTGTCCCGCTCTGGTGACCTCCTTTCCCTGTCGCTGGGGAGCAGCAGGGCGGGGTCTGGTTACAGTCGTGGGACAGCGCGAGTCTGTAGCCGTGAAACAGATTCTGCCGCCTGGACCCTCACCCGCTCACAGAGCCGTGGAAGCAGCTTACATGTGCACCGACGGGCACCTGGACAGAGCGTGCGTGCGTGCGTGTGTGTGTGATGTGCGTTCACCCGCGCACACAAGGAATACTAGACAGAATTTAAAAAGAATTAAGTCCTGCCACCTGTCATGTGCTAAAGTAAAATCCTGCAGGGAAGAAATACTGCGTGGTTGTTCCCTGGGTGGAGGGATGGCACGCTGTAGGTCAAGGGCACAAAACGTCCAGTTGTATGAGGAGTGCGTCGTGGAGATGTAACGTCCAGCACGGTGTCTGTAGTTTATGCTGTGTTGTGTACATGGGGCTCACAGATCTCACACCCACACGCATGAAGTAGCTGTGTGAGGCGATGGGGGTGTCAGCTAACGCCACATACGCCCGCCTCCAGCCCACGCCTTCACACCTCCAGTGTCGCGTGTCTCAGTCACTGGGAGCAAGTCCGACAGAAACGGCAGGGGCCTGAGACAGGGAGGCTCTGGGCGGCCTCGGCACGCCGGGATCCCACGTCCGTCACGCTCACCCCTTCTTGCCTCCGTGCCCTCCGCCACACCCACGCGTCAGCGCTCACTCTGCCGGGAGCACGTTTGCCACCGGGGCTTCCTGATTTCTTTGTTCAGGACCTAAAACACAGTGAAAGCCAGCCCCCTCCTGAATTTCCTTTTCCACCTTTTCTCTACTGAACAAAACAAGGAAAAAACCGCTTTTAGAAAGCATTAAAACAAGAAATTCTCACGTGATGCCTCCCTCTGCAGCTGCGTTTCTCTGGGGTGGGTGCTCGCTCGGCGAAGATTACAACTTGCATCTGTTCGGAGGGACTCTTCCTGCACCCTCAGAGGCTCGCGGGCCCGGACCCGGCTGTGTGTGCGGCTGTGTGTGCGGGAGCTGGGCCCCCCGCGGTGGGAGTGCGCTGCCTCTGATCGCCCGAAGGCCTGGACAGGCTCCTCTTGAAGCTGTCTAGCAGTTCCTTCCAGTCTCCTGTTCCTTGAATGAGGATCAGTCTGTGGCCCAGGGGGTCTTTGTTTTGATGATGCCTTAGCTGTCGTGGCCACAGCGTTATGCTGAGGGAACTTACCAGATTGCTGTCTGTCAGGAGAGGCCGTGGGACCCACAGTGAGTCTGTTTTTGAGCCTGAGCAAGGCAGCGTACAGTCTGCCTCAACTTTGTATCTTTCCAGTGACTTCCATTGCAACACGAGAAATATCCTCCAAGGGACAAACCTAAAGGAACCTGACAGGTGGCCCTCGAGGCCTGTGTGCTGGTGCTACCATTGCTGGCTTTGGCTCTGAGTCCTCTGCTGTGACAGCTGTGCTCTCCGCCACAGGCTGACGGCACTCGGGCCACGCTCACGAGTGGGAGGGATCTGACCTGACCAGGACCCAGTGAGTGTGTGCCCCGGGGGCGGTAGGCATCCTCCCCGGGCCTGGCAGTCAGGCTGTGCACCCCCAGGGCCGCCTCCTGCCTCCTCGCCATGCTGCCTCCTCCAGAGCAAGATGGATGTCGCGGGTTTGGGCGCAAAGAGGCAGAGCTGAGGGGAGGCTACACTCGGATCACTGCACCAGGAGGCAGCCCGTGGGGGGGCTTCTCCAGCCGTGCAGGGACAGCCGTTCAGAAAATGCCAGTTGTCCTCAGGTGTTAGGTGTTTTGAGGAGCCTCTCACAGCCTCAGAGTAAGTAAGCAGTGGCCTTGCTCTTTTCCGTGGCTCACAAGTGGGGGTGCCCCACCTACACGTCCGTGCACAGCATGGTCCCGGGCACCCAGCTGAGGGCACCATAAGACCACGAGTCTCCGCCTGTGTCCTCCGAAAAGTGGTCTCAAAAGTAAAAGCCTTGTTTGTTCATTTTTTAAGAGAGATCAAGACAGCGAGCAGAGAAGGGGCAGGGAGAGAGGGAGACACAGAATCCAAAACAGCTCCAGGCTCGGAGCTGTCAGCACAGAGCCCGACGTGGGGCTTGAACTCATGAACCACAAGAACCTGAGCTGAAGTCAGACGCTTAACCGACTGAGCTACCCAGGTGCCCCAAGTCTTGTTTATTTTTAAATGAAATTCCAGAAAAAATAGCGTAGAATTACAGATGTTGATACAGTGAGACAATGCGTACATGGCACACGAGGCCCCTCCTGTTGTGTACCCTCTTGTGGGCACCCCCCCACCTCTGACTTGTGCTCTCCTGACCTCCCGCATGTTGCTGTCGGCTGGATGGCAGGGACCTTGCCGGCAGGCCAGGCTCCTGGGGCTCCAGCACTGGAGCTGGGGTGTGCCTGGGATTGCGTGTCCACACCCCCGGGCGGCAGCTGCTGGCTCTGGAGACACACCGAGTTATGGGACACGGGACATGGACTCCGTGCATCTCCCCTGCTCTGTCGTCTTTTTATTTTGCTTCTTTATCTTATGCCACTCTTTTTCTTAATGACGGCACAATGAAACTTTCTTCTTCTCATGAGGAAATACAGATGTTTCTGGTTTAGCCGGAGTCAGAGATGTCCTCACAGGTGACCCTGGAAACCTCTCGCACTTGACCACACGGGTGAACGCCGTTTGCGGGAGCCAGCGTGTATTCCGCCGTAGACAGTACCTTTGGTAAAACGAAGCCCAGGCCGTTGTCCACCGGAGCCCTTGGTAGCTGGCGCTCTGCAGTCACAGGCTGGATTCTGAGAGACCAGAAGTAAACTGTGTCAGACACGCCGGCGTGTTGACTTTGAGTAGGACGGGAAGTATTTTCAAAAACATCGTGATTTGAGGCATTTTTCGTGCCTCTCCCAAGAGCTGGATGTGGGTCAGCCCCTTCCCACGCTCCCCCATTCACAGGAGCAAAGCGGGCCGCTTGCCTCAGTTTCCCGAGTCGTGTGCTTCGACAGGTCACTATAGATGGCCACCATGTGCTCACTCCCGCCCTGCCTTCATCTGCCCCTGCTTCTCCACGCGGGGAGCCCTCCTCTGGCCTTCTCTTTAAGGGGGTGCGAAATCCACTGTGGAGTTTCTTTGGTCTAAAAAGTCCTGATTTTGCCTTCAGTTTTGAAGAGGATTTTCACTGGGGACACCCCCCAGGTGGCGGTAACGTCACTACTCCATGGTGCTGTCCCGCTGTGTCCTGGCGCCCGCCCGCCCGGCCTGTGCAGCTGGGCTGGCTGCCCTTCCGGGGCAGCCGGGGTGGGGTGCACTTTTCGTGTGGGTCTCAGGGGTCTCCCAGGAGCTTCCGAAAGGCAGCCCCGACCTGCTCACATCTGGCCGCGTCCCGTTCTGTCCTAGGTGCTGGGGTTTCCACCACACGGAAGAGCTGTGACTCTCCCTGTGGCTCCCGTCCGTCTGTCTGTCCGTCCTTGCGGTCCAGTGGGCGTGTTCTGCTGACCGTGTTCCAGCTACGTCTCTACTGCCAAGTCTACTTTGGGGGCTTTAATTTCACTGTTACATTTTGCAGTTTATAGATCTTCCATTTTACTCTTTTTGTCAGATCCGGTTCTCTGCTGAAATGCTCTGTAGGCAGTACCGTGTCTCCTGACGGCGGCAGGATNTCACCTCCTGTGCGAAGTCAGAGGCTAGACCCCAAGTGTGGAAACCGCAGGCTCTGTGCAGGGCTGTCTCCCACCGAGGGGTGTTCTCACCCAGCCGCTGGTCCAGGGAGGGCAGACCCCACCTGCTGGAGGCCGAGCTGTTTTGAAGCTGACCTCCCTGTCCGGTCCCTTCCGGGGTGACTCTCAGTGAGGGGCAGCCCATCAGCGGCCCCAGACCAAAGCCAGGAGTGTTTCCAGACTCTCCTTCTTGATGGGCATGGTGTTCCAGAGTGTTCCATGCAGCACCGCGCCATGAATCAGAACTACTGCCCTCGGTGTCCAGCCACACACCTCGGGTGAAGGGTTGCTCTGAGCTGGGCCTCCACACACCCTTCTCTCTGGGACCTTTGTCCCGGCTATCAGGGTCGTTGCCTTTAAATGGACTTTAAAGGGACTTTCTGAAATGCGACTTTTCTGGTTTTCTGTGCCAGTTGGTCAGTTACAGGGCGGATTCCTACATTGCCAGGCCCCCGGCGCGGCCGGAACACCGGGAAGGCACTGGCCACAGGGTGGTGTCTCGGCCGTTACCATGCTCCACACTCTGGCAGATACTCCAGTCGGATGGCATTTTCTCACTGGCCGCCATATTTTGTTCTGACAAATTCGTGGTTCCAAAAGTGCTCGTACTGAGTTTTCCGAGAATGCGTGTTGGGTCAGTTCAAGTTGTAGGCGTGAAAGTGCACAAAGCAGGAAGGCGTTGGAAGGTCAGCTTTTGTCTGGAAAGAGAAAGACAGCTGGTTCTAAGGCTGGGGTGAGACCACTTCCCGCCAG
>NW_027527429.1:231430-237814 GCF_008692635.1 Crocuta crocuta
TATGGTGGAGGCGGCAAGCTGTGGCCACGCTGGGCCTGTGGCCGGGCCGCCTGGGAAGATAGAACTAAGGTGTTTGCGTTTGTTTTGTCCTGCTCAGATCACCCGAAAATTCAGGCTGAATTCTGAAGGCAAACTCGAACAGACAGTCTCCATGGCAACCACTACCCAGCCCATGACTCAGCATCTTCACGTCACCTACAAGAAGGTGACCCCGTGACCCCGAGTGTGTGTTGTGACCCTTCGGCTTCTCTGCGGACGGATGGACGCCTGCAGCAGGTGTGGGTGTGGCCGCAGGTCTCCGTGGGCTCCAGCGCGGCCACGTGCTCCTGTAACGGCGCAGAAAAACCAAATAAAAGGCCTTTATTTTTATGACCGAGCACCCTGCTATCCCTGGTGTAGACTGTGCATGTCTCCCGTCTGCTGGTGACTTGTTTTTCAGTCTTTTTCCGAAACGAGAAGGAGTGACTCTGGGTTTCCCTCTCCTTTTCTTCTGGCAGTTTTGGGACGATCTAAAATATTTCTAAATCTTCAATGGGGGGGGCTGCTGCTAAGTTGAAGACCAACGCGGCACAAAAGGGATCAGTTATTTTATGATTTTTAAAGCTGACAGCCTCAGGGCCCCTCGTCCTCACCTTCCTCGCCGTTCTGTGCAGAACGCTGCTCGCGGGTCTGTGTTGTGCAGTCGCCCAGCCACCCGGCCATCCCCCACCCAGGGCTTCAGCATCTCTTCTCCCTTCTTTCAGCAGAGTATTGTTAAGCAGATTCCAGGCGTTTCCCCCTAAGTGCTTCAGGGTGTGGACCAAAACAAAACAAAGCTATTTTCTGACACAAGGTGGACCACCTCATCCAAGGCCCAGCCCTGAAGTGGAGCCACAGGAAGGGAGCCCCGCCTTCCCCCACCCCCACCCCCGGGCTTGGGGACACAGGGCAGTACCAGGTGAGGTGGCCAGGACCTAGGAGCTCAGGAGGAACCAGGTCTGGTGACCCCGGTGCCAGGGGGCCCAGGAGGTTGGTGCAGGCCAAATACGTCAGGGGCAAGGACTCAAGGTATGACTTCATTCTGGGGCGAGGTCCCCTCTGGCTGCCTGTGAAACCAGACAGTTGAGGTGCTTCCAGAACACAGCCGCACGGGGACCAGGATGGGGACACTCCGGGCGGGTGCAAACCCCAGGGCCGCAGAGCACTGCTCTCGGGCCCCCCGTGGCCTCCAGGCCCGCGGGTGGGGGCTCCTGCCTCCCCGGCTTCGATGCACGCAGCCCACACTGCAGCTGTCGGGGCCCTGTCAGATTAGGCGCCGCTCTGGGACCCCTGCGGCTCAGGCGGCGGTGGGTGAGTGTCTCTGCCAGGACTCCAGGTCACTTCCAGAGTCCAGCTGGAGGCAGCAAAGCCCACTGGTTAGGATTTCAGCATCCGGGTTTGGGGGAAAGCAAACATTCAGATCTTAGCACCGGGGACACAGAAGCCATCAGAGCCATCCCCCACCCCAGGGGGAAGCCAGCGGCCCTCCTGCGGCTCTGAGAGCAGCACCCAGAGCTGCCCGCAGAGTGGGCTGGGAGCTCAGGACCAGAGGCAGACACCCCGCACAGTCCTCTGGTCCCTCCCCTGTGCTGCTCTCTTGGGAGCAGAGTCCCTCGGCCCAGAGACATTCCCAGGCTGGATTCTGCATGTCTGTCTTGTCCCTCTGTCCCCTCTGCCCCCGTGGACGGGAAGTCCTCACTGGACGACGTATGCCCAGGGCTTCTGTCGCCACTCCAAGAGCCAGTCACCCGTCGGCCTGCCACCCTTAGCTGATGCTAAAATCAAGGGGCCCCGGTGGTGGCAGGCAGGCTGACACCCCCCCTCACTGGGGAGTCCGCCACCATGGGGGACCTCCTCCTGAGCCAGCCCACGGTCAGCATCGCAGACTGGCTGCCTTACCACTGTGGTTGTTTCTTAATTTATGCATTTACGTCATCTTCCCGCGAACACGGGGCTTGAACTCACAGTCCCCAGGTCAACAGTCACATGCTCTTCCGAGCAGCCACACATTTTTTTTTCCTTTTTTTTTTTTTCTTTTGACGGAATCATTGTATTTTAATGGCTCTGGTTTGCTTTTTTTTTTTAATTTTTTTTTTTTTAATGTTTTATATCTAGGAGAGAGATAGAGACAGCGTGAGCAGGGGAGGGTCAGAGAGAGAGGGAGTCACAGACTGAAACAGGCTCCAGGCTCTGAGCTGGCAGTCAGCACAGAGCCCGACGCGGGGCTCGAACCCACAAACCGCGAGATCATGGCCTAAGTGAAAGTCGGATGCTTAACCGACTAAGCCACCCAGGCGCCCCTAGTGTGCTTTTTATTTTACAAAATAGAGGAGCCAAAACTGCAAACCAGTCAGCAGTGTCCTAATGGGGAAAGGGGCTTCCGTGGACCCTTCCTCTCAGATCCTGGCAGACTGGGAGGTGAGCGGCATGGAACACAGCCACTGACACCGGGTAGGACCCGGGTCCTACGGCCTTCTGCATGTGTTCAGGGGCATCTGTGGGTGGGGGAGACCCCAGGTGGGAGCTGAGGGGGCAGAGGTAGAGTGGGGAATGGAGCCTGGGTGGATCAGAGATCCCAGTGAATGCCCACCCCGGGTTCAGATGCCATGCCTGCCTCCCTCCTTCCCCATTCTTCTGCGAGTCAGTCGTGCCTCCAGTGCTGGAGGAAACGGAAAGGAAAACTTCAGCTGCAGCCTCAGAGGGGTGGCCTGCGACTTCTGCAGGTCCCAGCAGGGGCACCTCCCACGCACATTCCCTGCGGCTGCTGCCAGCACCCTAACAAACAGGAGAAGGAGAGGAATTCCAGGGACCCGCTCGACGTTGGGATCCCAGGCTCTCCTGGGAAACCGAGGAGGGTATGGAAATTTCTGGGGCATTTCCAAAGAGACAGCGTCTTTGGAAGAGCCTGGAAACTCCTATTCCGACAGCCTGAGGGGGGCGCTGTGGGACTCAGAGCAGTAGTCAGCATGCCGAGCCGCTGACCACCTCCAACTAGCCACCTGTGACCTCCCCGCTGGCTCAGGCTGACGTCTCCCCCTCCGCATCCTCGTCCCCTCCCACAAGGCTCCCCTGGCCTAAAAGGCCTCTGTCAGTGCCATGGACAGCCGCCTGAGAAGGAAATGGTGGAGGAAATGCATGAGGCCAGGGATGGGGGAGGCGCCGTAGCCAGAGACCTTCTGTCTAGTGTGGCACCTTCTAGAGTAGGGCTGGGCGGTGGGGACCCCTCACTTCTTATCCCAGGGGCACCCTCGGCACTGGTGTCAGGCAGGAAGGGGTGGGCGCTGTTGGGAGTTGGGAATACCCCACAGACACACTGCCCACTCCCTGGCCCCTTGTGCTCAGCCATCTGGACCCCTAAGTCCCGGGGCTCTTCCTGTAGCTCCCAGGCCAGAGCTGGGAAGAGAAGGACAAGTCCCACCAGCACTAGGGCCAGAGCATGGTCCCCCCGGACACCTGACCCCCTCTCCTGGGGGGACCCCGGGACACCTGACCCCCTCCCCTGGGGGGACCCCCGGACACCTGACCCCCTCCCCTGGGGGGACCCCGGGACACCTGACCCCCTCTCCTGGGGGACCCCGGGACACCTGACCCCCTCTCCTGGGGGCTGCATGACACTGTCAGAGAGCTGCACAGACCTCACTCTGTTCTCATCCTGGAGCCGTGGTGTGAGGAGCAGATGGAAAGAGGAAGAGTCAGAGACATGGAGACGCCTGCAGAGGGGAGGGGACAGGCCTCCCCACTAACGGCTTTATTTGTAGGTAATCTCTGTGCCCAACGCGGGGCTCCAAATGTCGACCCCGAGGGGCGCCTATGGGGCTCAGTCAGCTGAGCGTCTGACTCTGGATTTCGGCTCAGGTCATAATCTGGCCGTTCAGATCAAGCCCCACGTCGGGGTCACGCTGACAGCACAGGGCCTGCTTGGGATTCTCTTTCTCCCTCTCTGCCCCCCCCCTCCCCACTCTCTCGCTCTGTTGCTCTCACTCTGTCTCTCAAAATAAACATTTAAAAAACAAAACATCGGCCCCAAGATGAAGAGTCACGCTGCACCGACTGAGCCCCCCAGGCACCCCGACAGCAGCCGCTCCTGCATTCAGGGATGAATTGTCTGGAAGAAGCTCCTTCTGCGGGCATCAGGCTACACCCGGTCTCCCTGAGGTCACTTTGCAGCAGAGAGCCGGCCTGAAAGAGGGATGCGCGCCTTTCATTGTCCGTGGCCGTGGGACCTGAGTGCAGGCGGCCCAGCCTCCTTCCTCCTCCCTCTGCCCAGAAGCTGTGATTCGGGTCAAGGGTGGGAGGTGCTCAGAGGACAGTGGGCACAGCTGTGTCCGCAGCCTCCCCTCTCTGGCGGGGAGGGGTTGGGGGGGGGGCCGGGGCTCAGGCCCAGGCGCTGCCCTGCGTCCCGCCTGCGTGGGCAGAGCCAGAAGGTCCCGCTTCTCGGCCTCAGCTCTGTCGCGGCCTGGGCCAGGTCAGCGCACCGTCGGCGCCCTCCCTGTGGCTGCCTCGCACAGGGGACACGCGTTTGTGTGTGCGCGTCCACACCGTCTCCAGTTCCCGTTCGAGGACTGCAGAACTTTTTACCTGAATTCTTTGGTTTTACCTCTTCTAAGGTGAAGAAGCTTGGTTCTTTGTGAGAGTGTTTGCTGTATCCTCCAGGTCCGTATGTCTTCACGGAGTAACGCTGTTCTCAACGACAGGGACAGGCCGGGGCCTGCGTCTGCCGCTTTCCCTGTCGCCTCCACCCCTCCCCCGCAGACAGCAAGCAAGTACGTACAGTCTAATCAGAATCACCAGTTTCCCCGGTGCTCACGGCACCGACTCCCCACACAGGCTCCTCTGCGTCATTTCCAGATTGAATCTTCGCGAGGTGGCTTTGCTTATGCAAAACCTCTGACAGGACTTTACTGTCAAAACCGGAAAACAGGGCGCACTTGCCCGCCCAGCTGCAGGTGCTCTCGGGCAACCAGGTCACGGTTCACACCGAGGGTGCCCTCCCGCAGGCCCCTCCCGCCGGACGCCCCCCGCTTCCAGTCTGGCGCACCTGATGACGCCCCAACCGATAACCTGCCATTTGGGGTTTCTGCAGGCGCGCGTGGGCAGGAGGCCCAGGAGCCAGGCCACGGCACGTGGACCCGCCCGCCCGCTGTGGACGCTTGTCAGGGAGAGGGACCCGGCTAGTCTGGGTTTGCATTTCTCTTCTTTTTTTCTTTTTCTTCTGGATTTTTGTAGCTAATATGTTCTTTTGAATTTGGGGTATGAATCCTGATATTCTTAATGCTCAGTTACAGCTTTTTTATTGAGGTAAAACACACTGTTATAAAGTTCACCGTTTTAACCAGTGTAATGGCGACCACTACTGCTCTCTGTCTCAAGTTCCAAATATTTTTGAAAATGTTAAAATGTTACTTTTTTATCCAGGATGCATTTTGTCTTTTATTGTTCCTGAATTTTAAATCATATTTAGGAAGCTTTGTCTATTCCCCAGTCACGGAGAAAATCACCCATTTCTCCTGTACTTATTTCATGTTTCACACTTAGCTCTTTGACCCACTTGGAATTTGTCCTCGTGTGTAGTGTGGCCTCGGGTCCCGTCTCGTCTCTTCCCCCACCTGCTGACTGCGTTTTGTGGTGGCGCCCATGGCCCGGTGAGACGCAGCGCCGGGCTCAGCTGCAGGCAAGCTGTTCCCTCACCTCTCTCCTTTTTAAGGCTCATCCTGGCTATATATATTTTTTTAAGTTTTATTTCTTTTTGAGAAAGAGACAAAGCGCAAGCAGGGGAGGAGCAGAGAGAGGGAGACACAGAATCCGAAGCAGCTCCAGGCTCTGAGCTGTCAGCACAGAGCCCGATGCGGGGCTCGAACCCACGAACCTCTAGATCATGACCTGAGCCAGTCAGACGCTTAACTGACTGAGTCACCCAGACGCCCCTATTCTTGTTGTTTTATAAAATGTCCTCCCATTAAAAATAACTAGTTTAAATCTAGGGGGAAAAAAGCCATTCTGATATCTTCACAAGGATGGCATTAAATTTATAGATTTGCTTATGAAGAATTGTCTTCTTTGTGGATGGATTTGCTGTCCGGAACCTGGCGTCTCTGTCTGTCTGCCCAGACCGCCGGGCCTTGAAGGTCCATGGCATCTTCCGCAAACAGGCTCTCTCGCTTGTGTGGTTGACGCGGAAGACTCTTACCTGTTTCCTGCTGTTGGAAAGGAGCGTCTCTCCCACTGCATCCTGTAACCGGGTGTGGGAGACGCCCCCGCCCCATCTCCCTGCAGCTTCCAACCCTGTGCTGTCCTGAGGTCCCGACTGCCTTTCTGCGCCCCCAGCCTGCCCCGGGGCTCGGCCCGGGGGGGAGGAAGCAGGCAGGC
>NW_027527429.1:238100-244937 GCF_008692635.1 Crocuta crocuta
GGGCTCAGGCCAAGGCGCTGCCCTGCGTCCCGCCTGCGTGGGCAGAGCCAGAAGGTCCCGCTTCTCGGCCTCAGCTCTGTCGCGGCCTGGGCCAGGTCAGCGCACCGTCGGCGCCCTCCCTGTGGCTGCCTCGCACAGGGGACACGCGTTTGTGTGTGCGCGTCCACACCGTCTCCAGTTCCCGTTCGAGGACTGCAGAACTTTTTACCTGAATTCTTTGGTTTTACCTCTTCTAAGGTGAAGAAGCTTGGTTCTTTGTGAGAGTGTTTGCTGTATCCTCCAGGTCCGTATGTCTTCACGGAGTAACGCTGTTCTCAACGACAGGGACAGGCCGGGGCCTGCGTCTGCCGCTTTCCCTGTCGCCTCCACCCCTCCCCCGCAGACAGCAAGCAAGTACGTACAGTCTAATCAGAATCACCAGTTTCCCCGGTGCTCACGGCACCGACTCCCCACACAGGCTCCTCTGCGTCATTTCCAGATTGAATCTTCGCGAGGTGGCTTTGCTTATGCAAAACCTCTGACAGGACTTTACTGTCAAAACCGGAAAACAGGGCGCACTTGCCCGCCCAGCTGCAGGTGCTCTCGGGCAACCAGGTCACGGTTCACACCGAGGGTGCCCTCCCGCAGGCCCCTCCCGCCGGACGCCCCCCGCTTCCAGTCTGGCGCACCTGATGACGCCCCAACCGATAACCTGCCATTTGGGGTTTCTGCAGGCGCGCGTGGGCAGGAGGCCCAGGAGCCAGGCCACGGCACGTGGACCCGCCCGCCCGCTGTGGACGCTTGTCAGGGAGAGGGACCCGGCTAGTCTGGGTTTGCATTTCTCTTCTTTTTTTCTTTTTCTTCTGGATTTTTGTAGCTAATATGTTCTTTTGAATTTGGGGTATGAATCCTGATATTCTTAATGCTCAGTTACAGCTTTTTTATTGAGGTAAAACACACTGTTATAAAGTTCACCGTTTTAACCAGTGTAATGGCGACCACTACTGCTCTCTGTCTCAAGTTCCAAATATTTTTGAAAATGTTAAAATGTTACTTTTTTATCCAGGATGCATTTTGTCTTTTATTGTTCCTGAATTTTAAATCATATTTAGGAAGCTTTGTCTATTCCCCAGTCACGGAGAAAATCACCCATTTCTCCTGTACTTATTTCATGTTTCACACTTAGCTCTTTGACCCACTTGGAATTTGTCCTCGTGTGTAGTGTGGCCTCGGGTCCCGTCTCGTCTCTTCCCCCACCTGCTGACTGCGTTTTGTGGTGGCGCCCATGGCCCGGTGAGACGCAGCGCCGGGCTCAGCTGCAGGCAAGCTGTTCCCTCACCTCTCTCCTTTTTAAGGCTCATCCTGGCTATATATATTTTTTTAAGTTTTATTTCTTTTTGAGAAAGAGACAAAGCGCAAGCAGGGGAGGAGCAGAGAGAGGGAGACACAGAATCCGAAGCAGCTCCAGGCTCTGAGCTGTCAGCACAGAGCCCGATGCGGGGCTCGAACCCACGAACCTCTAGATCATGACCTGAGCCAGTCAGACGCTTAACTGACTGAGTCACCCAGACGCCCCTATTCTTGTTGTTTTATAAAATGTCCTCCCATTAAAAATAACTAGTTTAAATCTAGGGGGAAAAAAGCCATTCTGATATCTTCACAAGGATGGCATTAAATTTATAGATTTGCTTATGAAGAATTGTCTTCTTTGTGGATGGATTTGCTGTCCGGAACCTGGCGTCTCTGTCTGTCTGCCCAGACCGCCGGGCCTTGAAGGTCCATGGCATCTTCCGCAAACAGGCTCTCTCGCTTGTGTGGTTGACGCGGAAGACTCTTACCTGTTTCCTGCTGTTGGAAAGGAGCGTCTCTCCCACTGCATCCTGTAACCGGGTGTGGGAGACGCCCCCGCCCCATCTCCCTGCAGCTTCCAACCCTGTGCTGTCCTGAGGTCCCGACTGCCTTTCTGCGCCCCCAGCCTGCCCCGGGGCTCGGCCCGGGGGGGAGGAAGCAGGCAGGCACAGGCACCGCCCCCCGGTCACGGGCACCTCGGCGCGAGGGGCCGGCAGGCCTTGGAGGGAGCAAGTGGTGCCCTTCCAGTGAGCCGACTCCCACCTTGTGCACAGGATTCCGGCTTCTCGGGAGGCTGGATGGGAGGGCAGGGCCCGCTGCCCTCAGCCTCCCTCTGGCTCCGTACGTTGTACGGAAAGGGAAACCAAGACCGAGGGGGAGGCCGAGTCGCAGAATCCGGCGCTGCGTGCCTGTGGCCGGAGCGGGAGTCGGGCCGCCTTGGGGAGGGCGTCCCTGCGTCAGAAAGCAGAGAATGGGGCCTGCCCGGAGCCGGCCCTGAGGTGGACACACGGCAGCCAAGACCGCCGAGCAACCCGTCTTTTCCTGGTGCGTGTGTGCCCGTGACGCCGTGCACACACGGATGTGTCCGCGTGGAGCTCCCTGTCACGACGCACAGCAGCAGCAGAGGCCGCCTCAGCCAGGGAGGACACTGGGATGCTTCCGCGCCCGTCCTGGCCCCGGGCGGTGGTGTGGGGGCAGAGGCACCAAGAAAGCAGATGGGTCGCCGTCCGTTGCCATGAAACTTTATTGGGATTGGACACACACACAGCCTTCTTCTCCATGGGCTCCTGGGCTTTCAGGTCAGGCCTCCGGCTTGGAGCCCACACCCCTGGTCCCCACCACGCGGGGACCCTGCCAGCGGAGGGAGACACGCGCTCCCTCCAGAAACGGATTAAGCAACCAGCCCATGAGCCTTCTGCCCCGTTCACGAGGTCAGTCAGACCCCATGGCTCGTCCGGCCTGGGCCAGGCCCGGGTTTCCCGTGACTGCGTGTACAGGGCCCACTGCCCCGCTCGTGTCCTGGCACGGCCGACCTTCACAGACGGGACCCACCCATCGAGGGAGAGCCTGGCGCTCCCAGCTCCCTTCCCTTTGGACCTGGGAGGTGGCCCTGACTTTGTGGCTCCAGATGGAAGCGGACAAGCAGGGGGCCCAGGGGAAGGCGCAGAAGCCCAGCTCCAGGCCAGGGACGCCCCCGCCTCCCCTTCTAGGGGCCAGGGTAATGGACGGGGCTCAGGGCAAGGCCTCCCGCACCAAGGCGGGGCTCTGAGGATCGGACCGTTCCCAGCCTGGTTGAGGAAGACGGTGACGCTCCCGGGGCCCGGGGGCCTCCTGGGTCGGAGGGCCTGGCTTCGGCCTGTGCCCGAGCCTGCAGCTCATCTCTCTGGCAACAGCACAAAGAAGGCGGCCTTCAGGAAGCGGCCGAAGCTGCAGAGCGCGGCCACGAGCCAGTGTGAGCGGAAGCCGGGCTCCGTGCTGACCACACACTTGAGGACATCGGTCTGGGAGGGAAGAGGGCACAGTTAGAAGGCAGAGCACCTCGCACAGGCCGTCCGCCGACTCCCACGAGGGGGTGCACGAGGCCGAAGGGAAGGCCCGCGATCCACTCTGGACGGAAGACCTGCGTGGGGCCGACCCGACCACGACAAGGGAAGGGAGGGGGTCGAGGTGGCAGCGGCTGGCAGACGGGAGAAGCCCGCGGTGTGCCCCACGCGGGGACCCCACCGCCAGCCCCTTGGCCAGGACCTACTGCCCACGTCCCCACAACCTCCCGCCCCCTCTGCTTTGGCCCTGCGGCGCCCGGGGCACCAGGAGACGTCAACTCCAGCTTCAGACTCTCCCTTAGAACAGCGGTGGGCACTGGGCTTTCCAGAACTCCAGTGAATGGCCACTCCTGCTTCATTCTATTCCCGCTAAGAAATGAAATCTTTTCTCTACAGTCCAGACTTTGACCGTGGTTCTACCAGTGGCCTTGCTGACTCCACAGGGGGAAGGCAGGAGGGACGGAGGCCTCGGGGTCTCTCAGCTGAGGAATGGCCACAGCCATCCCCCACACCGCCAACTTCAGATGAGGCTCCAGCCCCAGAACCGCTCGACCTCGGCCTTTGGCTGCAACCTCAGCAGAGGGCTGAGCTCTGTCATCCACAGCCAGCGTGTTTCACATACCCTTGCCCATTTTACAGAGGAGAAAACTGAGGTCTCCTGTGGGGGCCTGGCCAGGGCGGGGCAGGTGGCTGGGGGCGCAGGGCCTGGTGGGTAGGACGTGTGCACCCATCCCTGCAGGCCGGGCCGGCCTCATCCTGGCATCGGAATGTGGCTGGGTGGGGGTAGGTCAGGGGTGCTCTGAGCACAGGGCCTGTGCTCCACGTCTCGCAGGCCGAGGGGCCGCGTCTGCAGGCCACCTTCCACCCTGCGCGGGGCTCGGGGACGGCAGGACTTTAGCCCTGGAGGTGGGGGAAGGCTCTGGGCTTGGAGGGAGCAGAGCACCGGAGCTGGGTCTCACCCCCCTCCAACCCCCAGCAACCCCCCACTGCGGGTGCTCAGGCACTCAACCCTCCACACCCCTTCCCGGGGCCTCGGGCGCCCCCTCACCCATCCGCCGCGCCTTCGCAGCCAGGGCGCCAGGGTCTTGCGCACAAACTCCCCGAGGCAGTCGACGAGAGCGTGGACCATGGCGGGCTGGGCCTGCCGCACACAGTCCACGGCCAGCCCCGCTGCCACCGAGTACAGGGACGCCACCTTGCCCCACGTGATGCCTGCAGGGAGAGAGACAGACGCCCGTCAGCAGAAGGCCCCCAACCCCAGCTCCAGCCCAGCCCTCCGGGTCGCAGAAGGGCCTGAGCCTCTCTGAGCCACGCCCCCAGCCATCATCCCACTGATGCCCGGGTGGGTACCCAAGGGCCAGACCCACCCACAGCCCCGCACCTGGCAGCTGGCCGCCAGGCATGAGCCCCAGCCACCATCCCTGCCACAGGCCAGTCCTGCCCCCGTCACGGTAGCTCTTGGGCAGAGATTCTCAAAGCCTCCGTCTCAAAGACGCCTGCCACCCGCGCCGGTGCCCAGGACCACCTTGCATGGCCCACCGTCTGCTGGAGGAAGTGGTGAGGCAGCGAGGCAATTGGGTGAGGAGGAAACTGAGGCCGGGGGGAGGGTGGCTAGCGGCCCACAGCCGCACACTGTACAGTAAGTGGCTTCAAGCCGCGCTGCCCCTGGCCATCTGGCCTCCGGAGCAGCTGTGCGAGGGCCCTGGGACGTTTCCAACATAGAAGAGCCGAGTCCCAGGAGGCGACCCTCCCCAGAGCACCGAGCTCCTGAGCGGCAGAACCGAGATGGAGTCCCAGGGAGGGAGAGGCTGATGGATGAAGCCTGGGAAGGAAGGCCTGAAATCTGGGGTGTGGGCGCCCCCGACATACCAAGAGGGTTTACGACTCAGACAGAACACGCAGAATAAACAGCTGTTTCATGGAAAGAAAGATACAAATATATGAAACATCCGAAAAGTGCACACTCTCACGAGTAACCAAAGAAAGGCCAATGGAAACGAGATATAGGTTGCAATCTGTCAGATTAAAACTTTATTTTTTTTAAGTTTATTTATTAGAAGGGAGGAGCAGAGAGAGAGAGGGGGGTGAGTGGAGGAGGGGCAGGGAGAGGGGGAGAGAGGACCCCAAGCAGACTCCTTGCTGTCAGCACAGAGCCCCAAGTGGAGGTCAGTCTCATGAGCCGTGAGATCATGGCCTGAGCCGAGATCAAGAGTTGGACACTTAACCGACTGAGCCCTCCTGTCGGGCTTTACTTTTAAATAAACTTTATTTTTAAAATAAACTCTAGGGGCACCTGGGGGGCTCAGTCGGTTAAGCATCCGACTTCGGCTCAGGTCATGATCTCGCGGTTCGTGGGTTCGAGCCCCGTGTCAGGCTCTGTGCTGACAGCTCAGAGCCTGGAGCCTGTTTCAGATTCTGTGTCTCCCTCTCCCTCTGACCCTCCCCTGCTCACGCTCTCTCTCTCTCTCTCAGAAATAAATAAAACATTAAAAAATTTTTTAACAAAATAAACTAGCCCCAACACAGGGCTCAAACTCACGACTCCAAGATCAAGGGCTGCACATACTACCGACTGAGCCAGCCCGGCGCCCCCGTCACATTAAAACTCTCAACGTCAGTGCGAGTGAGGGTCCGGGTGAGCCTGCGCCTTGTCACCCCTACGGGAAATACAGCCACCGTTCCGGCAAGAACTGGTCTGTGGATGCGCTGCCGGGTCAGCGCACCTTCACGGAGCAGCCGGGGCATAAGCCGGCCCCTCCGCCCCTGCTCACAGTCGCCAAACGGTGGGAGCAACAAACCAGCCATCAGCTGTGACGGGAAAGGCAAACTGTGGTCCGTCCGTCCCCGGGAACGGGACTCGGCCACGAAGAGGGATGGAGTGCCCACGCTGCCACAGTGTCCGGGAGCCTCGAAAACACGGCGCTCGGGGGCCCCACAGACTCAGAAGGCCACATACACCGCATGAATCTGTTACTCAGAACGTCCAGAACAGGTAAGTCCACGGAGACTCGCGGAGCTCAGTGGCTCCCGGGGCCTGGGGAGGGGTGGGGAGGGAGTGCTCAACGGGCTCCAAGTGTCCTTCTGGGGCGGTAAAAACAGGGGTGGTAATTGCACAGGGCTGTGAACGCACTAACGGCCACTCGATTGTGCACTTTGCAATCGTTAATTGTCAGGTAAGTTTCATCTCAATAAAGAGAAAATTTTTACATCCCACAAATCGGACCACGTCATTCCCCTGCATAAAACCCTCCCAGTACTGTTACTTTGCATCTCTTTCAAAATGAATCTGTTACGGGGACCCGTGGCCGGCTCACAATCTGTGGAGGGCGTGACTCCTGATCTCAGGGTTGTGAGTCCGAGCCCCACGCTGGGTGTAGAAATGACTTAAAAGTAAACCCAAGTCCGAAATCTCACGTGAGTCTCTACCCCCACCCCAGGCCCCGTGCCCCCCACCCGGCCCCGGGCG
>NW_027527429.1:244971-248006 GCF_008692635.1 Crocuta crocuta
GGTGCCGCGCGTGCTCTCCAGCAGGGCCCCCAGCTCCACAGGCCAAGCCATGTGGGCGCCGGATCGTGGCTCTGTCCCATTCACGAGTGCCCTCAGCACTTGACAGGTACCCCTCCCTGCCAGGGGCAGGTGAAGGGACTGATGTGCGAGGGTCAGGGTGCTGCCACAGGGCACAGGGAGGTGAGCACCATGTCCTGTGGTGCCACCCTGTGGCAAGCCCCACATGATGGCTGTATTATCAGGTCTGGAGAGAAAAGCCAGGGATGGTAATAAATTACTATAAATCACAGTGGAATTTGATGCATTCACCACCGCTGTCTGGATCTAACACATTTTCATGCCCATAAAGGACACCCTCACTGGAGGGCAGTCAGGCCCCTTCCCCACCACCCCCAGCCCCTGCCAAGCTGGCCGTCTTCTGCCTTGGAGGGGGGTCTCTCTACTGTAGGTATTTCCTGTGGATGGGCTCGCACACAGCACTCCGTTCTGCGTCTGGCTCCTTGCACCGGGCACGGGGTCCCCGAGGTTTTTCCACGTGGTAGCCTGTCAGCATTTCTTCCTTTTCTTGACTGAATGACGTTCCACCGCGTGAAAAGACCACATTTTGCTCATCTGTCCATCAGGTGATGAACATGTGGGTTGCTTGCACCGGGTGGCGATTGTGAACAGTGCTGCTCCGAACGTTTGTGTGAATGGTACTTCCATTTCTCACGGGCAGACGCCTAGGGGTGGGACCGTGCGCCATGCGCTGACTCTACTCGAGTTAAACCGCTAGAGAAACTGACCACCTTCCACGGCAGCCGAGCCCCGCNGCAGCTAATGAGGCTCCGACTGTTCACGTCCCTGCCGTGGCACGTGTGCACACCTGCCACTCTGATCCCAGCCATCCTGGTGGGCGGGCGCTGGGGCCTCGCTGTGGTTCTGAGGGGCGCTTCCCTGACGGTTGATGAGAGCACCTTCCATGGGCCGTCTGCACATCTTGGAGAAGTGTCTACTCAAGTTCTTTGCTCATTTTTAGGTTGGGTGGTCTTTTTTGCACTGGTTTCTAAGAGTTGTTTATCTTTTGTATTTTCTGATCTCTTTGCAGTAAAATATTTTGCTCTTGTCCTAAGAAGAAAAAACTGAAAACCCCTGCCAACTTCTAATCAAGTAGAGAAAAATCAGTTTTTCCCCTTGAAGGGAGCTGAGCAGCCAAAGGCACAGCCATGCAGGGGACACAGATCCTCCCCTGTAGCCCTCAAGCTGCCCCATCGCCGGCCACAGCCCTGACGGCCTGCACCCCAGCGGGAGCTGCCAGGAGGGGGGGAGGTGCAGCCAGGAGGTCCATGTGAGCAAGGAGGGGCCGGCCGTGGGATGACAGGCACCTGATGGGGGCTGGGGCTGACCCTGTGGCGAAAGGGTCTAAGGACCTGAGTCATGGGATGGACACGGGGCCGAGGGGAGNAGCAGAGGGTCAGGCCTGCTCCTGGTCTCTTCTCAGGTGGCTCTGAGGTTCAGAGCAGCTAAAAACCAGGTGCAGGTCACGCAGAGAGGAGAAGAGGGTGCAGCTGCCGCAGAGCCCACAGGGGTGGGCGGGCGGGCGTGGAGGCTGCCCCAAGAAGGGGCGGGGCCGGCGTGGGACAGGGCTGAACGTGCTTGAACATGAGAGGGTATATTCCGCCCCAGTCTCCAGTGAAAACCACAAGGCTTTAACTGAACTCTACAAGTGGATCGAGCCACTGGAGGTCTGTGTCCTAGACCCTTTCCGAACACCTCCCTGAGCAAGGCTGGGCGGGTGGAGTGGGCCCTCTGTCCCCTGCCCACATGCCAGCCACCACCCAGGAGCCCAGCCCAGCCTCCCCACTCAGACCCACAGCCAGCAGCAGACCAAAGCTGCATTCTCAGAGATAAGCCTTCCTTTTAAAGCCAGACCTCGGCTCATAAACCAGCCGCCCGCCAGCCCGGAGTCAGACACAGGCGGCCACCCACGCGCCAGCATCAGGCCAGAGACACAGGAGCCCAGGGAGGGGGAGGGTGGTCCTCAGCCCAGGGTGTGCGCTGCGCCCCACCTCCCTCCTGGGCCCCGCCTGCTTCCTCCTCCACAAGGTGCCTCCCAGCCCACCCCTGCAGGTTGCCACGGCCCAGGCCCCGCGCCCTCCAGGACCCAGGTCAGGACAGTTAGAACATTCTGAAGGAAACTGGCCCTCCCAGCAGCCCACCCAGGCACCGCCTTGTGATGTCCTAGCTTTGCTGACTCCTGCCTGGGAGGTCAGTGTGACCGGGTGGCCCTGTAGGAGTCTGGATTCTACAGCTGGCCGTCCCTCGTCCCCACCGCACGGGCCACGACTGACGGAAGCCTAGCAAGTGGGCACCGCCCTGCCCACCAGGAGCTGGTGGGCCTCCTTGGGGGAGGGCACTAGAGGGCGACCTGCGGCTACCCCCGAAGGGTGGGGTCAGTGGGGCTGGACGTCAGCTGGGCTGGGGGTTCGCCTCTGACGGGTGAGGCAGCCCTCTGCTCTTTCCTGCAGGGTGTGGGCTGCCTCTGCGGCTGGTGGGGACTGTGGCTCCCCTGGACCCTCCACCCTACCGCCCTGCTCTGCTGTCCCAGCCACCCCATAGATGAGGAAGCCCAGGCCAAGGTCACATAGCTGGTCAGCAACAGAGCCAGGACCGCCTCCCAGAGGAGGAGGTGCGAGGCCTCCCTCCTGCAGTGGAATGCCTTCCAGAAAGCCCCAGGGGGAGGGGGGCCCTCCCCACTTGCCACGCGACCGTTCGCCTCACCCCTCCCTCCAGCCGGGACGCAGCCTCTGGAGCGCCCTGGCTCCGAGGCCCCCGCGCTTCCCTCCCCGAGGACAGGGGTGGCTGTCCCATCCTCAGGGGCCCCCCGGCCCAGGTGCTGGGGAAGCACCCGCGGGATGTGCTGCAGCGGGAGGCGCTGCTTGGGGCTGGGGCTCTGGTCACCTAGAGGCACAGCCTGGCGCCTGTTTTATAGGGATACAGGGAGGTACCCACGGAGTGTGGGTGCCAGGACGGGACGTGGGGTCAGGGGGTGGGGG
>NW_027527429.1:248050-256140 GCF_008692635.1 Crocuta crocuta
AGGGGGGGGGCCAGGAGGGGACGGGGGGTCAGGGGGGGGGGGGTATGAGGTCTGTGGGCAGCAGGGAGCCCAGCAGGGCTCTGGGGAGGGGACGTGGGGACGGAGTCTGGAGGCGGGTGGACAGACAGGAAGTGGCAGGAGCTGCAGACAGAGGCGGGCACAGGGAGGAGGCAGCAGGAGCAGACGTCCCCGGCTCCTAGGGCGCAGGTGGGCACCAGGAGACGCCCAGGTGGGGTGGGCCAGCCAGGTGACACAGGTGTGCTATCCCCAGAGCCTGGCCGGCAGGCGCTGCACCAGGGCTCACACCCTCAGGCACCTTCCCTCACGTGGGGCCGACCCACACAGTCCAGCAGTGATGCTAACCGCCGAGGCTGCGTCACCAGAGCCTGGCAGTCCCGCCCAGGACACTCGCCTTCGGGCCCAGGCACCACGCTGTGAGCAGCCCACAGGCCACGTGCAGGACACGGTGCCCCCCACCCCGCCCCCCGAGCCAATCGTCAGCACCGACTGGCAGTCTGGGACACGCGGCCCAGACAAGACCTCAGGTCGCTGCACCCCCAGCCAACGCCCAATCAGAACCGCGCAGAGGCCTGGCGCCAGCTGCCCGGCGGGCCCACCGCCCTCAGAACCCGGGCAGACACCGCGTGTCACCATTCGAGTCGAGGTTCTGGGCACTTCTGTGCAGCGAGAAGTCACGCATGGGCACCGGGTGGCTCCAGGCCCCCGGTGCTGAAGCCCCTGCTCTGGCCCACACACCCTGGCCCACGCCGGCACTGTGGGCACCCTGCGGGAGGGGTGCCCAGGCCCACCTGCAGAGAAGATTTGAGCTGCCACAGCCAGGAAGGCGTCGGTCACCACGGTCTCGGACTGCAGGGAGATGTTCAGCTGACGGGCCACGTTGCGGTAGACGCTGGGCCGGATCAGCTCCAGCTCGTCCCCTGTGCAGCCACACAGCGGGGTCAGAAGTGGTCCTGCGAGACCCCAGTCCCACCGCCACACAGGCCTGAGACCAGCCCACTCCCCACGCCCGTGCCCGCAGCTGGCACTGAACATGTCTGACCCCCAACCCCTCCTCAGCCTGTCAAATCCCCCCGCGGTGCGACCCCACCAGAGCCCCTGGGGGCAGGAGACCAAGGAGGGACGCTGGGAACCCCCAGGCCGACCTCCGCTGCCCGCCCCTTCTGACCAGCCAGCCACCCCCACCCAGGGCCAAGCCTGCTGGGCCGGTGAGGCGGGAATCCCAGGGAGGAACAAGGGCCGTGCCTGGTGGGTGACTCATGGTTCACAGTGAGCTGCCCGGGCGGCAGGCGCACTGGGCAGGCAGCCAGAGCCCAACAGGGGCGGGGGCTATGCCAGCGACCCCACTCAGGTGGGCCCTGGCTGCTGCCTCCGAGGGGCGTCCTCGCTCAGGCCCTGGCACCGCTCTGTGATCCGAAAAGCCGAGCCACTGCCCTGGGGCCACCAGTACTGCCCAGGCTCAAACCTGGGCTCCTGGTGCCAAGCGGGTGTGTCTGGATGGGCGGCCCCGGCCGGCAGAGGAAATGCCCTCTCAGCAGCCCCACCCGCTGCCCGCGCTCGCTGCGGCGCCCCTGGCACTGATGTGCTGGGAATTCCACGCGGCCCCTGGACTGGGTGTCCCCCGGCCCTGTCGCTCCTGCGGCCAAAGCAAACAGGGAAATGCCATGGACTGGACAGCACAGCACCGAGCGATAAGGGTGTCCGCCTCACCCCGGCCAGCTGCACTGCATCTAATGAACTGAGATCTAGATGCAGAGCAGAAACCGGCAAGGCTGGCGGGGGGCGGGGCGGGGGGGGAGGTGGCATGGAAATTCCCAGGGCCTGCCTGGCCGTTCCCACACACGGACCTCAGGGCTGCTGGGGACTGGCCCCAAGAGGCTGACCATGGGGATGCGACTCAGGCTTCTTCCCATGTGTGGCTGCCCCGGGAGCTGGGCGTCTGTGCGAGGAGGGGCTTGGGTGTGTGTGTGGGGGGGGGGNGGAGCAGAATGCAGCAAAGAGGCATGAAGGCGAGAGAGCACTCTGGGGGCCAAGCCGGCTCCCTTCTCCCTTCTTGGCCACCCGGCAGGCAGGGCTGAGTCCCGGCGACTGGACACAGCCTGATGCCCGGGAAGGGCTGGGAAGGGCCTCGAAGGCCCAGCTCCAGAGAGGGCTGGTGCTCGGCACCCAAGCCCGGGCCGGAAGTGCCGGGGCACTCGAGGGGGGACGGGGGGAGACACAGTGGACTGAGGGCACAGACACCAGCCTGGTCAGGCTGGAGAGGCCAAAGCAGAGTTTTTCAAACAAGTTCAGACAACGGGGGCTCTGGGCTGCAGGGCAGGCCAGGACGGAGGCAAGACTTCCTTCTGGGGCCCCCCAGGCTCTGGGGAGGGCTCCTGGAAGCCCAAGGAACCATCTTCTCCATGGCCCTCTAGAATTTTCCCCAGTGTCATCCCCACAGGCCAGCTGAAGAAACAGCTGTGGGCGGCTGACCTCATGGGGGTCCAGGCCCTCGGGACTCCTGCCCGATTCCCCAGACCCCACTGGTTCTCCCTCCCGAGGCCCGGGGGGCCACCACCCTCCCTGCAGCCTCCTGCGATGCCCCCAGGAATCAGTGTGTCTCCCGGCACCCAGGTCTACACAGCTCTGCTCTCAGAGTCCACACAAAACAGGGGCCAGCAGACACTGGTGTCAGCCAGAGAAGAGGCCGGGTGTCCCCTCTCACGCCGCACTCCCGCCAAGCCTGGACCCACACTGCGTGGAGACCACACCATCCGGGCTCCCACCACCCCCTCCCCACGGGCCGACTGCCAGCAACCAGTGAGCTACCTGGGTGCCTGAAACTGAATCCACTGGGCTTGTCCCACCCCCTCTGGGGTGTAGACCTTGGAGAAGGTGTTAACAGTTACTGGGCTGTGTGTGACCGCCCCCCCCCCAAATAAGTACCCCAGGGGTCTATACTCCACCAGCCAGGGGGCAGGCCCCATGGCGGCTTTGACCCCCTTTCCGGAGGGAGCCCTACCAGGCCTCCACACCAAGAGGAAAGGGCAGCGGGATTTCGGGATTTCGGGCAGCAACCCCAAAGCCCTACTTTCCAAAACAAACATCGGACACGTGGTCCCACAAAGGGTTTCTGTGCCCAGCTCAGTACAAGGGTCACTCTGGAAGTCCAGCCACCAAAACACTGTTGCTCCCCGGAGACTTCCAGTCTTTGTGGCCAGAAGGTCCGAGATCTGGGCGGAGCCAGCATGCGGGGGAGCCCTGCGGAGGGTGGGCGAGCCCGAGGGGCCAAACGGGAGTGGGTGGGCCTGCCCTTCGCCCTCCTCCCCTCCCCCACCCCCGGCCCCTGTCCNCCCCTGGCGGCCACCGCGCGACCTTCCTGCGCCCCGGGACGGGCCCCCGGCGGCCACGTGGCCTCGCGTGGTCGATGACACTTGGCGTGTGGGGGGTCGGACACCCTGCAGGCCTGCGCTCAGGGGCTGCCCGTGCTTATGACGAACGGGAGTGATTCTCGCTGAAGTCCAATTTATCTGTCTCTCTCTCTCTTTAATTAAAAATGTTTTTAAGTTTATTTCTTCATTTTGAGAGAGACAGAGACAGCGTGATCGGAGGGGCAGAGAGCGAGGGAGAGAGAGTCCCGAGCAGACCCCTGCTCCGTGCTGTGAGCACAGAGCCCGAGGTGGACTCGAACTCACCGACCGGTGAGATCATGACCCGAGCGAGCGAGACGGAGGGTCCCAGGCTTCACCCACTGAGCCACCCACTGTCTTTCCTCCTAAGGGTGGTGTTTTTTCATTAGGATATTCTCCTATGTTTTCTTTTAGAAGCTTAACTGTTTTACCAGTCACATCTATGGTGCATCACACATTAACTTTTGTGGATAGCGTCCTGGGGACCGGAACTCTTTGTTTTCACCTGAATATCCAATTGACCCAACATCATTTATTGAAAAGACCACACTTTTCCTCTTGAATTGGAAGAGAGCCCCCATCATAAGTTAAGTAACTGTATGTGTGAGGACCTGTTCATCCCCCTGGCCGTTCCTCTGTCCTTGAACCAGCAACACACAGTGCCAAGCCAGCCTGCCCTAACCCACATACAGAGAGCACTTCACCCACTAGCTGTAGCTACATGTCCCTTCCATGCGCACGTGGAACGTTAATCAAAATAGACCATATCCCAGGCCATAAAACGTCCACAAATTTCAAAGGACCGAAACCATACAAATGTCCTTTTTGAATCAAATTAAACTCAATATCAATAAAACAATTAGAAAGCTTCCAGCTTCCAGGTGCTTGGTATTTAAACCCGACACTTCTAAATAATTAGGGATCCAATGGTAAGTCACAAGGGAAACTGTAAAATATTTTGAAGTGAGCAATAGTGAAAATATGACCTAGCAAATACCATGGGACACGCATCTAGCAGTGCTTAGAGGAAAATGTATCGTTTTAGGAGAAAGGCTGATAATTAATGCTCTAAGTTCCAACTCAAGAAGCTGGAAAAGGAACAAATTAAATGCAGAGGTGAGAGGAAATGACAAAAAACAAGAGCAAGAAGTAATGAAATGAAGCAAAAATTAGAGAAAATCAACAAAGCTGAAAGTTGGTTCTTTGAAGAGATGAATAGAATGGATAAACCCCTGGAAATGTTGAGTCAGAAAAAGAAAACAGAAATGCCAATATCAAGGATAAAAAAGAGAACATCACCAGATACTACAGCATTAAAAGGACAATACGGGAAGCCTGGCTGGGTCAGTCAGTGGAGTGACTCTTGATCTCAGGATTCAAACCCTATGTTGTGTGTAGAAATTACTTTAGAATCTTAAAAAAAAAAAAAAAGATGATAAGAGAAGAGTATGAACAACTCTATGACAGTAAATTTGAAATTTAAATGAAACACAACTTACTAAAACTGACATTAGAAGAAATAGAAAACCTGGATAGTCCTATACC
This sequence comes from Crocuta crocuta, assembly GCF_008692635.1. Taxonomy (NCBI): domain Eukaryota; kingdom Metazoa; phylum Chordata; class Mammalia; order Carnivora; family Hyaenidae; genus Crocuta; species Crocuta crocuta. The sequence continues at coordinate 253,003 of NW_027527429.1, forward strand.
ATTGAAATAAAATTAATGCATAATTTAAAATATTCCCCAAAAGAAAATTCTAATTCAGATGATTTCTTTTTTCTTTCTTTTTTTGTTTGTTTGTTTATATATTTATTGAGAGAGAGCACAAGTTGGGGAGGGGTAGCGAGCGAGACAGATAGACCCCTAAGCAGGCTCTGGACTGTCAGCACAGAGCCCTATAAGGGGCTCGAACTCACACACCATGAGATCATGACTGGAGCTGAAGTGGGACACTTTACTGACTGAGCCAGGTGCCCCACTCTTTGTTTTTTAATTCAGATGGTTTCATTGGAGGGAATTCCTCTAAACAATTGAAGAATATCACCAACCTTACACAAACCTTTCCAGAGACTAAAAAGTGAGCAAATATTCCCACCTCATTTTGCGAGGCCAACCAAGCACTGATACCCAAACCTATGAAGAACGTTACAAGAATCTAGAAAAGCTATTGAACCTCCGTCTGCCTTGGCTTCTCCATCTATAGAATAGATACCTACACTCTGGGGTTGTCGAGAGGATTGGACTAGTAAATCTGTGTAAAAACTTGCTCATTACGTAGTGAGTGCCCAGTAATTGTCAGCTGTTTTTGCAGAAAAGCTCTGGAGCTCTCAAATGTGAGTGTGCATTTGAACGAACTCTTCAGTGGGGGCCTGGAGCAGCAGGGCAGAGTCTGCCTCTGGCATTTCGGCAGAGCACTTAGGTTAGTGTTTTCTAAATGGGGATGTGGCATATGGGAGTTCAGAAGGGAAAGGGACTTCCCCCAGGTACCGCTGTAGGACTGTGCATTATCAGATTGTGAACTTTGGAGCCCGCCCGGGGGCCCCTGGAATGTACTTCTGGCAGAGGGAAAGCCTATGTCTGCAGACAGGACACGGATGCTCCCTCTGCACCAGATGGCCTCAGGCAACTTTTGGCCCCAGTCACAGCCTCCCATACAACACGAGGTCCGTTCTCTGCTTCCTTCTCCTGGGGAGCGTGAATGGGTGCAGAAAGACTTCATGGGCTCTCACGTGGGAGTGACAAATCACTGCACACCTCATAGATGTCTATGTTTAGCATGGTCCCCTCAGTCCAGGCGATCCCATGCCTGGATCCAGCCATGCCTGAAACCAGTGGACTCCTCCCTGGACCGTTTATATCAGATCAAAGCCACATCTCAGGATGTTGGGTACAGAATAGTGACAGCAGTAGGGACCGGAAATGCCCCCAAGGGCTTGTTAGGAGATAAGGTTAAACCAGTCCTGAGTAGTTAGAGCACAAGCCCTTATCCAGACCTTAAAAAGGCTGGGTCATGCTGGACTTAGCTGAGGTCTTCGTGTCCCTCGAGGCCTGGAGGCAGCTGGCCTTGTCCGCCCAGCCCTGACCGCAGATCCCCAAGACTGCTCGGACGCTCCGCCGTCACCCGTGGCCCCGATTCTGCGCCCCTGGAGAAACTTGCTCTGCTCTCCGTCTTGCTTCTCACCCTCTATCTGCCCTGCTGTTGACCAAGTGCAGACGTTGGTGCCTGGTTGGCGAGGAGCCTGCTGTGGCCCCAAAGTGGCTTGAGCTCAGGGAGACGTGTCGGTTTGTGTGACTAAAATGTCCAAGGCTTCCGGCTGGATCCTCAGGGAGTCTCTCCCTCCACCTGCGGGTCTGTCTGTGCTCCTCCGTGATGGCTTCTCTTGGGGCAGGCTGTCTCCCAGTGACTGGACTCACCTCCCCACTGCAGGCTTTCCCAGCAGGAAAAAACCCAGTCTCTCCAGACGCCCTGGGGCCAGCAACTTTGTCACGTGCCCCTCCCTGAACCAGCTGTGGCTGGAGACGGGGAAGGTGCCCCGTGTCAGGTCTGGTCACACACCTGGCCCTGGACGGGGTGCAGGGGCCTGTCAGTGCCACCACGTAGCAAGGGTAAGGGTGGAGCTCATGACCAGGAGAGGGACCCTGGCTTCCCAGAGAATCCTGCCCAAGGCTTTGGTGGGGGGTCACAATTTGGGGAGCAGGGGGCCCACAACCCAGTGATGTCAGGTTTGAAAGTTGAGTGGTAATACCTAGCACAGACACGGACCGGGGTCCCTGCCTGGTCCCCCTACAGCCACGCGGTGGGGGGAGGGGCAGGCGCACACGGCAGTGTCCCGTCCGCAGAGGAAATGCCCAGGCTTCCACGGAGCCCTGTCTACACCAGCACAGCCACCTACAGAGCCTGTGTGGGCCTCTCCCCGAGCCCGGCCCTGAAGAACACTGAGCAGCGGGGGCGTGGACAGTCACGGATGTGAGGGTGGGCATGGCTGCACGTGTGGGGCTCCCTCGAGGCCTAATGGGCAGGGCTGGCTGTGGCTGGGAAGGTTCCTGGCGGGAGTCTGGTGTTTGGGACCCGGTCCAGGCCTTCCAGGACATCATGGGGTTGCTTGCCTAGAGTGGGGGCCTGCACGTTGCATTGAGTCATTGCTGAGCTCCTCCTGCGTACAGGCTGCGGACACGATGCCCACTGTCCAGGGACCCATGACCCATGGGGGGGGCAAGCCGCTTCATTCTCTTTTCAAAATACATCCTAAGGGCGTTACTTCTGCCTCCTTTGCTGCCAGCCCCCCTCTTCTCATCTGCAGCTCTCTAGACTAACCTGTGCGTGGGGACAGAGTGCCTTTTCAAAACCAACCATTTTCATTAGTGCCCAGCCCCCCAGCACCTGCTTTTACCCCCTCCCCCCAACCTCTGTGGCTTCCACTCCCCTCCCTCTGCCTTGCTCTCGGCTCCAGGCACCCATCTCCTTGTAGATCATCAAAAACCCACAGCACACTTGCGCCTCAGGGCCTTTGCACTTGCTGTGTGTGCTCTATTACCTTCACAGCTCTGCTCATGTAACATTTCATCAGAGGTGCCCTCTCCTGCGACCTGACTCGCCCCCACCCGCATTACAGTCTTCCTCACTCTCACACCCTCTGTGCAAAGCAGGTCCCTACAGGGTAGCTGAGGACAAGGGGGGCCAGGAGGACATGAGGTTGGGTCCCTGTGCCGTGTGACACAGCCTGCCTCTCGCAAAGCGGGTCCGCCCTCTCGAAGTCCAAAGCACCACCGACCGTAGACATCCTAGTTGAGTATCACTTTGCATGTGTACGGGGCGCAGCGCGCCTTCCTTCCGGGTGCCTCAGT
>NW_027527429.1:256236-266467 GCF_008692635.1 Crocuta crocuta
GGTGGGCAGCAGGTGCACTGCTCCTCCTGGACTCAGGGGCACAGCACCCATGTGGACTGAGCGAGTGGGGGCTGCTGCGACTCTGGCCCTCCGTCCCTGTCTGGGGACCCCCGGGGCGCTGTTGTTGGGGGTTCAGGTTTACTCCAAACCCCAGGGCGGTCTTGCCCCTTTTCTCTGGAGGTCGAGGAGGTGTGCCCGCCGTTAGTGATCTCCATGGCGATGGGATACCCTCAAGGTTCTCTGACATAAAGGGAGTGATGGACTTGACCTACCAGGAGGAGACAGAGGAGGGGCCAGCCCCCCAGGCACCAGCCTCTCTGCGGGGGGCTCAGCGGGGCACCGCACCCAGCAGCTGCTGGAGACTGACCAGAAATGTATACACCCTTGAACCCTGGAGACATTTAAAGAGTCCCAGAAGCTAATAAAGTGGACAAGTGGACACCAGTCTGCAAACATCTGTGGCTTGGCCCAGGCCCTGGATGCGGTCACTGCGCTGCTGCCAGACGGGAACACCCCTGGGGGCCCTTGGGGGGATGAGCAAGGTCTGCAGGGGGCTGGCTCCCCAGGGACAAAGCAGGTGAGCGCGGAGGGTGCGCAGGCGGTGCAGGGCAGCATGGGGGGGTGGGGGGCAGGTAGGGCTGCCCAGCAGGTGACCCTGCTGCCCCTCAGGAAGGCCGTCTGGCAGGCAGAAGCTGGCTGGGTGGGCGATCCCTCCACGTTCTTCCACAGCAATCCTGCAGCAGGGGTGACCGGAGGGGGCTTGAGGGGCAGACGCAGCACCCCGAAGCCTCCTGGGGCTGAGGCCTGGGGGTGCTGTGAGCACCGCTTGCCCACATGGCTCCTTGGGCCGGCCGCTCCCTGTGTTTCCCTAGCAGCTCGTTATTCTTCCGGAGGGATCAGAGCCCGGACAGAAGGGTTTTGTATACACTGGGGTGAGTGCTGGATAAACACCCAGGGGACAGGGGCAGGGTGTCTACATGCCTCACCCGGGGCCCCCGGCCTCCCTCCTGCACAAATGGAAGGGTGGGCTTCAGCCTCGGGAGGGGGCTTGGGGTGGCCTCACGTTGGACTCAGCCGGGCCAGCCGCATCCGCCCGCAAGGCCCGTTGCCCCTCTGCCCACTCAGCGCCCTCGGCCTTAATTATAAAGTGTTTCCAGGGGCGCCTGGGGGGCTCAGTCGGTTGAGCGTCCGACTTCAGCTCAGGTCATGATCTCAGGGTTCATGGGTTCGAGCCCCGCGTCGGGCTCTGTGCTGACAGCTCGGAGCCTGGAGCCTGTTTCAGATTCTGTGTCTCCCTCTCTCTCTGACCCTCCCCTGCTCGCAGTCTCTCCCTCCCTCTCTTAAATAAATAAACATTAGAAAAATATTTTAAGCGAAAATTGTCAGCCCAGTGAACAGCCGAGTTACTGCGCGTGCGCCCTGGTTGCCCGGGGACCTGAGCAACTTGGCACCTGTCTGCCGGCCACCCGAGCTCTTGCAACTTCCTAGACACAGAATCAGCCCTTTTCCTTCAGGGTATTAATTTTTTCGCATTGCTTTGTCCATATTCTTTGTATATTCTGGGCGTTAATCTTTCATCTGTTATGAATGTTGCAAATATCCCCTCCCCAGGCTGCCCTCCCCGCCGTCCTGCACCTGCTGCGGGGGTCTGTTCTGCCCTTCTGGTGGCGCTTAAAATCCGGTTTTGTGGGGGTGCCTGGGGGGCTCAGCCGGTTGAGCACCTGACTCCCACCAGGGCATGATCTCACGGTTCACGGTTCGAGCCCCATGCTCGGCTCTGTGCTGACAGCTCGTAACCTCCTTGGGATTCTCTCTCTCTGCCCCTCCCTGACCTGTGGTATTCTCTCTCAAAATAAGTAAATAAACTTAAAAAAAGAGAGAGATTCTCTCTTTGAAAACAAGCCAGTTTCGCGGGCGTTGGTAAGAAAGATGTTCCTTTTCTTGTTCTTCTCCAGCCTGGGCTGACAGTCTGCGCACTTCCGGCCGAGGAGGCTGGTGTTTCCAGGACTTTGAAACTGACCCCTGAGCCTGAGTCCAAGTCCGGACGCACCACGGCGGGCCTGCCTCAACTCCTCGTGCTCCCACCTACTCCACGCGTGTGTTCACACCTGACGCGGTGAATTCTCCTTTCGTGCATTTTCTTGCATTTATTGTGCGCTTCAACGAAAATTATGCGCGTGCATGATTTAAAGAACTCAGTAGCTCTACAAGGTTTTGGTGAAAAGCAGCTGTGTCCCCGGGGCCGCCTCCCCAGACACCCCGTCTCCAGCCCTCGTGACGACGCACGCCCCGAGCCACTCTGTGTCCTCTGTCAGACACGTGCGTGGAAGGTGAGGAATTGGCCCCCAACCCCGCACCTACTTCCTGGCCACTCTACCTTCTCGTTTTCCCTTCCTGGGACTGGGTGGACAGGGGAGGGGAGGCGGGGGCCGTGCTCACAGCCCTCAGGTCCGGGGGGTGGCCTTGCGGTGCACACTCGTGCCCCAAAGCAAGATAACCCAGAGCTCTGGGGCCCCTGGCCCCTGGCCCAGCCCTCCACTCCCCAGTGACACCATCAGGAAAACAGCGTTCTGGATCAGGCTGATGGCCTCTGTGGAGGACCAGGCGCGCCCCTCCTAGAGCGCTCTCTGGCCCGGGCCTTCTCGGGCTCACCCCTCGCTCCTGCCTTCATCGCCCCGATGTGGTCACATCACAGACATTGGTCCTCAGGTTCACCTGGGACATGGTCTGTCACAGCCATTCTGGTTCGCGGACTTCCCTGCCTGGAGCTCCGGACAGCCTCCCCTCCTACGGCTGCTGTGTGCCAGAAGCTGACGGTTGACGGGCACTGTGTGGCCCTGCTGTCCTTATCCGTCATTGTCCCAAGTGCATCTGTCCGTTGTCCTGTCCTGGAGGCGCCCCATCTTCTTGCCCCATGTAGGTGGGTCTCACCCCTGTGTGGGTGGTGCCAGCTTCCTAGTGTCCCATCCCCAACCCGTCCATATTCTCTGCTGCATCTCTTTGTCTTGGCTCTGCCTTCTGGAAGAGTTCCTGAATTTTATCTTCCTGTGTTTCTATTCCAACGCTTCTTTCTTATTCTTTGATCTCGTTGCCTCAACAAGGTTTCCTGTTCTCCGTGCTATGGACACAGTGTCTTCTCTTTCTGAGGATTATAACTTTAAGGGACGTTTTGGCAGGGGCGCTTCCTGTTTTGCCCCCCCTCTCCGCCCACACTTCTCCTGTATGGTTTGATCCTCCCCTTTCGGGAGGGAGGTGCTCCTGGCAGGGAGGTCCAGCGGCTCCCGGCCGGCATCCCGCCTCTTTCCTGGGAAACCTCAAAGGAGGCCCTTTTCCTGGACAGTCTGGCTTCCCCTGAGAAGGTTCGTCAGGCCTCCCGCTTTGGGGTGAGGGTGGGGTCCCTGTCTGTCTGGCAGCACCCAGGAGCGGCGTTCAGGGAGGCGCCCAGGGTCTGCAGGCTGCGAGGCAGCCCCTCCCCAAACACCCGTCCCCTGGGCCTCCCCACCCTCGAGGTGCCCACAGCTGGATGCCTCAGGCCAGTCTCTCCGGAGGACAGAGTCTGGCCTGGTTTTGTCCTGGGGGCAGGAGGCGTGGGCGAGGCGGCCCAGCCTGGCTGTGGCCGTGGGGCAGGGACCTGGCGAGGACCCTCAGACACCCCGGGAGCTGGCGGAGGGCGGCGGCGTTTCACCGTCCCCGCCTGCGTGTGCAGGGTAGGCGCACCTCCCGGACCCCGATGTCTGGCGGGGCCACGGAACGTGAGGAGGTGATGAGGGCCGTGAATGAGCAGGAGCTGGAGGAGCCAGGGCGTGTTTCTGCCTCCTGACTTGGCCACAGGAAGGCGCTTGTCCCAGAGAAGGCTGCTCCCCCCCCATTCCTGCAGGGGCAGGAAGGGGAATGTCTGTGGGGGGGGGACAGGGTGCCTGCAGGAGCCGCCTGGGCTGCCGCCAGCTGCTGGGATCCCAGGGCTGCTCATTACTGGGCGTCAGTGCCCTGGGCTGACAGCTACATGTGCTGAGTCAGGCACCACCTCCCACCTCTCTTTCCCTTACAGGGTGGTGGAGAGCATTCAGATCTCTCGTCTCTGTCTCCTTCTCTGCCGTTCTCTTTGTATTTGAGGGTTTCCCTACTTGTACAATTCCTCCACTTCCTCCAGTGCTGTTCTCGAAGGGCATGCGCACGAGACGTGGCTGGGGCGCCACTTCACACCGGGGCAGTCGTTGCGGGCTTTCCGGTGCCACAGGCAACACCTGCGCGACTTCCCCACGCGCTTCGCTGACCTCTGTGCGATTCTGCTCCTTGTGTCCCCTGCCTCTTCACGGTCCTTCTGGGCGATGCCGTCCAGTCCATCCCAGACTCCGGACTCCCTGCGTGTTTGAAGACGCCTGTGGCCTCGCTCTGAACACGACAGGCAGACGCGGCCCACAGTCTCTGTGCACAAGCCACCCTTCCATTGTCCCCCCCATCTTCCTCCCTGCTCCGACCCTTCCTCCTCTCCTTTGTTAATCTTTATTAACCTCCCCGGCTCCTGACAAAGCAGTACAAACCTGGCCTAGAACAACAGACAGGCTCCTTCACGGCCTGGAGGCCAGGAGTCGGGAGCCCAGGTGTGGACAGAGCTGCCTCGGGGGCTTCACCTCTGTCCTGCTGCGTTGCCTTCTCCCCGTTTGCATCCAAACCCTCCTGTCCCGGGGCCCCTTCTCCAGCATGACCTCATCTGAACTTGACTCTGCAAAGTCTTCTGCAAAGACTCCTTGTCCAAATACGGTCCCATTCACACGTGCGGGGCTAGGACTCAACACGTCTTTCTGGGTGATGCCATCCAGCCCTCTCCGTTGTTAAGACTTGTTTTTATGCTTAGAATTCTAAAATGTACTACAACGTGTTAGGTCAAGGCTTCATTTCCTCCTCTAGCCCGAAAATCCACATTTCTCTTCAATTTTGGGGAAAATTTCCCCAGTGTGTGTCTCTGTATGTGTGTGTACTCTGAGCGTGTGTGTGTGTGTGTGTGTGTGTGCATGTGTGTGACTGTGTGCACCGTCCACGCTCGGTGTGCTAGCTGAGGGGCTGGTGCCGAAGACGTGCTCTGCCGAATCCCTGCGCGTGTGCTGCTCACGTGGCAAAAGCAACTTTGCAGGTGGGATTAGACTGAAGACCTTGAGGCAGGGAGGTCCCCACGCATCGTCCACGCGAGGCCACGATAGTCACAAGAGTCCTTTTTTCTTTAATTTTTTATCTATTTCTGAGAGAGAGAGACAGAGACAGCGTGAGCAGGGGAGGGTCAGAGAGAGAGGGAGGCACAGAATCTGAAGCAGCTCCAGGCTCTGAGCTGTCAGCACAGAGCCCGACGCGGGGCTCGAACCCATGAACCGTGAGATCCTGACCTGAGCCGAAGCTGGACGCTCAGCCGACTGAGCCCCCAGGCGCCCTGCAAGAGTCCCTGTAACTGGGACGAAGGAGGGCTGGCTCAGAGAGGAGAGACAGGGTCAGAGAGAGGCCGCGAGGCTAGCTTTGCAGATGGGGAGGGAGGGGGGTGAGCCAAGGGGTGCTGGTGGCTTCTAGAAGCTGGAGAAAGCAAGGAAACAGATTCTCCCTGGAGCCTCCGGAAGGAAGCAGCCCTGATTGCAGCCCAGTGAGACCCAGGTCAGACTTTTGCCTTCAGAACCGTCAAATGTGGGTGTTGCTTTAAGCCATTCGGTTTGTGGCATTTTGCTAGAGCAGCTGTGAGCTCCCCTCTGTTAGGCTCAGGGGAGCGCAGGGGAGCAGTGAGAGCTTCCTGGGAGGGAGCTGATCTGCCCTCCGCCAGGGGGAGCCTAGTCTATAAGTGATACAGGGTCACTGATAAGTTCTGGAAAGTGCAGAAAAAATATAAAGAATTTGCATGAAAGATTCACAACCTGGCTCACGGACAACTGACCATTGTAAATGTTCTATACATTTCTGTCCACTGGGGAGGGGGGAGGAAGGGAGAGCTGGGGAGGGGGGAGGACAGAAAGGGGTTGGGCTGCGAGGGGAGCAGCTTCTCCATTTCCCCACCCGCCTCCTGAGCGCCGTCCCGCCCACGGTGGTGTGCTGTCCACAACAGTTAGGCACCTGCACCGCGCCCCGTGGAGGTACATCCCGTTACACGGAGGTAACGTTGTTAGTATCACCGGCTGTTTATGGTGTTTCCACTTTTCCACCTTTGAGCTAAATTGTGCCCATTTTTTAAAATGTTTATTTATTTATTTATTTATTTATTTAGAGAGCGCATGCGCGTGTGAGTGAGCTCGGGGGAGGGGCAGAGAGAGAGGAAGCGAGAGGACCCCGAGCAGGCTCCGCGCTGTCAGGCTGTCAGCACAGAGCTCTGTCTCAAGAACCTTGAGATCAGGACTGAGCTGAGACCGGGTGGAGTCGGACGCTCCGCTGCCTGAGCCCCCGGGCGCCCCTGCCTCTTTTCCTGGTGCTGATGCCTGGAAGTGCTGTTGCCGGGTCAGCAGGAGGGGGCACGTTTAAAGCTCTGTGTCTGGGTCACGTTTTGAGGGAGAGGACTGTCCCCGAGGCACCCCGCTGCCGGGACCCCAACACCAGACGAGTCTGAGCTTGCCCAGTGGGCACAGGGTGACGCAGGCATTTCTTTGGTGTGGAGCCCGACGCGACCCAGCGTGTGTCTAGAGAGACCGGGAAGCCGGGCAGAGGCCGGGGCCGGTGGCTAACGGGCAGGCACCTGAACGCACGGGTCTTCACCAAAGTGGGTTTCAATGTGTCCAAAATGTAAAGTCAGTCTGAGAAGATGAGGATTTGCTGTGACCTTGACTCAGGTTGGCAGCCGGCCGTCATCTCCCCAGGGCCAGGCAGGGCCCCCCGCCTACTGCCTGGGTGGGACAGGGAGCAGGTCCGGGCAGGCCCAGGAAGGCACCGGAGTCAGGCTGAGGGCATGGCCAGGGACACAAAGCTAATGGGCCCTGTGCAGACTTTTTTTTTTGCCCTGAGGGGAGTGATTTTTCTTCTACTTTAACCACCTTCCTGAGATCCTGAGGCCTTCTTGAATGGATGGTTTTGTTTTTTTAATGTTTATTAATTTTTGAGAGACAAAGCATGAGCGGGAGAGGGGCAGAGAGGCGGGGGGGNGACCTGAGCCGAAGTGGGATGCTCAACCGACTGAGCCCCCCAGGCGCCCCTTGAATGGGTTGTTTTGAAACAATCCTCACTGTTCTGAGATTTCAAAGTCAGCAGACACAGTTAAGCCTGTTTTTCTGAATACAAGACTAAATCTGGTCCCTGAAGTCCATGTGCCTGGAAAGTGAGGACTGCAAATAAAATAAGACTTAACATCCACATCGCTGAGTCCAGTCCCAATACCCCATCAGTTCACAACAGTCCCCATGTGTACACACAGTCAGCGTTAGTTCTAAAACCTGTTTTTTTCGGGGCGCCTGGGGGCTCAGTCGGGTAAGCGTCTGACTTCTCTCAGTTTGTGAGTTTGAGCCCCATGTGCCGTCAGCGCAGAGCCTGATGGGGCTGGAACTCACTGACCATGAGATCATGACCTGAGCCGAAGCCGGCTGTTTAACCAACCTAACCACCAGGTGCCCTGATCTGGAATCTTGATGTGAACCCACCGTGTGCAGTCATACACATGAAATCATGCACATGTACACACGTGCACATGTGCCTCCATGTTTGATGTTAAGGAATTGTTAATTTAAAAATCTCTATTTAAAACTACAGTGAAATTGCCTTTTTCCGTGTGCAGTCGAACGGATTTTAATGCACGTACAGGTTTGTATCATGTCCACCACAATCAGGACACCGAGCAGTCAGTCACGTGGCAAAAGTTCCAACATGCTGTCCCTCTGCGGGCTGCAGGCGGTCCCCACCTTTGGAAACCACTGATCTTCTTTCCTACTGTTTTGTCCTTTTGACAAAGCCACCGGAATGGAATTGCGTATTATGTAACCCTTCGAGGCTGACTGCTTTCTCTCGCACGACGATGGCCGGGAGAGCGCGCCGCGCCCCCTGGTGGGACGGACCTCGCCTGCGGTGGGAATCTGCGGTGTCTCCGCGTCGGGGCAGGTGGACAGACGTGCTGCAACACTCGTGTTCGTGTTTGTGTGAAGGCAGCTTCACTTCTCCGGGAGGAGGACGGGAGCAGGAAGGCGGGGTCACACCCAGGGGCCAGGTGCTCGGTGGCCGACGCACCAGCCGGAGGTTGTCCCCGGTGGCTGCACCGTTCTGCGCTCGCCCCACGGAGACGTAGGAGATTCTGGGTTCTTCATCCTCCCCCTGGGTGACCCGCCGTTCAGCTCCGCCTCCGGGGGAGGGTCTCCAAGGATGCGGCCTTTCAGCGCTGGAACTGAAAACTCCTGGGAAAATTGGGGCAGCGGCTATTATCAGGACTTCATTTTAGCCGTTCCCCTCCGCATGTGGGCGGTGCCTCACTGGGGCTTAGTGTGTTTTCCCTGGTGGCTAATGATGGTAAACACCTGTTCGTGCACTACTGCCATTCATCCATCTTGACTGGTTAATTCCGTACTTATGAGATAGAATGAACAGGGAAGGGGCAGAGAGAGAGGGGGAGGGAGAGAGAATCCCAAGTAGGGTCTGCACTGTCACTGTAGAGCCCAGCTCGGGGTTCCAGCCACGAACCACAAGATCATGACCAGAGCCAAACTTAAGAGTGCAACCCTTCGCCAGCTGAGCCGCTCAGGTGCTCCTCACCCACCCCGGTCAAGGGATGTGTCTATTCCAGCCTGTTCTCAGTTTTGTTTAATTGGGTTGTTTTCTAACTGTTGAGTTTGGGGAGCTCTGCATATATTTGTTACATACTATATAAAGTATACATATGTATTTTGTATGCATACATGTGAGCACAGGTGTGTATGTTTATATTTGGTTGTATGCTTTGCATTGTTTTTCCCCAGCCTTGTAGTGTGTCTTTTCCTTTTCTCAACAGTGTCTTTCTGAAAGCAAAATTTAAAAATTTGTTGAAGTTTACTTTATCACTGCTTTTCTTAGTTGTATTAAAATACATAAGCATAGGGGCGCCTGGGTGGCTCAGTGAGTTAAGCAGATAACTCTTGGTTTTGGCTCTGGTGACGATCTCACCGTTTCCTGAGTTTGTGATGTTGTGTAACCATCTCCAGTATCTATTTCTAGCACTTTTTAAAAATCACCCCAAGAGAAACTCTGTCCCTATTAAGTAATAATTCCCTTTCCCCCTCCTCAGCCCCTGGCAGCCTCTATTTTACTTTCTGTCTTTTGAACTGGCCTATTCTCCATGCCTTATGTAAGTGCAATCATACAGTATTTGCCTCTTTTGACTGATTTATGTCCCGTGTAGTGTGTTCTTGTTGCTGTAGTTTTATTTTAAGTAGGCTCCATGCTGGGCGTGGACTTTGATTGAACTCCCCACCCAACACAGGACTTGGATTTGAACTCACCAAGCCTGGGATGCTTAACCCACTGAGCCACTCAGGTGCCCTGCGTAATGGCTTTAAAAGTTTATGTTGTATCATGTGTCAGAACTTAATTCCTTTTCTATTTTATTGTATTTTATTTACTTTGTGTGACATGATACACATAAAATTTACCATCTTAACAGTTGTAAGTACATTAGATGGCCGTGCAGTCCATCTCCAGAACTCTTTATTTTGCAAAACAGACTCTGTGGATGAAACAGTAGCTCCCCGTTTCCTGTCCGCCGCCGTCCGCTCTCTGGGTAAATCCGCCTCCTTCAGGGGCTCCGCAAACGGGAACCAGACACTATTTGGGCTTTCGTATCCGGCTTCTTTCATTCAGCATAACGCCCTCCAGGCGCATCCGTGCTGCCGCGGGGTCGGAGCGTCCCGCAGGCTGGATAGTATCCCCGGCTTTGCGCCTCCTCAGTCGGTTTCTCCGTCCCACCCTCCACGGATACTTGGGGTGCTGCACTGCGCGGGGCTCCAAGACGGCATCCGAAGGCTCCCCAAGGCGGAGGGGGGACGGGTGAGTGGAGGCGAGTGACGGAGGGTGGGGGGATGGACGGGACCAGCTGGGNCTTTCTCCGGTCGCCGCCGCCACTGCCGCTCCTCCGCGGGCTGGAGGGCCCGGGCGTCCCCGAGCGAGAGGAGGCTGCGGGTGGGAGCCTTCGTGGGCACTGAGGAGCGGGCCGGGGGAGGCTGGGATGGAGCCCCCCGGAGGTGGGCGCGCTGCCGGGCGGGCCCGTGCCTGTGGCGGTTGGGGAGGGGGCCGGGCAGTGGGGGGTGTCGGGCAGTAC
>NW_027527429.1:266602-299288 GCF_008692635.1 Crocuta crocuta
GAGGGGCGTGAAAGGGCTCGGGGACCCGGCCCTGGGCGGGGGGTTGGCAGAGGGCCTGGTGGAAGGTCAGAGGCCAGAGTGCGGGCGGGAGAGGCTTCGAAGGGTGCCCCGGTTGGTGGGGCCATCGAGGAACGAGACGGGCGGGGGCGCCTGGGCCGGGGGAGCCCCGCGTACCGTGAGCATCAGCGTTGAGCGCGCTTGCTGTCCTTGCAGTTGACTGAAGCGGGGGAGCCGGGTTCCAGAGCCTCGAGGCAGGATCTAGGGGCCTCCTGGGGTCGCAGCGGATGGTCCGAGGGCCTCGCAGACATGGCTCACCTCAGGGGATTTGCCAACCAGGTAAGGTGGTTTCTGGGTCGGGGGTGCGCGTCGGGGTGCGGGCCTGCCCCGCCCCCGGACGTGGGAGAGCCGGACGCGACGTTTGTTTCACCTACGAGCTTCTCTCCTGAAAAGAGCAGGCGGGAAGGAGTGCGGCGCCGAGGGGACAGCGCCCCTCCGGGCACCCTGTGGTCACCTCCGTGGGCCGAGTAGGGGGCAGGAGTTCTGGGGGGCAGACGCGCACAGACTTGTCAGAGCACAGCCCCCCGCGCAGGAGCGGACGGTGTGCGGAGGCGACCCCGGGGGGCAGAGCGGGCCAGGCGGCTCGCGTGGGATTCTCTGGGAACCCGGGTGGCTGCGTTTGCGGGGTCCCCGCTCGACGCCGGGCAGGAGCCGAGGAAGCGGCTCTTGGGTGAGTGGGTGTGTCGGGAGAGCCGAGAGCGCAGCCCCAGTGTGTTGGCGGGGAAGCTGGGGAGGGCTGCTCTGAAGAGCCTGTCAGCTGGGCGAGAAGCGCCTGGAAAGTTCTTACACTTCCTGACCTGGAACCACCTGGCCGGCTCTGGGGGACCCTGCAGGGCAGCGGAGGGCCCGCTGCTGGCGCTGGGAGAGCGGTGGGCAGCCAGCTTGGGGCTGGTGGCGATTTCCCCTCCCCAAAATGTCGCCTCAAAACCAGGCGATGGAGGCTGGAGCGAAGCCGGGTTTCCTTAGGCGCTGGCGCCTTGGCTGTGTCTCCCGCGGGCGGGCGGGCGGCTGCGGGGTGGTGGGCCCCCTCTGCTGGCATCCGCACCGAGAGTGGTGTGTGCGGGTGCCCGCAGAAGGAGCGGACCTAGCGGGTTCCTCACTAGCCTTTGACGGTGTGTCTGGAAGTCACGTGACTGATGCGCGGAGAAAAGTTGGCTTATTTTTAAGAGCCGCGGGATACAGTTTGCGCCCAGAAAGGGCCGCACTTGCCGTACCTCCCGGTCCTGGTTCCCGCCAGTGACAGAAGCCTCAGAGGAGGCCCCGAGAAGCAAGCTAGGGACTCGCTGAGCGACCTTATCCGACCTTGTCAGTCCCGCGGCTCCAACTCCAAGCTGCACGGCCGCCCCGAACCCACGCCTAGGGGCTTCAGCATTGATTTCCGGGCTTCAGGGGCAAAGAATGAATTGATTTGGGAACAACATAACCACTGCGGCTACGGGACATCTACCTACTCAGCGGATGTGTCACTGTGCGCTGCACCTTTTACGTGTGTGGCTCTTGCGGTTCCCGTCAGCCTTCTCACGCAGGCGCTGTTGTTTTCTGGGATTAAAACCTCGGTCTTAGAGAAGCTAGTTGCCTAGAAAGTGGCGGATCCAGGCTCCGAATCCTGGTGTCCCTGGGGGACGCTCTCCGCTGTCCCGCAGTCCAGCGGCAGGATGTGTCTGTCTTCACGGCTTCACTTCTCAAGGTGAATCAGAAATACTCTTTGCCATACTTTTTTCCCCGCTTGGAGAACAGGAAGGAAAAGATAGGCTGTGGGAGTGGCCCCTGTGGGTCCCGGAAATCGGCGCTGTGAGCCCCCCATCCCTGTGTGCAGACGGTGCTTGGTGTGGGCCCTCGGCATCCAGGTCACATCTGGGGAAGGGACCCCTCAGGAAGGAAGCCCCCTTTGTCCTTTCAGAGGCCAGTGGCAGGGAGTTTGTCATTGTGTCATTTTCTTTACAGACATTTGTCACTGTGGCCCCGTGGGGCATTCCCTGCTTGGGCCAGTGCGCCATGCTACCCCACCGCCTGCGCTCCTGCCCTCGCCGTCCCCTCCCCAGCCGCCTCCGCCCCCCACCCCGTGGCCTGGCTCCTTCCTGTCCTGCTTGCAGGGCGCCCGGGCTGCCACCTGTCCTGTGGTGGTTGGGATGGCTTCGCTCCCCTTACACACCGGGCAGCGGCCCCAGACCTGGCAGCTTCAGGGCCGGAGGACAGGGGTGCCGCCCGCTGGGGCTGGCCGAGCCCTTACCGCTGGCCCAGACCCTGTGCGCTGCCTGGGGAAGCAGCCGGAGGCCCCCAGACCCAGGCGCTACTTGCCTTGCCTTCTCCTGGCGGGGCTGGGGACAGGGGGCCCCTCCAGTACGCTTGTGGGTAGGGACAGGGTCGCAGCCAGGGCCATACTTGTCACACTGCTGAGTTCACTGGCCTGCGGTGGGGGAGACTCAAGGAGTGTGAGAGTTGGGGGGGGGGTCAGGGCTCCCCGCCTTCCCTGCCAAGCCTGGAACTCTGGCTGATGGTCCACTGGGTTCTCCCAGGCAGTGGGGGTGCGAGCGCCCCGTCTGGGGGTTCCCTTGTCGGGCTGCTGTGTGGGCTCTGCGTAGAGAGGGGCACGGTGTCCTCAGCAGGGCTGAGGGGAGCAGAGCAGCAGGCCGTGTGGCCAGCAGATGGCCTGAGGGTGGGAGGGGGACCCGCCAAGGCAGCGGTGCTGATTGGTGCTGCCTGGCGTCGGTCCTTCCTCCTCTAGCTCTTCGCTGAGGCCACCTAAGGAGAGGGACTCTTCAGTGACAGGGGACGCGAGGTTAGGGCACCGGCTGGACCGAAGTTACCGGACAGCTGTTGCGGGGTGCCCTGCAGGGCTGTGCCGGCACGTCTGGGGCAGGCTGGCGGCGTGGAGGACTCCCGTCCCGGCCGCCGAGTGGGCGCTGACGGTGGAGTCAGCGGAAGGAGCCCCCGGGACGGTGCGGTCTGGGCCCCGATGCGGGAGGAGCAGGCGCCGGAGGGGCTGTGTCCCGGCCCAGCGCGGCGTCCAGGACGGAGCCGGGCACGGCGGCGTCCCCCACCCGCTCGCGGAGAGAGGCGCCGGCTGGTCGAGCGCGTGGGCCGGGAGCTGGGAGAGGGCACGCCCTGCCAGGCCCTCCTCTCGGGTTCGGGTGGGTTCTGGCCTTGTGATCACCCCCTCCCCCCACCCAAAGACCGCGAGCGGCTGTGACTCGAAGCCACATACCCAACCTGTCCTGGTGTTCTTCAGAACACGCGTGGCAGGCGGTTGGGCCTGAGGGACCTAAGTGGCACTTAGCTGTCTGTGTCCTGCCTTCAGCCTCGGCGTGGGGAGTCGGCGATAGCTTGGCCGCACGTACCCGCTGCGCGTTGTCCCCTGCACGCGCCGGCTCGGACACTGGGCTGCGGGTTCTGGTGAGGAAGGAAGGGCCACGTGCCTGAACCGGCCCGCCCGCCCTTGGGGACTCTGTGCTGCGGCGCTGCTCGGCGCCCCCGGCCCCCCGCATCAGCTCTCCCACAGGGCTCCTGGCTCGCCGGGTGCTCAGGATCCGGGCTGCCCACGTGCCGTGCTCACGTGCGGGCCTGCGTGCTGTCCCCTCCCTCCCGGTCGCACACCTCAGGAAAGTGGCTAATTGGAAGTTTCCTTTGGCGCGTGGTCTTAATCTGGAGCCAGTCAGGCATGATGTGGAGCTTTGCGGGGGGGAGAGCCCAGGGTGGGTGCCGAGTCTGCGTGGAGGGCTCTCCTCCTCGGGACCGTGGGGCACCCGCCCACCGCGGGATGGGCCTTCCCTCGGGCCGGTGAGGCAGGGGACGCTGTGCTTCTTTCCTCCTGTACCCAGCTGCTTGCGATCGGCACCAAGACGCCCTGTCGCCGATGGGTGCTGGGGCCGTGGGAGCAGCCTCTCTGCAGGGAGGTGCGTCCTGGTGGATCCGAGTCTCGGCGCCTCGGAAACGCCTTTCTGCCTTTGGATGAGACGCTAGGCTCCCACCTCAGCTCCTCCACAGGCCCCACCTGGGTCCCCGCGGCACCTGGCCCTCTTCGTCACTGGGGCTGTGGGGACTGCTGCTGGCTCTCTGAGGACACAGTGAGCCGCTTGGTGTCCTCAGAGTGTGCTGTTCTCGGGGGGGGGGGACCCACGCGTGCGCAGGGGCGGTCCATCCTTCAGGCAGCCCCCGTGTTGAGCCACCGCAGCCCCTGACGTGGGAGGGTCAGCCCACGGGCAGACGCCCCTCTGGCGGCCGTGTCCTGGTGCTCAGACCGCTGGGCGCTGTTTTTCAGGCTTTATTTGAATGAGGGCCGAGGACAGGACTGTGTGCGGTAGTGAGTGTGGTGCTTGCGTCTCCGGGATGGAACAGCCAGGAAAGCATCAGGTTTCAGCTCCCGCTGGGGTGCGGCTGGAGCTGTCTCGAGGACTGATTTGGGGACCGGACGGGGAGGCCACTTCCAAGGGGTGTGGCTTCCAGGCGTGCAGGGACCCGGCTGGCAGCATAGACTGTTGCTCGGGCCCTTCCGGGGGTGCGGGGAACCGAGCGAGGGCCCGTACCGCACCCCCCCGCCCCGCGCCTCCGAGTCTAGCTGTGTGTGAAGAGGCCGCACAGCTGCGTTCTTGCCAGCTAGGCCCGTGGTTCACGACACTGGGTGCTGCCCCCGCTGTCCCTGCTGTCCCCGCTGCCCCCGCTGTCCTGTGGGGCGGCCTCGCTGTCCCCGCTGCCCCCACTGTCCTGTGGGGCGGCCTCGCTGTCCCCACTGTCCCCACTGTCCTGTGGGGTAGCCTTGCTGTCCCCACTGTCCCCACTGTCCTGTGGGGTGGCCTTGCTGTCCTCGCTGTCCCCGCTGTCCTGTGGGGTGGCCTCGCTGACCTCACTGTCCCCGCTGTCCTGGGGGGGGGCAGCCTCGCTGTCCCCATTGTCCCCGCTGTCCCCGCTGTCCTGGGGGGTGGCCTCGCTGTCCCCGCTGTCCCCACTGTCCTGGGGGGTGGCCTCGCTGTCCCCACTGTCCTGGGGGGTGGCCTCGCTGTCCCCGCTGTTCCTGCTGTCCCCGCTGTCCTGGGGGGGTGGCCTCGCTGTCCCCGCTGTCCTGGGGGGTGGCCTCGCTNTGTCCCCGCTGTCCCCGCTGTCCTGGGGGGCAGCCTCGCTGTTCCCACTGTCCTCGCTGTCCTGGGGGGTGGCCTCGCTCTCTCCACTATCCCCACTGTCCCCACTGTCCTGTGGGGTGGCCTCGCTGTCCCCGCTGTCCTGGGGGGCGGCCTCGCTGTCCCCGCTGTCCTGGGGGGGGGGCCTCGCTGTCCCCGCTGTCCTGGGGGGTGGCCTCGCTGTCCCCGCTGTGCCCGCTGTCCTGGGGGGCGGCCTCGCTACCCCACGTCTCCGTCTCCTGCCCACTTAGCCCTTTAACCTGTCCTGGTGCCTCACTTGCTCCTCCCCACGTGTCCACGTGTGGGGCGTGGGCGGGTGGGCATGACCCTCACGGCCTCTCCGCCTGCTCCACAGCCTGGTCCCTTGGGTGGCGCCGAGGCCTCTGTGCTCCTTTGTGGGGAGGGCACGTCTAGGTGTCCTGGAGAAAAAGAGGTGAAGGAAGAAAGGAGGGGGCGCCTGGCTGGCTCAGTCAGAAGCCTGAGTGACTCTTCATCTCAGGGTTGTGAGTTCAAGCCCCACGTTGGGTGTAGAGATTTAAAAAGCATAAACAAAAAAAGCGTGGTGGGCTTCCTAGCTCCTCGTTTTCGGGCTGCCGCGCCCTCCGGCAGGGCTGCCCCCCGTCTGCCCGCCCCTTGTCCCCGCAGCACCCACGCGTGGACCCCGACGAGCTCTTCACGAAGCTCGACCGCATCGGCAAGGGCTCCTTCGGGGAGGTGCACAAGGGCATCGACAACCGCACCAAGGAGGTGGTGGCCATCAAGATCATCGACCTGGAGGAGGCCGAGGACGAGATCGAGGACATCCAGCAGGAGATCACTGTGCTCAGCCAGTGTGACAGTCCCTATATCACCCGCTACTTCGGCTCCTACCTGAAGGTGCCTGCGGGGGGGGCCTGTGCCAGGCCTGCACTTGGGTGGACGCCTGTGGCAGCTGCCCCCACCCCGCCTGGCTGCTCGGGAGGCTCGGGCTGGGTCTGCCCCCGCGTGGGGACGGCGGGCGGGACAGGCCCACGGGTAGGACACGAGCGGGACCCGGTCGGCCCTGAAGTGGCGGTGGCGTCCCACGGCCCGGCCCCGCCCTCCCCCCGGCCCCGGGCAGCCCCTGCGGAACAGCATCTGGGAGGCCTCCCCCTGCCCTTCGGGGGCCCCCCCAGGGGACGCCTGGGGTGCGGGTGCCCAGAGGCCAAGTGCTGGCCGGGCGTGCGGTGCCTGCAGCCTGGCTTCCGCTGGGCGCTGGGACAGAGGACCCGGGCACCGGCCTGAGGACCAGGTCCATCTACACATCTACAGGGTGGTCGCATTGGGGGTGTGACAGGCGGGGGGCTGGGCGGGGCCCCTGGGGACCTTTCGCAGTGGGTCCCCGAGGGACCAGGGCTCTGGGTGTCCCCTGCCGGGAAGTGCGCGTCTTGGGGCCCTGGCCTGGCGGTGCCGCCTTCCCTGCTCCCTGCCGTGAGCTGACGGGCGTTTCTCTGGGCCCAGGGCACGAAGCTGTGGATCATCATGGAGTATCTGGGTGGCGGCTCCGCCTTGGACCTGGTGAGGCACAGGCCGCAGCAGTGGCGGCTGGTCGTGGGGAGGAGCGGACACGCAGGTTGCTGTGGGGTCGGGGGCAGCAACCCCGGACCCGCTGCCTGAGGACCCCCGGCTCCTGTGGGCCTCCCGTCCGTGGCCGCCTCGGTGTGTTACCGGCTAGTTAGGAGCCTTGTCAGCCCCAGAATGAACCGTGGTCCGTTTCCACCGGTCAGTGCTCAGGCGTCCTGGGCCCGTGGGGTGCAGGTGAGGTCAGTGCCCCCAGGCACACAGGCGCAGGAGTGGCCGGGACCCCCTTCGTGACAGTGGAGAGAGCAGAGGACGCTCTGCCGAGAGCCTCCCCCACTCCCACCTGACCCCGCATCTGACTTCACCAGTCGCTCAGGGTGACCCCTCCCCTGGGGGAAGCAGAGGCCGAGGAGCTGGGGACTGTGGGGACAGCGGGGGTGCCTGAGGCCCCGCTGTCCCTCCTCTGCCTGCATGTAGCTGAAACCCGGGCCCCTGGAGGAGACCCACATCGCCACCATCCTGCGGGAGATCCTGAAGGGCCTGGACTACTTGCACTCGGAGCGCAAGATCCACCGAGACATCAAAGGTCCCTGGAGGCGCGGCCCCTGTCCCTCTTCCCTGTGCCCCCCCCCCAACCCTAGAAGCGCCAGAGCGAGAGGTGGAGGTTGCTGTGAGGGGTGTGCGGCTGGCGGTGCTGGGGGGTCTGGGATGTGGGGACCCTTGTAGTTCAATGGCTGCAGACCCTGCCAGTAACAGAACTTTCCGAGGGTGTCGCACCCGTGAGGAGGGCACAGCACCTCTGCTCCTTGGGTCGGAAGGGACCTATTTATTTATTTATTTATTATTTTTCAAATTTACTTGTGAGAGAGGAGAGAGAGACCGCGTGAGCAGGGGAGGGGCAGAGAGAGAGGGAGACACAGAATCCGAAGCAGCTCCAGGCCCTGAGCTGTCAGCATAGAGCCCGACGCGGGGCTCGAACCCACAAACTGAGATCCTGACCTGAGCCGAAGTTGGACTCTTAACTGACTGAGCCCCCCAGGCGCCCCGTAAGAGACCTATTTAAAGCAGATGTGTGGATTCTTGCTCGTGTGGGCCCGAGCAGCCCCACCGTGGGAGCCAGCCCCGCCCAGGGCAGCTGGGGGTGCGAGGGCAAGGGTCAGAGTCACTGCCCGCTCTGCAGTTCAGGAGAAGAGAGCGGCAGCTCTGTTCTTGCGATTTGTTGTGAAAGGCTGGCACTGGGAGGGCCTGTGGGGCGGGAGGCACCGGGGCGGGTCCCTGGTGCAGCCCCCCCCCCCCCCCCCCCCGGGGGCCTNCCCCAGCTCCCTCAAGCAGCTGTGCGCGGGGTGGGGCTCTGCGAGCTGCCGTGGGTGACGCCCTCCATCCTGTGTCGAACAGCCGCCAACGTGCTGCTCTCAGAGCAGGGCGACGTGAAGCTGGCTGACTTTGGCGTGGCGGGGCAGCTCACGGACACGCAGATCAAGAGGAACACGTTTGTGGGCACCCCTTTCTGGATGGCACCCGAGGTNACATCTGGTCATTGGGGATCACGGCCATCGAGCTGGCCAAGGGTGAGCCTCCGAACTCGGACCTCCACCCCATGCGTGTCCTGTTCCTGATCCCCAAGAACAGCCCGCCCACCCTGGAGGGCCACCACAGCAGGCCTTTCAAGGAGTTCGTGGAAGCCTGCCTCAACAAAGACCCCCGATTCGTAAGCCCTGCCTCACCGCGACCCCTGGGGCCCCGGCCCGGGGGTGGACTGGGGACAGGCCTGGGCAACTCGGGCCCCGAGGAAACAGCCCCGTGGGAGGGGGTGGGGCCTGAGGCCCCTTCCTTGTGCCCGGCCTCGCCCTACCCTGGGCCCTTCCTGGTCCAGAGTGGGCCCTGCCAGGGGCTTAGGGCTAGGGATCTCCTGGGGGGTGTTCCCCTGGGGTGGGGAGCATGGGGCCCACCCCAGCCTCCTAGTGGCCACCTCCGTCCGGTCCCCTGGGGGAGCTGTGAGCTCCAGGAGTGTGAGGGCAGAGCTCGGCTGACCTGGGCCCTCCCCCGGCAGCGGCCCACTGCCAAGGAGCTCCTGAAGCACAAGTTCATCACTCGCTACACCAAGAAGACCTCCTTCCTCACCGAGCTCATCGACCGCTACAAGCGCTGGAAGTCTGAGGGGCACGGCGAGGAGTCCAGCTCCGAGGACTCCGACATGTAGGGGCCCTTCCGGGGGGGCAAGCGCCCTCATGGCCCTGGGCCTTGGGCTGGGGGCGGGGAGGGGTTAACTGGGCCCCCGGAGCCCAGGGCGGGCCTACTGAGCATTGAGGGCCATGGGGTTGTCTCCAAAATAAATGGGGAGGCTAGGGAAGGTGTGGGCCTTGGGACCCCCAAATCCCTGCCCCGCATGCTCCTCGCGGCCCTTCACCTTTCACCCTAGTGACGGGGATGCTGAGGATGGAGAACAGGGTCCCATCTGGACGTTCCCCCCCACCATCCGGCCGAGCCCCCACAGCAAGCTACACAAGGGGACGGCCCTGCACGGCTCCCAGAAGGTAGGACCCGGCTGGGGGTCGGGTGGGGGGCACACCCGACCCTGGGGCACACTGGCCCTGATCACCTTCTGGGGCTTTGACTCTGGCAGTCTGCAGAGCCCGTCAAGAGGCAGCCGAGGTCCCAGTGTCTGTCCACGCTGGTCCGGCCTGTGTTCGGAGAGGTAAGGGCCGGGGCGGGGCTGCCGCACTTGCGCAGAGGCGCTTCCCCCACAGTGTGACCTCGAGGGTCCTGAGGAGGCGTGCTGGCCGGTCCCCACCCTGCGTGCGGGGCTTCCGGGCCCCCCGAAGCCCGTGGTGGTTGCACCTGGATCTGGGGCCAGGCTTTGAGTGAAGCAGAAGTGGCTGAGACAGGGGACCTTGTGTGACCTCCCCGGTTCTCCCCCCGCTGCGGTGGTTTGGGGTCTCAGGATGGCGTTGACCAAAAACTGTGACTTTTATTTTCAATGTCAAACACGTGGGATGGTCGTCTGTTGAGAGAGCGCCTGGGAGGTCCAGTCCTTGGTGTTGGAGGTCAGGGCGGGGCAGGGAGGCCTCAAGGGTGACTCCCTGGTGGTCATGTGGCCGTGTGTGTCACCTGCTGATGGGGGGGGTCAGTAGCACCCCAGGTGACAGCAGAGCCTGGAGCCCAGGGAGGGAGGAGCGGGGCGCGGAGAGCCACCCTGAGGAAAGTGGGCCCTTGGGTGTCTCCCTGGGGGGGGCATCTGGGTGGAGCCAGGAGAGCTCCCACCTGGAGGGACCCGAGATGCAAGGGAGGAGGTGGGGGAGGGGCAGGGGGCAANCTGCTGGAGACCCCGTGCAGTGCGCGATGCGTGCCCGGGGGGGCTGAGGTGGAGGCCGCTGCACGGGGTGTGCTGGGGGGCTCCCTGTAGTTTCTGAGGGGTGGCAGGGGGCCCGGGTGGTCTGCCGCTCGCAGCCCTGGTGCCGGTGGGGCCCAGGGGTCCGGGCGCCCTGATCTGGCTGTGCCGCGCACGGGGGGTTCTGGGCCGTTCTCCCAAGTCCCAGGGGCCTGAGCCGTGGATTTCTGTGACCCTTGGTTGGGAGGAAGCCGCGTGGTTAGCCGGGCCCGCCGCAGTGTGACCGTGCCAGGCCGTGGGGGCGGGGCAGCGTCGGTCTCTGCGGGAGCCCTAGGTCCCCGGTGGGACCTGGCCCACCCCAGCCCTGTGGCGGACGGGCAGCCTTCGTCCCGAGCTCCCCGCCGGCGGCGGCTCACGGTCAGGCCCACGGCCGTCTGTCCGCAGCTCAAGGAGAAGCACAGGCAGAGTGGCGGCGGCGTGGGCGCGCTGGAGGAGCTCGAGAACGCCTTCAGCCTGGCCGAGGAGTCCTGCCCTGGCATCTCGGACAAGCTGATGGCGCACCTGGTGGAACGGGTGCAGAGGTGAGGCCGGGGGCTGCTGCTGCATCCGCTTCTCGTCCTCTCTCCTCTGTACCTTCGGGGCCTCGGGCGGGCTGGGCCTGGAGCCGGGCGTCCCGCAGCCCTGCACCGTCCAGGGCCGCACCCCTCCTGCCGGGGAGTGACCGCTCCTCCCCCCGCAGGTTTTCCCACAACAGGAACCACCTGACGTCATCCCGCTGAAGCGCTGCTGCTTGCGAAGCCGGGAGAACGGTCTTTGTGTGGCGCCCCCCGTGCGGTCGCGGCCACCGCCCCGCGCAGAGGGTCCCTCTTCCACACCCCTCCTGGCAGTGGAGCGCGGACACCGCGGCGCCGCCGCGAGGAGCAGAGACTGTCGGGGCAGCCCCGCCGCCTCCCCTGCCCGAGGCCGTGCCGGGCGCAGGTTTGCCTCGTGTCGCGCCAGGTACCGCGTCTCCTCCCGAGGACTCGTGTCAGCCAGGACTTTGTCTTTCTTTTTTTAAGAAACTGCACTTCCTTGCTTCCCTGAATGTTCTGAGGTTAAGGTGTTAGTTTTCGTAGAACGTTGAGAGGCTCCGGCCACTTTCAATAAAAACCTGAATTGGTCAGATGCTGGTGGCGGGCGGGTCCCGGCTCCTGAATCCTCGTGCCCCCGGGGGGCCCTGTGGCCTGCTGGCAGGAGAGAGGAGGCGGGGGAGACGCGCATGCACGTTCGCATGGACGGCCAGCCCGTGTCCGCTTACTTGGATTTGTGAGGACGCCCCGGGGAACCGAGACGCCTGAGGCCCTTGCCCGGGAGGCCAGGCGGGAGCTTCGGGGTCCCCTCCTCCAGAGGTGGGCGGGGCGGGCACCGGAGCGCTTGCTGCACGTGTGCGGACACGTGTCACCTGGTGCGCAGCTGCAGGGCCACCCTGGTTCCTGCCCTGGGTCGGGCCCCCCGCGGGGCACTGCTCTGGAAGAGAGTGGGCCAGGGAGCGTGGGTGTGGCTGCCACCCCCGAGCAGGCCCTGCCTCCCGGGGTCTGCGCCGGGTCTCCAGGCGATGACGACCCTCCCAGGGGTCACTGTGAGGCGTCCCCGCCCTGTCCTACGCCGGGTCCCGAGGAGACCACAGCCACCCTGGGGCCGTTGGGAAGACGGGGCCCGCAGTCACCGGGGGGGGTACTGACCCTGCTCGGGCAGCGCGGGCCTCACGCCTCGTCCCCCGGCCGCCTGGCCCTCCCGGGCGAGCTGCTGGCTCTGTCGATCACCTCCACCCACCTGGAGGAGAGGCCGGGCTGTCAGAGGCTCGGAGGATGCTCGCTCGGGCTCAGGGTGTGCTCTGGTCATACCAGTGGCCTTGTGCCCAAGTACCGCTCCAGGGGTGACCCCAGACGTGAGCCAGCGGGACCGCGCCGGGGCCGAGACCTGGAGGCGGCGCCCAGCCCTTCCTTCCAGGGCCCGGCGCGCCTGCTTCCGGCGCCCTCAGCAGCGGCAGGAGACCGCGCGGACAGCAGCCGGCCCGGGGCGCCTGCGCAGGATTACCTCGCGAAGGTGTACTTGCTCTCAGCCCGGAAGAAGTAGACGTGGGACTTGAACTGGAGCTTGAAGACGTGCTCCTTGGGGACGCCGTCGGCCTCCTGGGGGACGCCCACGCTGTAGCCCAGCAGCGGGAGGCTGGCCAGGGGGTAGTCGTCCTGCGGGGCGGCACGTGGCTCTGCGGGTGCGCCNCCCGGGGGAGCGCGCGGCGAGCAGGGACACCACGGGCTCAGCCGCCTCCCCGCCCCGGCTGTCGAGCGCCCTTACCTGATGAGTTTTGTAGAAGAACAAACAGAAATTGGTAAAAACGACCCAGAGCTTCTGCCAGCCGTTACTGTTTTTGAATTTCCTCAGCAAATACCCTGAGAGCTGGTTCTGCGGGAGAAAAGTCACCGGGACTAGTTAGCGTCCTGGGACTCTGTCCCCGAGCGCACGCTGGCCCCCGCGAGCTTTCCTGGCTGTGGCCTCGACGACACTTCCCTGAGCGGCAGCTTCCTTGCCAGCGCTCTGGGCCGTCAGTCTGTTTAATAGTCTGACGGAAGGACGTTTACAGATGTGGGGAGCGAGGTCCCAGCTGCTAAGTGGAAGGACATGAAGTTTCTTTTCCCAGTTTTCAGAACCCCCAGCCGTGACCATCCGCGGGGAGCCAAGTTAGCACAGTTCCAACAAGACACCCCGGCCCTGAGCGTGGCGTGGCCAGTGGGTGAGGCCCAAGTGGCCCTGTGTCGGAGCTGATGCTCACGAGGGCCCTGCAGGGACGTGGTCACTGTGCCAGCCGGCAGGCAGCACTCTACGCGCTGGGCTGGNTGGGCCCGCACAGGCCCTGATGGTCACGGTCAGCCCGCGGCCTGGCAGCCCCCCCAACCCCCCGCTCTGCCCAGCCCAACCCCTCGCCCACAGCCAGCGCAAGCAGAGGGCGCTTGGGGCTGCCGCACCTCGACGGCCGCGCTGTGGTCAGCCCTGGAGACGCTGGTGTTCCGGTACCAGCACACGTGCACTGTGGTGTTGGCCCGGGGCTGGCCCTGCCCCTCCAGGGACCCGTGGCTGCCGCGAGCGTCTTCGGGCTCTTGTTCCAGAGACACCTCCGAGGACCCTGGGGGAGGAGTCGGCCCTCTGCTCAGAGAGGATGGGGGCACGGGGCGAGTCGGGCAGGGGCAGGGTGGGGGGGTGCCCTGGGTCCGGTGCCGGCTGCGGCCTTGGAGACCAGGGAACCCTATGGCCTAGGTCAGCAGTGGGCGGAGAGCAAGATCACACGGTGCTTCTGCCGGAAGAGCTCGTGGGCCCTCCCCGCCCCCCTCCTCTCCCCTGGTGTTGGGGGTGCCCAGAACCTTCCCTGTGGAAGGAGAGCATGGGGCCAGCAGGAGGCCTGACCAAGACAAGGGGTCTGTAGAGGAGCTTGCTTAGGTGCAGTGGGGGCCCCCCAGGGGGCGTCCCAGCCGGAACTCACTGTGGGGAGGAGGGCAGAGCATGCTGCCCGGCAGCGCCAGGGACGGGTCACCCACGCTCTTGGCCATGTCGATGGCTGTGTTCAGGTCACATATCCACTTCTCCTTTTCCAGGCGGGTGCTGGTGGGGGAGGGCTGAGGCTCAGCGCCCGCTGAGCAAGACCCAGGCCGCCGGGGGCTCCCTGCCACCAACTGAAGGTCCGAGGGCCCACCCTGTGGGCCCAGCCCGCACCCCCACTTCTCTAGGGGCGGCTTATTCCTGACGCCAGACCTTCAAAGTCTCTACCACTGAACTACAGGACCCGTTCCTGGGTCAGTTAAGCTGTCGCGGCTTCCTGGTGGGGCGCTAAGTGTCCTGTGCTCTTTGATGGCAGCCCAGGTGCCTGCCAGGGGGAGGAATGCCTGTCCCCTGCAAGGTGCCAGGGACCCCCAGCTCCCGCAGGGGAGGGGCTCGGCTCCCTGCTCACCTTGGAGCTCTGGCCTCCTTCCCACTGGTGTGATTGGGGGAAAGTGGCCATTTGCCCCCGAGCTCTGGCTCGGCCGTGGGGGTGGGTGGAGGCCAGGCCCCAGGTTGCTGCCCCGCAGGCCCCTCCCCCCGGCACGAGGGGCCCCCGAGTGCCACCAACCACATGGGCTGCCCCTGGCCGAGTGCTGTGAGCCGAGGCTCGGAGGCAGCTCGACAGCACCGTGGCCGCTCCACGGGGACGGTCTCAAAAGTCACTTGCTTCCCAGCACGGGAGAAGCTGTTCCCGCGTCACACACTCCATGACAACCCCGCTCGTGCCCGGAAGCCCCACCCTGGGCCGCTGGGGGCACACGTGGAGCACACTTACCTGGCTGCCACCACGACTGTTTTCTGAGCCGCACAGATGGTGAAACAGTGTGGGACAGACCGCTCACCCTCGCCCTCTTCCACCTGTGGCGGGAGGAGAGGCGGGCGTGCTGAGCGGGGCGGGCCCGGCAGAGGCCACGCCTGCGGCACGACAGGTGCCTCGGAAGCCGTGTGCCACGCAGGTCTCTGCTGACTACGAGGGGCTACAGGGGAGCGGGGATCCCCAGGCCACGGCACCTGCCACCCAGGTGGGCGAGCTGTGGGCCGCAGGGCACCCGACTACTCACCGGTGGGTCCAGCACTATTAGCTGAAAGTCAAGCACAGGAAAAAATGTTGAGCATTTTCATTATCAAAAAGGGAAATGGACAATTCGCTTTATAAACCTGGTACCTAAGCTGACCAAGTTAGCTTCAGAGGAAACCCTAACAGACTGATCACGGTTCCAAGTGACTGGCTGCAGTAACTCCCCAATAAAATACTCCTGATCACAGCCAGAGCACAGACAAGAACTGACTAGTCCTGCGACCGAGTGAGGCTGTTCAGGGAGGCCAGGGTGCGTCACCGCTGGGAAGCTGATGAACAGAATTCTTGCTGTCAGGAAATCCACGGAGAAAGGGCGGCCATCGCTCCACACGCCGCACGCGCCAGGAGGAAGCCATAACCTTGACGGGGGTCCTCTTCCCAAAGCCAAGACCCGTCACCCTTCCCTCCGCACTCAGGATGAGGGCCGGCCGGCTGGTCCCCGGGACCAGCCGCTTACAGCCAGCCCCGCGGAGGGACAGTCTCCTGTGTGCGGGGCCCACGAGATGCCGGCCACCACGCCTCACTCGGCACACAAATTACCTGGAACGAGTGTGAGCAAAGGGCAGCAAGAGGTCAGGACGTTCGTCCCCCCCTAGGTCGGGTGAACATAGTGCCATTCAATAGAAATCCCCATGCCGTTTTTTGAAGGAATTTGTCCAAACGATTCCTCAGCTTATTTGGAAGAATTAAATACTTGAGAGTCGCCAAGAACTTTTTAAAAAGGAGGACCAAGAAGCGGGTGAACTTCCCGAAAGCACCTCCCCCACACGACACATGAATCAGGATCAGAACCATGTGGACCGACGTCGGCCCGGAGAGACGGGCCAGAAGGCCCAGAAAGCACCCGAGTGCGAGGGCCAGACGAGGGCAGCCTCGCAGGTCCGGGGGAAACCGACGCAACGACGGACGCGGCACGCGAGGGGGACGCGGGGCGCTCCTGTCTGGCTGTGCCCGAGGACGTGCGTTCAGGCAGCTTACGAAGGAGGAAGGAGGAGACGGAACATGTCAAGAGCGGAAAGACGCCCGAGTGATGCTGGCGTGGGGAAGGGCTTCCCGGGCCCGCACGGAGGATGGGAGCCGTGGCGGAAAAGACGACGGACCTGACCGTATGAAAATGTCTGAATTCCCTCCCGTGCCAGGTTCCGGCCCAGGAGGGAGGCCCACACGACCCCCGACCAGCGCACTTCCAGTCCCACCAGATCACACCAAACCGCAGGCAAGACCACCGGGGCGGGGAGGGGCGCGCGGCCCCCGAGAGCGGCGGCGTCTGTAAACGCGGCACAGATGTGTGGGAGCAGCTAACAACACCCGGCGCCGCCTCAGGGAGGCCCCCAGGTTCCGGGAGACACGGACTCCATCGGCCTCCGTGGCTGTCCGGAGGCCGCGCCGCTCCCCGGACGGTGAAGGATGAGGGGTGAGGGCCCAGTGCTCCCCGATTCCGTGGAAAGAGGCTCGGGCGCACTGAGTGCGAGGCTGGCCCGTGCGTATGTTCCGACAGTGACCAGAGGTGATACTTGGAGCCTGAAAACGAGCGGGCCCCAGGCTCAACCAGCGTGTGTTGGGCGCAGTCAGGGAGGTGTGGAAAGACCGAAATCCAATGGTGTGATTTCTAATTCTGAAAAACTAAACGGAACCATACTGTCCAGTGTCAGGAAATAGCTAAGAAAACCGGAGACTGGCTTCCCGGTCCGCCGTCCGTCTCCGGTAAATGCACACAGAGCCAAGCATGTTACAAGCACGGGGCGTTAGGGACAAACCGCTGAGCAAGAACAGGGCAAGTCACAGAACAGCTTGTAGGGGATTGCGCCGGGGGCCCCAGGAAGGTTCCAGTACAGGAGAAGCCTGAAGGGCATGTCGCAACATGCCAGCCGTGCGTGTTACTTGGTGGTGAAGTTATGAGTGATTTTTATGTTTTCTGGGTTTTTTTTTTTCTATAATAAAAGTATAATTTAAAAGATATACTTTAGAACAGATGGGGTCTGCGTCCAGTGAGGGCGGCTGCGTGCATTCAGACAGGCCCCTTTGTGCTGAGGGCTAGAGAACAACCAAACGTTACCGGCCCAGGTGCCCACGAGGAGGGACAGTGCCGAGGAACACCAGGGGCCAGGAAGGGGGAGCGCCCCGGAAGAAGGGTGGGGAGGTTGAGGCAGACCAGCCACATGTAGCAGAAAGGNCCGCAGCGTGGCCCGACCTGGGCGAACGGCACACCTCTGTGGCCAGAACCCGAATCTGGCCAGCCGTCTTTACTGTTCCCAAAGATGGGGTCTGGGCTGAGGGCAGGGAGGGGTGTGCGGAAATCTCTCTGAGACCTTCACGCGGGGTCGTCAGGCCACAGAAAGCACCGACCACAAACGGTTAGGGCTGAGGAACTGGGTCACATCAAAACGAAGGGCTCGTGGAGACCACACCGAAGTGTCTGGTCGTGCCTGTGCTGGGGGGACACAGACACGCTGACCGGTGCATGGTGGGGACAGAGGGCACGTTGTGCCACGGGGTCGCCGATGGCCCAGGCCGCTACAGTGGCGCAGGGAGGGGGTGCGGCGTTCCCTGTGGCCAGCTCACAGGACGTGGTGGGGAGGCCCGAGCCCGGCCCCCAACTGCAGCCTGATGGCGTGTCGTCGGTGGTGCTGTCTTCCGGTTATGAAACTGTGTGTGCATGTGCGTGCGTGTGGCGTGACTGGGAGTGGTCAGGGTGTGGAGAGAACGGCGTGTGAGGAGAGGTGAGCTCGCGAGCAGAGGAGGGCTCCCCAGTCCTCAGAACTAGCGGGTCAGGGTTCTTTTCCAAAAGCTGTGTCAGCCCCATTCCCGGAGCACCCGGCTGGGGTCTCCCCCCAGGGGAGTGGCGCCAGGAGGGACAGAGACGGGGACGGGCGGGCGCCCCGCACTCACCAGCATGCCGCGGAGCGGGAGGAGGCCCCGGATCCGGAAGTGGCTGCTGCCCGCGGCGCCTCTGCTCGTGTAGAGCAGCACATCTGAGAACTGACGCAAGAGGCTGTGTTACACGAAGCTTAAGAACAAGTGACAAGTTTCAGTGACTTAATAGACCAACTTCAGTGCCCGGGGCCTTTACGTGGTTATCAATCTGTTCGGCTTGCTGCAGAATTTGGGCAAAAAAGGGATTTTTTTCAGTCACACAATTATTTTGACGAGCTGGTAACCGCAGGAGCGGCAGATCTCAGGCCTGCGCCCGGTGCCCGCCGGCCGGAGGCGGTGGGCACTTCTGGCTGGTCTTCTAGTTGGGCCAGGACGGGTCAGGCTGGTGCCCTACGTGGCATGAGGAAGGAGTGATCCAGGAGACCTGCCGGGAGGGCCTCTCTCCGAGGCAAAGCCAGCGCTCAGCCTAACATTCCTGCAGCAACGGGAACGCGGACTTTTCTATATTCGGTTTTCTGATGGACCCGACAGGCGCCCGGAGCACAGAATGAGGAAGGCGCCTCCGGGGAGTGTTTCCCACAGTCCTAGGTGGGCTCCTGTCTGACTCTGGCCTGCTCACAGGACGCAACCACACCCACCCCACCTACCAGAAAGAACATTCTCTGCTGCAGGCCCTTCTTGGTGAGCTTGTGAAGGCAGCCCTCGCGGATAAACTCCTGAAAGAGAGAGATGAGGTTCTATTTGTGCCAAAGGCCACCTCTGCGGGTGTGCTGGCGGGGCCAAGGGCCAGTTTGATGTCACCATTTACACTTCTCTGAGCCTGTGTGGATGAGCCACTCACAGGCCCCTGGCCCTTTGGCAGCGCCTGCCTGCCCAGGATGCTCCATGCTTTTCCAAACCTCCCCCCGACCTCCCTTGGATCCCAAGTCGGTCCCCAGGCTCTGCTGACATCTGCAGACCCATCTCGCTCCCGGCCAGCTATGCTGAGGGCCTTCAAGGACAGCAAAGGGTATTGTTCTTGTTGAGGGGAAGCTTCTGGAAGGTTCATATACACAGATAGGTACCTGAGTTCACCTTTGAGGAAAAACTGGGCCAGAGCAGCCTGAGAATGGGAGGGAGGAGGACGGGACGGCTGGACCCACCGAATGCTCACAGGTTGTTAGTGTCAGCTGCCGCCTGGGCCCTGGCGTTGGAGAAAAGATCCCCAAAACCACACAGGCTTTCCCACCAAGGGGGTGAGGCCCTGGTGGGGCTGGAGCTGCGGATGGGGCACCGCACTCATCCTGGCCAGTCCCTCCACGGAGGAAGAGGAGAGGGTGCGGCCTCTGCCACCGGGGTCCCATTGCGCCACCAGGACCCAGGGACACCCTCACACTCCCCCACCTGCCTGGAGCACCACTGCCCAGGGCCGCCAGGGGCAGGAAGGGTCGGTCCTGGTACTCCCGAAGAATTCTGGTTTGGACATTTTCCAGACATTCTCCTGCTATCTGTCGTTCCTTGTAGATAAGTGGGAGCATGAGCTTCACACCCCGAGGACCCGAGGGCATATAAAGGAGGACTGCCTAGAACCCCGCGGACCCGCCTGTGCAGTCCTGCTTTCCTGGAGAGGGTGAGCGGGGAGCCCAGCCCCTCCCCATCCTGTTTGCAGGCTCCTGCCCCTACACGGCTAGCTCCTCCCCTGCCACCCAGGGACCCGCTGGGCAGCTGCCCCTTCTCGGCGGAGTGTAAGGGTGCCCGCAGCACCACGGGTTCGCCCTGGGCAGCACCTGTGTTCTGCCTCCTTCATACGGCTCGTCTGACCCTCTGGTACCTCGTTATCAGCTTTCTTCCTAGTTAATAATCCTGGCTCTTAAATTCCTCTGCTCATATCCCTGGCGTGGCTCCTGTCTCTGACATGAGCATTTAGCAGGAGCCCTGGGTCATAAAGACAGAGATCTGGGCTAAAAACAACCATGGCACCAAGCGTTTGCATACCAGCCGTTTCACGCCAGGCGCTGAGCCTAGCAGCTGACGCCAGCCCCCCTGTGGCCCCAAAGGTGGAGCAGCCAGCCCGGGCCACACAGAGCACCCACCCTGATTTTCCAGTCCCCGTAGTGACGATTCCCTGGGGCCACCACCTATAACCCCCTGTGTGGGGCGCCAGGGAAACCGCCAGGAGCAGAACCCTGCAGCCGTGTGGTCATGGGGAGAAAGGAAACGAAGCTGTCTGGGTATCAACCAAAGCCCTGACTCCAGGAGGAGTTTTATTTATTTTTGAGAGAGGACAGAAACAGTGCTTGGGCAGGGGAGGGGCAGGGAGAGAGGGAGACACAGAATCCGAAGCAGCTCCAGGCCCTGAGCTGTCAGCATGGAGCCCGACATGGGGCTCAAATCTACGAACTGTGAGATCATGACCTGAGCCTAAGTTGGACGCTGAACTGACTGAGCCCCCCAGGCGCTCCCTTCCTATACATTTTAGTGTAGCTCATTTCTTTGTCCTGTGACCCCACATTCTCTGTATCTTCTAACAAGGCTAACATGGACACGTGACTTACACACCACAGTCTAATTACACACATTTGTGTTAAGACAAGAAACATCCCCATGCAACCCTTAAAAAGGTTTTCTTGGGCACCTGGGTGGCTCAGTGGGTTAAGCATCTGACTTCGGCTCAGGTCATGATCTCATGGTTTGTGGGTTTGAGCCCTGCGTCGGGCTCTGTGCTGACAGCTCAGAGCCTGGAGCCTGTTTCAGATTCTGTATCTCCCTCTCTCTCTGACCCTCCCCTGCTCATGCTGTCTCTCTCTCAGAAATTAAAAAAAAAAAAAAAAAGAAAAGAAAAGAAATAAAAAGGTTTTCTTAGGTTGATAGTACTAAGTTCAAAGCAAAAAGCATTAGTGGCGAAGTCAGCAGCCCAGGAGACATGCAGACCCAGGGAAGAGAGCCAGGGTTCAGCAAGAAACCTGCACATCTGTGTCTCCCGACAGTTCAACAAATGGTGCTGAGAATACTAGGTGTCCACATGGGAAAGAATGGAGTGGGACCCCTACCTCACAGCGCACATAAAAATGAACTAAAAATGGATCAAATCTAAATATAAGAGCTG
This sequence comes from Crocuta crocuta, assembly GCF_008692635.1. Lineage (NCBI taxonomy): Eukaryota > Metazoa > Chordata > Mammalia > Carnivora > Hyaenidae > Crocuta > Crocuta crocuta. The sequence continues at coordinate 287,248 of NW_027527429.1, forward strand.
AGGGGCGCCTGGGTAGCTCAGCTGAGCGTCCAACTTCGGCTCAGGACATGATCTCACTGGTCACGAGTTGGAGCCCCGTGTTGGGTTGTCTGCTGTCAACATGGAGCCCACTTTGGTCTTCTGTCCCCCTTTCCCTCTGCACCTCTCCTGCTGATGCTCTCTCTCTTTTTTTAATGTTTTATTTGTTATTGAGACAGAGAGAGACAGTGTGAGCAGGGGAGGGGCAGAGAGAGAGGGAGACACAGAATCGGAAACAGGCTCCAGGCTCTGAGCTGTCAGCACAGAGCCCGACGTAGGGCTTGAACTCACGGACCACAAAGATCACGACCTAAGCTGAAGTCGGATGCTTAACCGACTGAGCCACCCAGGCGCCCCGATGATGATGCTCTATTTCAAAAATAAATAAACATTAGTAAATAAATATAAAGCTGAAACACAGAAAGCTTCTAGAAGAAAACAGACACGCAATGTCACACCATTGACTCGGCAGTGATGGCTAAGCTGTGACACCTAAAGCACAAGCAACCCAAGACAGAAAAGGTAAACTGGATTTCATGAAAAGCTTCTGGGGATGCCTGGCGGCTCAGTCAGTTAAACGTGTGACTGTATCTCAGGTCATAATCTCATGGTGCGTGAGTTGGAGCCCTGCGTCTGGTCCTGTGCTGACAGCTCAGAGCCTGGAGCTGCTTCGGATTCTGTGTCTCCCTCTCTCTGCTTCTTCCCCACTCATGCTCTGTCTCTTTCTCTCAAAAGTAAATAAACATTAAAAAACATTTATTTTATTTATAAATAAAAATTAAAAAAAAAAAATTCTAACCAACCCAAACAAAACCCAACCCAACAACTTCTGTGTTGTGATACCATTGAGAAAGTAAAAAAAACAACCCACAAGATGGGAGGTCATATTTACAAATCCTGTTGTGGTAAGTGTCTGGTATCCAAAACAGATGAAGAATCTCACAACTCAACAGCAAAAAGACAACCAGGCGGAGAAAGGATCGAAGAGGCATTTCTCCAGAGAAGGCACACAAACGGCCAACGAACACATGGCAAAGCTTGGCATCGGCCATGTGAGAAATGCAAATCATAACCGCGGTGAGACCCCTCCGTAGCAGCCTGATGGCTAGAATCACAGGCACGAGGTATGGAGAAGCCGGGACCTCAGCACACCCCTGGGGGGGATGTAAAGCTGTCTAGTAACTGTGCAAGACTGGAAAACCGGCAGTTTCTCAAAAGGTTCAGCCCAGTTCCCACACGACCCAGCAGGTCCACTCCTAGGTGTCTACCCAGGAAAACTAAAAAAGTGCTCGCAGAAGGACCCGTGTGGCAGGGACAGATGTTCACAGCAGTGTCGTTCACGGTCCCCATAAAGGGGAGGCAGCCCAATGTCCAGCCGCAGATGAACGGATACAGAGAGTACGCCGTATGCACTGAAGGGGATTTACAGCCACAAAAGTGAGTGAGGCCCTGACGGGCTACAACATGAACCCAAAAAGCATGACGCTCAGTGAAAGAAGCCAGACACAAAGGCCACATAGTGATTCCACTTAGAGGAAACGTCCAGAAGAGGCAAATGCACTGAAAGCCCATTAGTAGCTGCCATGGATTGGGTACGGGGGAGGGGAGTGACTAACACGTACAGGGTTTCTTTCGCGGGGGATGAAAACGTTCTGGAATTAGTGGTGATGGTTGTACAACCTTGTGGACACACTAAAGCTCACTGGACTGCCCGCTTTAAAGGAGGAATTACGTGGTATGTGACTCATGTCTCAATTACATGCAACCAAGTGAAAAAGAACGAGGCTGGAGGCATCACAATCCCAGAGGTCAAGACCTGCTACAAAGAGGCAGTCATCAAACCGAGGTGGCGCCGGCACAAACACAGACACACAGAGCAGCGGAGCGGAGCCCCGAGATAAAGCCATGATTATATGGCCAACTGCCCTTTGACAAAAGGGGCACGGACACACAATGGGGACAAGACAGCCTCTTCAACAAATGGTGCTGGGAAAACTGGAGAGCAGCATGCAAAAGAAAGAAACTGGACCACTTTCTCACACCACATGCAAAATAAGTTCAAAATGGATTAAAGACCTAAATGTGAGACCTGAAACCATAAAAATCCTAGAAGATGAAACTTCAGAGTAATTTCCCTGACATTGGCCTTAGCAACATCCCTCTAGATCTCTCTCTTGAGGCAAGGTAAACATAAGCAAAAATAAACTATTGGAACTACATCCAAATAAGTTTTTTATTTTTTGCACAGCAAAGGAAATCTGAGAAAGGATTAGTATCAAAAATATATAAAGAACTTACATGACTCAACATGAAAAATACAAATACTCCAATTAAAATCTGAACAAAAGACATGAACAAGTTTCTCCAAAGAAGATACCCACATGGCCAACAGACACATGAAAATAATGCTCAACATCACTCATCATGAGGGAAATGCAAATGGAAAGCACAAGAGATTACCTCACACCTATTGGAATGACTTAAAAACACAAGAAGCAATAGATGTTGGTGAGGATGTGGAGAAAAAGGAACTCTCTTGCACTGCTGGCGGGAATGCAAACTGGTGGAGCTGCTCTGGAGAACAGTATAGAGGTTCCTCAAAAAATTAAAAACAGAACTACCATATGATCCAGTAATCCCACTCCTGGGTATTTACCCAGAGAAGAGAAAACACTATTTGAAAAGCTAGCTGCACTTCTGTATTCACTCCAGCATCATCTACAGTAGCCCAGATATAAAAGCAACTGAAGTGGCCACTGACGGATGGATAAAGAATGTGTGGCGTATGCATACAATGGAATATTACTCAGCCATAAGAAAGAATGAAATCTTACCATTTGCAAAGCCATGGATGGATCTAGAGAGTATAATGCTAAGGGAAAGAAGCCAGAGAATGACAAATACCATATGATCTCACTTATACGTGGAATTTAAGAAACAAAACAAATGGATGAAAAAAAGAGACAAACCCCCCAAAGAATCTTAACCATAGAGAAAACACTGGTGGTTCCCAGAGGGGAGGTGGGTGGGCAGCCGCTCACCCTGATGAGCACAGGACAATCACTATACTGTGCACCTGAAGCTAATACAGCAATGTGTTGTGTTTACACTGGATAAAAAGACCAAACAATTAGGTGACCATCTCACAAAACTTTCTCGAAGTCACTCACCCTGCCGGGAGTGATGAGATTCTCGATGCCGACCAAGTCCCGCTGCAGCTCTGTCAGTTTCTGGAGGTTTTCCAGCCGGGCAAGGCTGTGCTGGAGTGTGGAGGTCACTTCTGTGATGGCCTGGAGGGCATCTGTGAGGAGAGACCCCTCAGGACAGGCACCCGGGCCAGAGGCATGGGCAGAACCCTCCACCCACACCTCTGCAACAGGGACTGGTGTTTTTTATTTTATTTTTTATTTTATTTTATTTATTTTATCTTATTTTATTTATTANACTGGTGTTTTTTATTTTATTTTATTTTTTATTTTATTTTATTTATTTTATCTTATTTTATTTATTATTTTTTAATGTTTTTTTAAAAAATTTATTTCTGAGAGAGAGAGACAGCGTGAGCAGGGGAGGGTCAGAGAGAGAGGGAGGCACAGAATCTGAAGCAACTCCAGGCTCTGAGCTGTCAGCACAGAGCCCGACGCGGGGCTTGAACCCACGAACCGCGAGATCGTGACCTGAGCTGAAGTCGGCCACTTAACCGACTGAGCCTCCTTGGCGCCCCATGGGACTGGCATTTTAAAAGGCAGTTTTAATCCAAGGAACATTCTACTCCCAACTGCTCACAGGACTGGCGTCCATGGTTTTTAGCTGCCAGGTACAGCACGTGGGGGTTCCTGCAGATCTCTCGAAATCTGGACTTGTTCCATCCAAACCACCGACTAGCTAACACTCAGGCTTGGAAAAGAGGAAGGAGAGTGTGAATAACTATGTTCTGAGCACAGCTGTATTTGTCCTTTAGGGAGCATCAGCTACTGTAGTTTGAAGGCGAATAATGTGCATCTTCAAAACCTTTGTCTTTTTCTCCTTGAGTGGAGGAATGCTAATCTTCTAGTTCCAGAACAGATATGGAGGTTTATCATCAGGACGGGAAACTCATCCAGACAAAACACAAAAGCAGCCATTGAGGGTGATCTTCGCAGCCCCGACCAGGCCACACTGGGAGCAACCACTTGGCCTGAGCGCAGTGGCCACATCTTGTGTCCTCGCTGGGACGCCTCAGAGAATCTTCTGTCCTCCCTCCAGAACTCCCACTGACAGCCTGGCCACTGCTGCCTGGGGGGGCGCAAGAGGCACGGTGTGAGCGTCTGCCCTCGGCTCCACCCCTGCAAGCCGGTTGCTCCCAGTGGGGTGATGACACCGGCCTCACAGCTTTAAGAGGATCAAGTCAGAGAAGAAAGCTCGTGCTCTGATGAGTTACTCCTCCAGAAACGACACGTGTGTGACACGGCCAAACACTGTGACAGTCCCGGGGACCGTGCGCGCTCCCGAGCGCCTGCCCCCTCTGGCCTTGTCACACCGCAGGGCCCCCGAAAGTCTGGACGCGCTGTCAGGCAGACACTGGCTTTGCCCTGCGGTGCGGGCTGCCTAGCCAGTGCCACTTGCTTTCAGACGCTGTGTGTGCATGGAGTGCAGGGCTGGGACACAGGCTCGTACTGCACGTTGGTTGGCCCTGGAAGCTGCTGGAAGCTGGGGACATGCTTCTGACCTATTGCTAACCTGATGTCCCCAGGCCCACCTGTGCCCAAGTCTCCACAGAACCATCGTGATGTCAAGGGATGGGACACGCACGTGTGGCGCCTAGCCAGTGCCAGGCCGTGCCCTTGGGAGACCCTTACCGAACAAAGGACACAAAAACAACACAAGCCTTAACCTAAAGGGATCCCCTTTTGCCCAGCAGGTTCAAGGAGGCCCTAGAGGTCAGGGAGCAGGTGAGGAGGGGCCCGAGCGCTGCTGTCCGCTAAGCTTATGCTTCACGCATGGCTTTGCCAGTGCTCTAGGGACGGCCAGGCTCCAAAGCAAACCCATCCAGGCTGTCGGGTTATCAACACTGTCGTGGTAACGATTTACACGGTGTGTTCAGAAACGCAGCCTCAATGGGTTTTCCCATCGGCCATTGGGATGGGCTCTGCTGAGCGGGAAGCTGACGGGAGCAAGGGGGCCCGGCCCTCTGTCCTTGCACTGGCCTCCCCGCCACATCCCGGAGCCCGGGCCTCCCCTGCCAGCACCGCCCACCCCACGGCCACCGGGAGCTTTATAAATGCGCTGCACTTATATTTCCCTAAATGTGCTCACAAGCATTTCCGACAATTTTGTCCTTTTAGTGAGCAGAAGACACTCGCTTTGGGAACGAAGAGGAAGGGAGATGTCACTATCATATGACCCATCAGAAAGTATCTTATTTATTCCCCTTTAGGACTAGGGGGGACCAGCTAGAAGGAAAAGCTAAATAATCTTTCATCTTTTTTTTTTTTAATTTTTTTTTTTTAATGTTTTTTATTTATTTCTAGGAGAGAGAGAGAGACAGCGTGAGCAGGGGAGGGTCAGAGAGAGAGGGAGTCACAGACTGAAACAGGCTCCAGGCTCTGAGCTGGCAGTCAGCACAGAGCCCGACGCGGGGCTCGAACCCACGAACTGCGAGATCGTGACCTAAGCGAAAGTCGGACGCTTAACCGACTAAGCCACCCAGGCGCCCCAATAATCTTTCATCTTTTAGTGACAGTGGTGGACTGACTTGTACGAACCCCCAGCAGCAGGAGTACAAAACTAGAAGCCATTTGTAGGTTTAAGAGCTCAGGATTTTGAGCTCAGGATTCCTTTGCCCCTTTAACACAAATAAAAATGACCAAGCCCGTCTATATAGAAATTTCAAATGGGCCACCCTGGCCCACATGCTGGACTTTTAGAGCTGAAGCTTCAAGGCCAGGAATGGTCCCTCTGAGAGCTGCTCCCACCAGCAGTGGACTTTGGGGGGGAGGGGGGCCCTCACAGCAGGAGGCCACTCCCTGTGACTTTGCAAGGCAACGGGAGCCCTTCCCTACACCGCGCACATGTGCAGAGAAGAGCGTGCCCTGGGGTGGCGGTGCTGGAGGAGCGGCACCCACCTCTCCGTCAGCTAGGGGGAGGGGAGGGCGGGAGGCAGGGCCAATAGCGGCCAGACCGGCCCTCCAGGGGGGAAGCCGCACACCCTGCGCTTCCCACATGAGAAAGCCCATGTGCTCCTGCCCCGGAGCGATGCCCTCAGAGCTGTGGCCACACCGGCTCCGGCACCTGGCCAGCCCGGGTCCCACCCATCCGGCCGTGGCGGCGCTAGGGGGCAGGGGCCCCAGCCCACACTCACCTCGGCAGTCGGCGTAGTCACGGTGCCCAGGCGCGTAGTGCCCACACAGCCGGCTCAGCAGCAGGCGGTAGTGCACCAGCCGCTGGATGGGCTTCAGCAGGAACGTGTTAAGAGGCAAGTAGCAGACTTTCTGGAGCTCGAACTCTTTGTATACCGCCTCCAGCTTCTTAAAGCGTTTAGTGGCCTTTTCCAGTTCTGTCAGGACTTCGTCGTGCCTTTGGAAGTAGCCGGTGAACTCCTGTGAGGCATAAAAGGCAGGGTCTTAGGCTAGGAGGCGCGGGAGAGGGGGCTGCATGGACAGGCTGGTCGGTGTGGATGACATACGCCAGCCGGAAATCTCTGTGTGGCAAGACAGAAACGGACGGCCCGGTGTGCACAAGACCAAACTGCAGAGACGGCAGCGTGGGGCTCATCCGCAGCCCAGTCTCCGCCACACGTGCTCAGCAGACACAGCGCTTTCGCCCCACTTTACAGATGAAGGACTGGTGCCAAGAGGGCCACGAGCTGCCTCACACGACACGGCGGTGCCGGGCGGCGGGGAAAGATCAAGCTGCGCTCTGCCGTCAGCCCGCAGAAGCCGCGGGTCCCGGGCACGCAGAGAGCGGAGCGGGTGTTCAAGCCACTTGTCAGAGAGGAAATAATCACTCCTAACATTCTTATAGCACCGATCAAAGCACACGTGAATGGATTCTGAGTATTACACAGATAATCCCAACCAGCCCCTCTCTACCTTCTAGAAGGTTTCGATATTAAATCAGTTCGTTTTGCTAATGTTACACATAACGTCTGTGGTACGATAACCTCAAACATATTTGTGTGTATTTTGATTTTAAATTTGTGCAAGTGCTTTTGGGGTAGAAATGGCGAATTCACCACCTGGCTCAGAAAACCAAAAAAGGTCTCAGGGTAAGAGAAGGGGCTCCAAGCAGGGCTATCTGAAGACAAATGGAGAGATCCTGTGGGCCCCTCAGGCCTCTAGGAGTGGAATGGGGCCTACAGGTGTGTCAGGAATCTGGCTGGATTGGGTGGAAGGACAGGCCTGGCACGGAGGCGGCGGCCAGCCCAGCGAGTGGGCGTGAGGGCTCGGGGGCCCAGGGCAGTACGAGAAGGGTTTGAGTCCCTGGGCAGGATGCCGCAGGGCTGCTTCAGGACGAGCACACGGGTGGGCCAGCCCTGTCCCCGGTCTGTTCAGCCAGAGTAAGACCCCTGAACAGCAAAAGCAGAGCTGGCTCCATTGTTTTCAACACCTGTGACAAGTGGCCCTAATGAGAGACCATGTTGCTCACTGTGGCTCCCCAGAATCCTTTCCTTGGAACATTCCCTTGCGGGAGCTCTAACACCTCTGAGGGAAACAACCTGAACCCTAAGCCGGCAGACCTGTGTACAAAAACCCAGTGCCAGCTGGACATTCCTGCACATCCCACTGCAGCTGGTGCCTCGGCAAGGGCAGCAACAGCTACATGGGGCAGCCAGGGTCTGACGCCCCACTGTGGCTCACGGAGCAGCAGGTGTCAGGAGCGCCAGCCCTCAGCATGCTATCCCCTCTCATGCTGTCCTGAGGGAAATGCTATCCTTAGGGGAGGGGTGTCTGAGGAGAATGATGTCCTGATGTCCTGAAGAGGAAACTACACTGAGGGACGCTGTCCTTAGGGTCTGCAGTCTTTTCTAAAAAAAATTTTTAGGGGCACCTGGGTGGCTCAGTTGGTTGAGTGTCTGACTTCCACTCAGGTCATGATCTCATGGTTTGTGAGTTTGAGCCCCGCATCGGGCTCTGTGCTGACAGCTCAGAGCCTGGAACCTGTTTCCGTGTCTCCTTTCTGTCTGCCCCACCTCGTGCTCTGTCTCTCTCTCTCAAAAATGAACAAACATTAAAAAAAAAAAAAAAAAACCCAGGGGCGCCCAGGTGGCTTAGTCGGTTAAGCGTCCGACTTTCGCTCAGGTCATGATCTCGTGGTTCGTGGGTTCGAGCCCCGCGTCGGGCTCTGTGCTGACTGCCAGCTCAGAGCCTGGAGCCTGTTTCAGTCTGTGACTCCCTCTCTCTCTGACCCTCCCCTGCTCACGCTGTCTCTCTCTCTCCTAGAAATAAATAAAAAACATTAAAAAACATTAAAAAAAACCCCAAAACTTAAAATAAGTAAAATAAAAAAATTTTAAAGTTTATTTATTTTGAGAGAGACAGAGACAGTGCGAGTGGGGGAGGGACCGAGAGAGGGGGAGAATTCCAAGAAGTCTTTGCTGCCAGCACAGAGCCTGACCTGGCGCTTGAACTCGTGAAACAGCAAGACCATGAACTGAGTGGAAACCAAGAGTTGGACTCATAACTGACTGAGCCACCCAGGCACCCGGAGGTTTTGCAGTCCTGAGGGAAAAGCTGTCCTAAAGGGAATGGTGGCCTGAGAATCCCGATCTGAGGGGAACGGCACCCTGACTTGTGTGTCATTCTAGGGGAACGAACACTGCCCAGAAGGAATGGTTACCGTGAGGGAAATTCTGTCCTGAACAAAACGCTGTCCTGAGGGGAAGGGTGTCCTGAGGGGAAAGCTACCCTGAGGGGAAAACTGACCTGAGGTGAATTCAGTTCTGAGGCAAACACTATCCTGGGGGACCCCTGTCCTGGGGGGAAAAGCCTCCTGGAAGATTGTTGTCCCACAGGGAACGCTGTCCCGAGGGGAAATGGGCTCTGAGGTGACAGCTGTCTTTAGGGGAAAGCTGTCCAGAGGGGAAGCTGCGTCCAGGGGATGACTGCTCTGAGGGGATGCTGCCCTGAGGGCAAGGCTGAGGGTGGCTGTCACTTGCTAGGCGTGGAGTCATCACATGAACCAGTGGTACCTTTAGCTGATGCATGTTCCTGAGCAGGATGTCACCGATCCGTTGATGGTCGCCTGAGGAATGGGCACTGGAAGACCCTTCCCTGGAGTAGAGATGGACAAATATTGTCAAAACCTTGTTAAAACTTGTGAGCTGTACTTTGATTGACGCTAGTGTGCCTGGGTGTCCCAGTCATAGTCAGAATGGCAGTGAGATGCTTAGAGGTGGAAGGCCCATATTTGACAGAAGACGGTAATGAGGCAAAAAAGGGGATCTACTTTTACTTCTGGAATAGGAAGAACAAAAGTGGCTGTTATAGGTCTACTCCTCCCACAAGTTTTAAAAATATACTTCGATGAAAAAATGGTTCTTATGAATTCGTTTCTGAAGCTGGGAATTTCCTGAGGAAGTGATCCAGCCACAAGGGTGGAGCCACCGAGGTGGGGGTCCAGGGCAGGGGCCGCCAGGTATGCAGGGTGTTACCAGAGCGCCAGCCTCTGCTCCACCTCGCGCAGGAAGCCTCTGTGGAACTCGTAGATGGGGTCTATGTTGGAGAAGAGCAGGGTCATCAGGTCTGCAGGCATGGCGTCCTCCTTGACCACAGCACTGCGGAACCACTGCAGGAAGAGCTCAGGGTGACCAAGGGACCTCGTCCCTGATGGTCTGTAGCCATAGGACACCCAGCACCGATCCCAGAGTCCCCACTGTTCAAATCAGTGCTACAGCTATCCTCTTGGCTGACTGCCCAATTTTCACAACATAGGAAAACAATTCTGGGTGAAAAGCTTCAAATGGATACTAGTTTTACAAAAAACTTGGACTCTATATTCTGACTGGACTTAGATAGGCTTGAAGGCAATATATTTAATAGAACATAAACACGTACACCTCAGGTGGCCACAAGCTATATTTCTGGTGTAGATTATATTAAAGAAGACAAAGTAATAAAGGACTTAGGTTTCATACCACAGTGAGAACTTCTAAATCCTTCAGGTACGTTCGTTCTGTAGCGAGAATCTCCTTTGCTATGAAATAGGCCTCGTCTGCGGCCGTGCTCTGTAAGAAGCACAGGCAACGTGAGTGCGTGTCTGTCAGCCACGTCACCCACGTTCATAGCTCTCATTTTCTGCTCAAGCTGACATCACTGTGCACTTTTCATCTGTAATTCCTGAAGGGATTTACTTCTGAGTAAAAACATAAACCCAGCTGGATCTCCTTTACGCGTTTTTCTTATTTTATGTTGGTTTTTTTTTTTTTTTGGAAAAAAAATCACTGTTCAAACATCAACATGTATTGAAGCTTATTGCTGGTTTGTTTTGCTATCACTACCAGGGGTATAGCTGGGTAGCAGATACATGTGTCTGTATATACGCATGTATGTGACTAGAAACGATTAAGCTGAATTCACAAAAAAGTCACTAAAATTGCCAAACAGTGTACATTCTAACTGTGCCCGCTGTTCGAGCATCAGGCCAGCTAACACACTTTGAGCGCAGGGCCAGAGATGACTCCGCCCTGGGTGCTCCGAATTCTGTCACAACCTCTGCCTGACACTCAGGTGCCTCCAGCCAAGTCAGCAGTGACGGGACCGACTCTCAGGAGCAGGAAGGGCCGCGACGGGCCCCTGGGAACCTGGGCTCCCTGTCCCACGTGAGAGCTCCTGCACGCCCTGAGCACCTCAGGTAGCCACCTCTGTCAAGGTCCAGCCTGAAGGTCCCTCCTTCGTCCTGCCCCACCTGGCAGACACCTGGCTCTGTTCGATCCCTGCACGCTCCCCTGTAGCTCCTCCGCTGGCTGAGGACTTCTTTAGGGCTGACTGTCCCTGAGGCCACCAAGCAAACATCTACAGAGCACATACGACACCAAACAGGCACCAGGGAATCGCCCAGGAGCAGAGGCCCCCTGCCCTGAAGCTCCAGTAGGGGGCGTAATGGCGGAGTGGGAGGGGGAGAGGCTGGAGGTGTGCGGTGGGGATGGGGGGTGGGGGNCTCTGGGGTCTATCGGAGCTTATCCAGCTGTGCCGGGTCCGCGGGAGGAGCCCGGATGCTGCACGAAGAGCAGCGTGGGGGGCTGGGGCCCGGCAGAAGGCCTCTGCGTCATCGAGGATCTGTCCACAGCTGGGGAGGGCAGCAGCAGGACCAGACACTGCCTCCAGGTCACGTTCTGGTGTGGGAGGAGGGCCAAGCGACAGAGGAGGCAAAGTGGGCTGTGTCTTTGGGTCCAGGCCCAGGGACAAAGCTCCCATCCCTGAGGTGACAGGTTTGGGGACCAAGGTGCGGAGCCGGGTGTCCATGAGTCTGGGAGGGGCTTTAGACGCCAGCGAGCAGCTGACAGGCGAGGCTGGGCTAGAGGCCGATATTGGGGGGGCCCCTCTTCCCTGTGCCCCCGCCCCCAGGTGAAGTTTACTAGAGGCTGCCGTGTTCCCGCAGTGGTGACACAGTCTCATTCCTCCTGTGTGCCTCAGAGACCTCCGACATGGCCGTGGCCTCTCCACCCACAGGGATGCTCCCCGCGACCCACTCTTGGCAAAGAGCCAACAGCCGCTCTGTCCCGGCAGCCAGGTGAGCCTGCTCTGTGGTCCCACGACACTGGGGTCCTGGAGGCATCTCCCTGGAGTGCCCACCCCTTGTCCCTGGAGCTCCAGACCCCCTCCCTGCGGAGCGGCCACCTTCATGCTCTTCACTTCTTCCTTTCTGGGCTTTGTGCTATTAAAACATGACTTTTCGAACCCTAAATCTGTCTAGTCTCTGACATACCACATCTCCACCTGAGCTTGTGTGCCTGGCAAGCTCTTGGGGCTCAGAGTCCCCCCAGGAGGAGCCCTCCCAGGAGGTCCAGGTTCATGGTCTGGAGGCTCTGCCTGCCCCCCCCCCCC
>NW_027527429.1:299585-301347 GCF_008692635.1 Crocuta crocuta
TCAGCCAAGTGTCCCTTATTCTGGACACCTCCAGCTGCGTGCTGTCGGCCCAGGGGCTCTGGGCGGGGGGCCCAGTGCAGGTAAGCCGGCTTCCTACCCACACTTCCTTTGCGTGGGTCCCAAGCGGCACCTTAGCCCTGAGTGGGATCCTGCAGAACACGGTCACCCTGAGGTTCTAGACCAAGTCCTCTTCCGTGGGGGATGAAAGCACCCAGAGAGAAAGTCTCAGGAACACAGCCACGGCAGTGTCTCCGACGAGCTCACTGTCACGTCACAGGCACCACCAGTTAGTGACGGGACACACAAGGGGTGTGGCGGTCAGGAGCGGCCCAGGGAAGGCCTGCCTGTGTCCAGGGCTGGTCTGCTGGTTTCCAGCGCAGCGAAAACCTCTTAGGGAAAAGTCCAGGGGAGCAAAAGCCAGGCCAGCCTGGCCGCGGGTCAGCGGGGGTGTGTGTGTGTGGGGGGTGCCGCACCGCCTCGGGAGGACTACATACTTCCTGCCCAGCTCTGCCACCTGCCCCCACAGAAAGCAGCCCGAGAGCCCTGGACAGGGGGTGCCCCACAAACACCTCAGCCTCCGGACCTCCCGAACACTATCGGTCCTCACTGATTTCTGTTGGAAAGGGGGAGAAACAGCCAGTTAAGTGGTTAAGTGGGACACCCTGGAGAGGCGGGATGCCAGGACACAAGGGGCACACTGCTCCCCCCGGAAAGGTCGCACGCAGCCCGGCAGCCAGAGGCAAACGCAGATGCCCCACAGTGCTTAGCTGCGGCAGAGGCCCAGCCAGGGAGTCCCCGTGGGTCCGTGGCCCGCGTGGCTCCGCGCTGGGTGTGGGCTGGCCGCGGGCAGCGCTGAGGAAAGTGCTCTGGAGCCCGAGCAGCCCCGGGGACAGGAGGGGAGGCAGGGGAACTGCGGGGCGGGGCCCGGGGTCCCCGTGTGCAGGGCCCGGCCATGGCTCTGCGAGCCTGCGGTGGGGCTCCCAGGCTCAGTCTCTGAGGCCTGGTCTGAACGGGAAGGCCATGGCCACCTGCCGCGAACTGGTCGGTGACCCTCAGGTGGTACAAGTCACCCTACGGAACCACCTAAAGGACAACTATTTTTGTAGTGTGGAAAAGTAACAAAATAAAATTTAGTTTTTTATGCAGCTTTCCAGCCGTTCTGTTTATGCACCAAAGCAACAGTGAGCAAAATCAATACATAAAAACATCCCAAGCCAACAGTCTTGCTGCCAAATACGGCGTTCGGGGGACCAGAGTGACCACTGTCAGGCAGCCCCATGTGAACAGAGGCCTGGGGTGGGGGCTGTGAGCCCTGCACCGGAGCCTGGGTCCTGGGATCCCCACCCTCGTCTGGCACCCGATAGGACAGCTGCCTTCCAGTTCAGGGCCTGCTCTCTCTGAGGGGAGCACCCCAGGAAGGAGTGTGGGCAAGGCCTCATCAGGTTGACCCCGCCTCCCGAAGGACCTCCCGTGTCCCACGCACGGTGGCCTCAGCATAACTTTGGGATGAGATCCACGGCCTGCCAAGGTGTTCTCCACGAAAGCTCCCCCACATGACAGGCACCTGTGAGGCAGCCCCCCCACCCCCACCGCTGGCAGCCCAGTTGAGCCTCGCTTCCTTCCAGCTTGCTTCTCGGGGACCCCCACTCCTTACGGGGGACAGATGGCTCTGGGCAGCCACAGCCCCACCAGCCATTATTCAACCTCTCCCTCCCAAGCCCCCAGCTGCCTGGCCCCTTTGCCCCCCCGTGTGCCCCCCCCC
>NW_027527429.1:301386-368011 GCF_008692635.1 Crocuta crocuta
CACCCGCAGAGCCGCACGGCCGGGACCACCTGGTCTGTGCTGCCACTCAGCGGGGCACAGGCCAGGAGGGTGCGGGTGGCCACGCAATGGGGGACCCTGGCCAGCGCCGCGTCCCCGAGCCGGGGCGCTCCGACCTGCAGCCTCCTGTCCCTGAGAGCAAAGCCAAGCCTGTGGGCAACGCCTCAACTTGCCACCTCAAACCCGCACCCCCCACCTCCTTCCTCCTCTGGTGTCATGCTCCCCCGTGCGGACCCCACCCCACCCCGTCTCTCCTTCAGAACCCACTGATCCCGGAGCCCAATAAGATGGGGTCCCTGCCACCCTCCCAGTTACCTGCTTGTTCGAGAGTGTCCGACAAAGGAGGGAGGGCAGGAGGCGGAGGGCGCCCCCAGGGCCCCGCCATCCCCACCGCACCCCCTTAAAGCCTACAGGTACCAGGAATTGCCGTTCAATGAAAAAGGAAGGCTGCCTCTGTGCAAAGGTGGCCAAAGAGCCCCAAGTGACGTGCGGCTCGAGGGGCAGGTTTCACTGGGACAGAGTCTGCCCTGGGCCCTCTCAGGCCCCCTGCAAACCAGGCCCACCAGCGGCCTGCCTCCTGCGGGGATGGCGCCCACCTTGTGTTTTGGCTCCTCCTCGCCGTCCATCCTGGCTCCGCCAGCGTCGCTAAGGACAGGGCTCAGGAGGGGGGACAAGCCCTGTTCAGCTGGGCCCAGGGTCACCTGAGACGCAGGGCTCAGGCTCAGTGGGCTCTTCCGGGTGGAGGGAGAAGGCTGAGGACTGTCCACGGAAAGGCCTGGAATTGAACGGGGAGGGGAATGGAGCAAGAAATGAGAAAGTGTTGCCACGCTGGCCAGACACCACAGTTCTCACCGCGCTTGAGCCAACGTTAGCCTACTGCTCCCACTGGGCACTTTCTGGGAGGTGTGTAAACAAAGCCCCTATCGGGTGCAATTCTCAGTGTGACAGGGAGCGAAATGAACACTGGTTGGTGGCTGGGGGACTGGATTTCAGAGACCAACCACAGGTGGTTTGGACACCCCGGGGATCTGTTTCTGGGGTTTTTTCTCAGCTCTAGACAAGATGCAACTGTGATGCGAATCGGCAGCCCAAGACCAGCGAAGCGGAGGGCGCACCCTGAGCGGGGCGCCTTCTGTGCGCAGGTGATGGAGGCAGATCGCAGAGGCTTAGACAGGTGCCAACCCGCTGCTAAAGAATCTGAAAAACAAAAGTGTGCTTTAAGGTCACACTCTGCACTAATCATTCGTTAAAAAAAAACTGGATCACGTAAACTTGCTCAACATACTGTTTTCTACTTCCTTGAATTTTTTGATTAATAAGGATTTTATGCTGGTTTTCTAGAATCATACCACAAGAGTAACTACTACTGTTTTTTCTTCTTAAAACAGGGTTTGCTTGGGACGGGGCAGAAGCCAAAGTCCTGGCCAAGTTCTAAGAGGGCAGACGAGGTGCTCCATCACTTTTTACAGTACAGGAATTCTGTGGTCAAAGGGCCTCTAAGCCTGAAAGGGTTATTTCCAGTGTTTTTTTAAATGGAAAATCGGCACCTACTAAATGGCAAATTTTAAAGATATCTATAAAGCAAAGTTTGATATGAGAAATTGAACCGGTTTAGAAGCTATTTATAATCGAAACTTACTGTAGGTTTACAAATGCACAGTGTTTTAGCTCTTAAACCACCGTCACTCCCAACTGTGGCTAAATGGGCGGACAGAATGCTGGCACCTAAGTGACTTGGCCAGGACCCCTGGTGCCTCCCCACCCTACCCACCACTGGCTTCAAAGTGAGATCTTCTTACACTGTGGTCAGAGACTTCAAATGCAGTTGCCTATAGTGACCAGCTAATAAAACCCAAAGTTGGCTTATTTGGCCTCAAACACTCATGAGTGCAGGCGGGGGAGTGCAGGGGCTGCAAAAAGGGCCAGTGCGCACGAGTCTGGCATGGCTGGCCCTGCGGCTGGCCGGCAGGCTGCAGGGGAGCCTCCTGATTTTCACATTGACAAAGCCGGAGCTCTGGAAGGCTGCTGGCGCTGGCAGGGCTCCGGCCCAGGGAGGGGGTCCCGCCCCGGAGGTGAGCCACCAGTGCTATGAGGGCAGAGCTTTCCCGGGCTGTCTCGCACCACTACGCAGTGAAAACTCGAGCCAACATTCACTGACCATGAAAATCTGGACGATGTAAGAGCATGAAATTGTTAACCAAATCCGAATGTACTTTTATTCAATGTTAATTCTAACAAACTCGAATTTGCTTTTATTACACATTTAAAATACGCTAAAGCAACCCTGAAATCACACGGGCTTCCTTGGTCCTCCTGCCCGTGTGCAGGAGCCTGGTCAGTTTTGAAGGGATCAAACAGGCTGAGGGCTCTACTGGCCCCGCGGTGTGGACCCTACAAGGGGGTGTGTTTCCAAAGAAGAGCTACTTAGGACTCACACTCCAAAACCCTTTCTGTCTCAAGCAAGCCCAGAATTGTGTCGTGAGATATTTTTACACACAGAGAATTCACAAAAACGTCTAGACGCTCCTAGCAACACACCTTATTCTTCACAACTGTACTGTTCAGTGTGAGACCTGAGATATTTCACACTCATTGCTTATGAAAATAAGCTACGTCCACTGCTCTACTCCGTCCCTGCCGTGCCCCGCACAGCACCCCGAGGATGGGCGGTCCTACCACAAGTTCACAGTGGACAGTTTCCCAGAAAGTGGCTGCCAACTTGACTTCCTGTTTACAGCAGAAGGTGAAGCTGGAGGAGGTGGTCCCCTTGAAGCAACAGGGATGGGCTCCATGACCCATAGGGTCCGGCTGGTCAGGCCACCAAACTAGAGAATGCGGCTTCCAATAAATGGCCCTTCTGATGAACTTGTACAAGGGACCTCCCTTCCAGGATGGCCTGCTCGTTTGGAATAAAGTATTGTGGTTCCAGGGAAGATAAAAGTCATCATTTGATATTATCACTGTGGACACTTACTTCACAAAAAATGGTCAACACACAACTTAGTGAATAGATTAAAAAGTACCACAAACTGCCATCAAGCACCTGTCTTTATTAAATCCATCAGCGCCAGCAAAACATTATAAACCATACCTGCCTCAGATTATGTAAACACACATCCTACACGACAAGGTAAATCTGTCAGGACACACGGTTTCAAGCAAGTGGCAGTGAGCACGGAACCCGTCTACCCTGGAGACTGCTGGGGGTGGGGGGGCGCCCGCGGCTCCATGCCCTTTCCCGTGCGGGCCAGCCTTAGCGCCGCATGTGTGAGGTTGCCAACGCATACATACACTGCATACAGGTGGTGGCTCCGCGGGTGTGTTCTTCCGGAGTGACAGGGCCCGTGGTGCTCACGGGCTGCTGCTCTCACCCCGTGTGACGGTGTGCAAGGGCACTAACGATAGAGGCCCCCTGCCTCAGAAACCCTGTCATTGTCGACTATCAGAATGCAGGTCTGAGGGGTTTTTTAAATGCTAGACCATCATTTCAGACGCCACAGAACACATTTAGCCGTAATTGACAGGGAAACAATCTCAGATACTGGTAAAAACAGACTCCCATGTCCAAGGTTATTATTCTGAGTGACAAGGGTCCCTGCCATTGACCTACTTAGACCCAAAGGTGGTAGTGCTCTACTGTGTCACTGTAGCATCGAGAATGACTGATTCTGGGGCGCCTGGTGGCTCAGCCGGTTAAATATCCAACTCTTGCTTTCGGCTCTGGTCATAACCTCACTCACGGTCTGTGAGTTCGAGCCCCATGTCTGTGCTATCAGCACAGAGCCTGCTTGGATTCTCTCTCTGCCCTTCCCCGCTCATAGTCTCTCAAAATAAACAAACTTTAAAAAGAAAAAAAAAAAGAAGAATGACCGATTCCTTTAGTTGTGCATGAGAATTTTCGGAACTTCTTCAATTTCCCGCATCACATTATTTGAAATCAACACATACGATAGGTTGTATTGAGCTCCCCACTCCTGCTGGGGGGACTCCATGCTGTCCACCCAAATTCAGGACGACTCTGCACTCAGAGGGCCCAGGTACAAGGCTGGATTACCTTCGAGAACACGCGTTCAAAACATTTCAAACTGCCAACAGTAAGCAACTCTGGCAAGTGATGTCTTTATTTCGGAAAATTTCTAAATATTTCTTACAATTTTTGAAATGCCATTTTATGGATTTTATCCATCTAACTAGCTGGTGAGAGACAATAGCACAGACCAAAATTTATGCTTATTTTCTTAAAATTTTTTAAAAATGTTTTTTATTTACTTCTGAGAGAGAGAGAGAGAGAGAGCGAGCCAGCATGAGCAGGGGAGGATCAGAGAGAGAGGGAGACACAGAATCTGAAACAGGCTCCAGGCTCTGAGCTAGCTAGCTGTCAGCACAGAGCCCGACGCGGGGCTTGAACCCACGAACCGCGAGATCTTGACCTGAGCCGAAGTCGGACGTTAAACCGACTGAGCCACCCAGGTGCCCCTATGCTTATTTTCATTTCATACCTTTATTTTTCAAAACCCCATAATGAACAAGCTTGAAAATTTTGCCTAAGGTGGGAGAAGAATCAAGGTTCGGTTTGGAAAATTCAAGGTCAAGTTTGAAGGTTAACATGATAGCAGGAAAGTAAGATCTAGAAACTCCCTTGGTTTTGAAAAATGGATCCTTAATCCTATGAAGCGGAAAACACTACACCAAGAATTAAGGTAAATGTAAGCGTAACAAGTTAGCAGAAACCTACTTTTGGCTCTGCTTCTGGGCTAGGATGTGCCTGGCACGGGGCGGCCTTGGGGTGTGGAGATGGCTGTGGCGACCTGAAGTGAAGAGCGGGACACCGACGTGTGTTTTCAATCTTTTCTTTTGTTCTAAATAAACAGGGCTCTTTTTCTATTAAGAAAAATAGGTGGTGTGGCCTACAACAGTCACACTTTGGGCCATCTGTTAGGGGTGGGGCCTCCTACGTGTAGTGCAGGGCGCCCTGCGTCTGGGTTCTAATGGAGGACCCGGGTCTTCTGAACCCACCGCGGCATTGCGGACAAGGCACCCACAACCAAACCAACTATTCAAAAAAAAAAAAAAAAAACAACCCACAAAAAGCCTGCATGTAATGTTTGTTAGGAAAGAAACATAACCTGGATTAACATAATTCAGCAGTAAGAGCCAGACAGTGTTCACCCTCCTAACCAGCCAACCTAGAGATGGGATGCAAAAGAGAAATGCTCTCAGCAGTTTCTTGAAATCTGGATTTGCTAATGAAACAGCTCCTTACGGATCCATGTGTTGTGGGAGGGAATGATGTCTGGTGGCACACTACCCTCTGAGTGGGGAAGTGACTGCCCACGCGGTGTGGAGTGGGGGTCTGTGCCAAGGTGCTTTTCTGGAAGGCTGCCGCCACCGTCACGCCCCCCACTCCAGGCACCGAGAACCCCCCCAGGGAGGAGACCAGCACCCGCCCCCAGGTGCCCATGCTGTTCAGAGCACCCGGAGAGGTGAGGGCAGCACGTGCCACGCTCCGGGACTGGAGTGGGGGGCTGCACAGGGGCGGGTGGCTCCGTGGGGGCAACAAGAGCTCGTGTTGGCCAAGTGGGAGACTCAAGTCCAGGACCTGTGTCGCTGCGGCACTTTAGGTTGGGGCTCTATAGGGTTCCGGCTGACTTGGGAGGAAAGGGAACAGTGCTCTCACCTCCGGAATTACGAAGCCAACCAGGTGTTTTGTGCGCAGTCCAAGCCTAAGGACCACGAGTTCGTCCCCAACGTTGAACATAGCGCCGCCTCAGAGGCGCAGTGCAGGGCCTGGAGCAGCAGACCATGGACTCCAAGTCCGCGCCTGTCAGGCCTTGAGAGCACCCCCCCTGTGAAAGCGCACGACACCCTCCTTTGCTGGGCTCTCACAGGACCGCCGTCGTCCATACCCGCAGTAAGCCCGTCCGTACAGCGCCGCAGTGCCTACTTGCTGCTCAGAAGCCTACAAAGTGGAAGAGGCCCAGGGAAGAGGCTGTAGGAATGGGATGCAGCTGTGTCAGAGACTCATTTAGTGCGCGAGATGTACACCACAACTATAAAAAAGGAGAGGAAAAGGAAGCTAAAAAGCCCATTTAAAAGTTCATAGCAAATATTTCCTTATTTTATTGAATAAACAATTCTGAATTAGTACATATCTGTGAATTTATAAATGGCAATTTCAGTGGAAAACAAATTTTGTTAAGTACCACAAACAAGGCAACATCAGTGTTTTCTTTAGAGAATGAATAAATTAAGCGGTCAGAAGTACCAGTTCCTTTCCTCTGCATTTCTGAAGGGAAGGTAGAGGTTTTTAGGCAAAAGATAGAACTTTGGGACCTCATGGGCACGGCCACTGTGTGGACAGAGGGGCCAGGGCAGCCACCTGCGCTCCAGCCAGCTGTGACAGTCCTGTAACTTCAGGACAAGGGCCAAAGCCAAACCTGGCAGTGTGACTCTGTGCCTTGAGAACACATACTGAAATTCTCAACTGTAAGCGCCCGAGAAGTTAACATTTTTGTCTGTGAAGTAATTGTTCTAGAAATGGATTTCTTTTTTGATGTTCCACCAACCGTGAGGGAAGACACAGGCACTGGCATCAAATGTCACACAAACACATGGCTCACGGGGACGTGGCTCATGTGCTGGGTGGGTCCCACGTGATCGCAGCCAGAACAGGAGGGGTGCTCACGGTGATTCGTGCAGGGCAGCAGGTGGAGGAGGAGCTTGTCACTGAAAATCCAAGTATGAGCACACAGGACCCAATTCAGAAAGGACTTTGCAAACAACGATGAACAGATGAACAGGTTTCCCTATGAGCTTTCCGATGGTCTATTTTTATTGTCCATCCATCTACCATTACTGCTATTTCTAAAATGTGCGTCGTCACAGGCATGAAAGCACTGTGATGAGGTTGTGTGGTGACAGGTGGCCACCACACTCACAGCAAGCACAGATGAGGCCCAGACTTGTCCAGTCACTGTTGTACAACCGACACAAATGTAACCTTGTGTGTCAATTACACAACACGCTGTGTTAACTGGGAAAGGGGATCCTGACCTAATTCCACACTCGAGAATTCCCTCGGAAGACAGAAAAGGCACACAGCCAAACCTAGTGATTTATAAAGTTATACAGTGCACACCATTACCTATTTGAGTGCAGTCAACCTTACTAATCTGAAACTTTACTACTAGACTTTAGATACTCATATACTGGCGTATGTAAAATACTGAACTTTAGAGACTTAAATACAAAAACAGACTAGGTAACTAATATAAATAAACACCCTGCCTCAAGCAGGCGTGCCCTCGGAGGCAACAGGCACTGTCTGCGGTCCCAGCGCCCCCGTCTGTGACGGGGCTGGTCGGTCCCTCCTGCCGGAGGTCAGGCCTGCATCTGGCCGAGGGCAGCACATAAAAGGAGAAAACTGTCCACATGCTGCAGGCACTTTTCAACTACACGCTCTCAGCAAAGCGGCTGCTGATGTCAGAAGTGCTGGTGACAGCCCTGCACAGCTCACTCAGGTGTGAACAGCCACCCTGTAAGCCTGGGATGCGGGGCCACTGTCCCACGACGGCCTCGTGCACACAAGGGCTTCCAGAGGGAAGGCAACTGTGATCAGCAGCCATAAACAAACAAAAGAGAGACCCAATCCTGCTTCAGGAAGTGCTGACCCTCAATCCGAACTGCTCCAGATATTTTAACATCTATGGTAAAGCACCTCTTACTACGATAAAACACAACAAGCTCACTGCCTGAACGGTCTGCTATGAGCAGAAAGACATGCAGGAAACGTCCTTCGGGCTCACTCCCCCCAGGTTTCTAAAGAACTCTCTCTGTGTGGGGGGTGGGGGTTACAACCCACCCAGAAGCGGAGAGGGTGGTGGAGACAGGAGCGCAGGCCTCCAAGGAGAGCCGCGCTCGCTTCTAATTAACTGACTTCACTAGAAAGGGAGACCTGCCAACTTAAACACAGTGTGAGAGCTCTGGAAAAGAACAGCTCTTACGCGTTTCTCCAGATCTTGCCAAAAAGCTAAACCTGAATCTGAACATAACAGCTGGACAGTGGTGTCCACAGAGCGTCTGGGACACTGGGCCCATTTCCCAGCCGTGCTGCCCCACGTGCTGATGGCATGGAGGCACCAGCCTTGCGGGGCTGCGGGATAAGGGGGGGTGTGGGTGATGGCGCGTGCTTGGTGGTCTACGTGGCTCGGGGTCCAGCCTTCAGAGAAGCCGGGGAAGGGCAGACGGGTGACGGCACAGGCAGGAGCATGAGCCAGGCCCCTGGTCCTTCTACAAGTCACCGGCACGAAGTGGGTCTTCTCAATGGGAAAAGATGGAAAAGCGGTCATGGCCACATGCCTCGAGCAGAGAGTGTTTGAAGCCTGATCTGAACAAATCAGGTATTAACAGGCCCTTTAGACAACTGGGCAAATTCAAGTACGTCCCTGGTATTAGAGGATACCATGGGGTTATTAATTCTGCATCACTGCCGGGGGCACCATGAGAGAAGGGGTCGGCTCTCAGAGATGCACGCAGGCATTCTGAGGAAAGGCATAGCTTGTCCGGGCCACAAGAGAACACCAGAGCACCAGGCATGGAGGGGAAGGAAAAGGCAGACGGCACAAGCAGGGTCGGACCCTGGTGACGCTGAATGGGGTGGTGACCAGGGTATGTCCACTCCCCTTTGCTTCTGGGTATTTTGAAAGCTTTCCAAATAAAAGGCTAAAAAAAATCAACTCCAGAAAATGAAGGTTCACTGGGGAAACAAAACTCCTGTAGAGGAAGGCCTGGCAGAAGCTGCCGGAGAGCAGCCTTTACTCAGAATCTGCAGGACAACAGTGTTATGCGGTGCCCCCGCCACCCGCAGCCCTGGCTCCCACCCACCCACACGGGACCTGCTGCTTGGACACCTGAAACAGGGCGACTTAGGTTCGCTGAGCCTGATGCCAGGCACCTTCATTAGGAGAGAGGCAGCTCTCGCGATGACTACAGCCTAGGAAATGCATTTCCCAGGAAGATGTATTAACTCTTTGCTGCACAGATACACAGTCTGCTTCTGAGTGACACAGAAACATGCTATTCTAACTCGTGGTTCCTACCTGTGCAGCCCACCACCTTCTACCTGGCTCACACGGTCTCTTCGCAGATACTGGTCAGCCAACACGAAACTGCACCAGATAGCCTCCACCTTGGACAGAGGCCACGTCTCAGGAACAAGGGACGGGATGAGGACACATGCCATGTGCTCGCCCCGCAGACCACAGTGATGAGACTGTGCCGGAGGTTTAAGGCAGCTACAGAAATGGAAAATCAATACATTAGGCAAAAAGCCTCTGCTGGTATTCGATGACTGCTGGTGACAAAGAAAGCCTGCCACTCACGAGAGGCAGCTGGCTGCTCGGTGTGTGCACATGTATCCTCCCCAGGGGAGGGCTCGGTTCGGCAACCAGCAGGGATGGACAGGAGGTCTGCACTCACCAAGGGACAGTTAAGAAACACGGCCTTTCACGCGCACATCTCTACTAGGTAAGGCCATCTGTGCCGTGGGCAGCAGCCCGGGGTTCACAGCGCCTGCGCTGTGCCCACCCGCCGGGCACAGCCACCTCAGGCTGTCCACTCACACGACCGTTCCAACTGCCTCAGAAACAGACACTGCTAGAAAACAGCTGCCGCTTGACCTGAAGGAACGACATTCCCAAAGAGAGAGAGCGTCTCAGCCCCTGACGCGTGTGGGGCTCCTGGGCACTGCTGCTTAGTGAACCGGCCCCCTAATCAGTCTGAAGCAAAGAGCTCTGCTGGGAGCTTGCACACTTGAACTGTCAGGCAGATCGGTGTGTCCGGTTCTGCTTTTTCTGCAACCACTAAGCCAGATGGAAGAAAGAAGTTCAAGCTTACATTGCATTTTACACCAAAGCTTCCCCAAGCCCACTATCTAAACACAGCACCATTTCTGGGTCTCCAGTCAGTGGACGACACCTTCGGCACAGAGGGTGCTGCGGGCAGGCCCAGGGGCCCCACTGCGTGCCACTGGAGGGCTGGGCAGGCAGGGGGCCCTGGCCTTCACAGCCTTTCCCAAGGGCCGGGTTCTGCAGGGCGTACTGGAAGGTCCGTGCGGGGCTGACCACACAACACCCCCCATCCTAACGCAGCACGCACAGCAAGCTTCAGCTTCGAAAGCAGCAATGGGCACAGGACACACTGCAACAGAGATCAATGCGAATCAGAGCCACGTACCATTCAAAATGGGGTGGGGAGTACCAGGTTTTAGCTGAATCGGAGTGTAAGCCAGAGAAGGAAAGCTGTAAGACTAGCTCATCAGCCCTGAGGTGGAAATGCTCTTCTATTTTACACCTTTTAACACACCATTCTAAGCAAAAGTTTTAATCCTCCGACATTCAGAACAGACTAATGAGAGAATCCGGAAGAAGAAGACCATCTAGCCATGAACACAGACTCGCTTCCTGGGTGTAAAGCCACCAATCTGAGCTCTCACTGCACTGAGTGGGCGGTGGGTGGCCCTGCAGGGGGCCTGGGCTGGTCAGGAAGGGTGTTTATCCACCCGCTCTCCTGGAGTCAAATTCTTTATGGTCTGCAGATTGAAAAGGACTCTCTCTCCACCTGTCTGTGCAAAAGGGTTGCTGAAAAAAAGGCTCATGTCTAGGGGGGCCCCGGCCTCGGCGCCCCACGAATCCGTGTCTGTGCTGCTGGAGTCCTCAGCGGTGGTGGGCGGGTAGCTGAGCTGCTCTAACTGGTCGATGATGTCCGAGAGCTGGAAGGCTGAGCTGGCCTCGGAGCGGACCGAGCAGGCGGGGAAGTTGGCCATGGAGCTGGCCTCGGACTGGTTGGCCGAGCTGGGGGTGCGCACAGACAGGCCGCTGTGAAGCGGCAAGTTGCTGAGGGAGCTGTTCTCGGACTGGTTGTTCCTCAGCGAGCTGGTCTCCGAGGGGCTCAGCAGGCTCTGCATCAGGCTGGCTTGCGCCTTCACCTCAAACAGCTCTGAGGTGTCTGAGGGGTGCACGTTGCCGCCAAAGCCATCCTCTCCCTCAAATTCAAAACCGTGCTCTACGTGCATGTGCATGACCTCCGGGGGGTACCTGTCTGGGCTGGATGGGGCGGGGGCAGGGCGAGCGCAGGAAGGGGCCTGCGGGGCTAGCGCGCAGTAGGGGAAGGAGAACGCCTCCGAGCCTCCAGCAAAGAAAGAGATGTCAGCCGGGTCATCGTCTATGAACTCCTCAGACACCTGCAGCCGGGCATTTGTCAATGTGAAAACAGGCCCCCCGCCGCCACCGCCCTGCCGGCCGTGCGGGTGCTCCCCCTTGGCGGGGGACAAGCCCACGGTCACGCCACTGCCACCCCCGCGGTCGCTTTTACCAGCAGCTCTGCGCTCCCTGCCAGCGCCCCCTGCATCTGGGCCTGTGGCGGCGTCGTGACTCTGACCCACGGGACGGCTGGGGCTGCAGCTCCTCACAACGTGACAAAACCCAACACCTTGACAAGGCTGCGGCGCAGGCGGCCCGGGGGCCGGGGCCCCTCTGGTGTCGCCGTCGGCTGCGGCTGGCCTCCTGGCGTCGGGAGTCCGGGGCTCGGTGAGGGAGCCAGTGCTGTCTCTGAAATCAGGCAGGCCCCGCAGGGCCAGAGGGGAGGAAGGGACAGAACAGAAGGGGGCGTCTGCAGAAGTCGGGGGCGCAGAGGTCCTCAGGCCCTCGGTGAAGGGGACGCTCTGTGGGTCAAGGTGAAGAGAAGAAAGAGGCGCACATAAAATTACAAATTACCATGAGAAAGTTGCAAAGCTAACCGTGTGTCTGCACATTTCCTTCTCAGCCTCTAGTAAGAAAGGCAACCGACCAGACTTTCCCCACTAGAACTGAAGATTCGTAAACCCAGATGGGATTTCAAAAGGACTCAGGGTCATCAGTTTAAACCCCTTACAATGGCATTTTTTCTCTTACGGTGTATAATGTCTACAGTAGGGACCATTTCTGCACTAAAACCTAGCCACATGCACTGGTGTCTCCTGTTGTGTCCCGAGCCACCTGAGGGTGCAGTGGGCATGCTGGGTCCTCATCACTTCTGGAGGGAAGGACAGAGGGTGTGAGCTGAATGGAATCACTCAGCTAACGAGATTCTAAAGCAAAGCGCCAATGAGGGGACACACGCATCTGCACGTGGCACTCCTTCCTCGGAGGTTACAGCCAGGCAGTGATGGAGCGCATGGTACACTCACACGGGCACTGGAGCCCAGAGCCTTCAGGAAGCACTGGCGTTGCCCCCAGCTCGTGTGAGAAGCTACTCAGGGGCAGGAGGAGCCCTGTCCTCAGTCCCACACACAAGGAACGAGTGAGCCTGCCCTTCTCACGTGTCACAAGACAGTCATGCCTCCAGGGAACTTCAGATGCCGTGTACACGCACGACATTGGGAAGAGGGTGATTAGACAAGGTGCCACCAATCGGTCCTGAGCGCCTTTCTGCATGAGGAGCAGCATGCAGTGTGGGCGCGGCAGCAGGACGCCACACGGTGACCGACTTTCGTTCCACGGGGTAATCTGCTCTCAGGTGCCCATCCTGTCACATTTTCAATCGAAAAACTGGACTCAATGTGTTCTTGTGGTTTTTGAAAGACAGTATCAGAACTGAAAGTTTAAATGTAATTTTTAGACTATTTATACTTTTTTAATGTTTATTTTGAGAGAGAGAGAAAGAGAGCATACGTGTAGAGCGAGCACAAGTTGGGGAGGGGCAGAGAGACAGGGAGACAAGATCTCAGCAGGCTCCGTGCATCCAGCATGGAACCTGACTCCGGCCTCAAACCCATGAACCTGAGATCATGACCTCAGCTGAAATCAAGAGTTGGACTGGACGCTCAATCAACTGAGCCACTCAGGCATCCCTATTCATACTATTTTATTTATTAGTGGCTTGCGGGATCGGCCTCTGCGTTGGGCTTTGTGCTGACAGTGCAAAGCCCACTTGGGATTCTCTGCCTCCCTCTCTCTTTGCCCCTCCTGTGCTTGTGTGCCCTCTTTCTCTCAAAATAAATAAAATTTAAAAAAAGCTATTCATAAATTTGAACTTTGTTTAAATAAAAATCTTTTGATATCAATAGATTTAGCAAAAAACTCCTAAATAGGAAACATACCTAGAAGAGTTAAAGAATGTTTTTATTTAAAATATCCAATTAAACAAAGTTTGGGAAACATGAGCTTCAAACATGAGGTACAAGTGCAGCTTCTGGAAATACCATAATAAATGACCAGTGGTCAACAAGGACTAACATCGTGCAAGAATTAAACACTTATAAATAAGAAACCACAGAGCTGCATGAGAAGACCGTGACAGAGAGACAGGAGTCTACGTAAAGTACGTGTGTGTGGAAGCTGGCATGCGAGCCTGGGGATGGAAGCCTCTAGCAGCACATGCGGGAAGCATAGGACCACGTCCCAGAACACCAGCTGTTAACACGTTTTCGACTCTGTGGCCCAGTGTTTCTCTGTGAAGATGTGCCTGTGCCTCTGGGTACGCCCGTGCTCGGTACAGCAGTAATCGTGCCAAACACAGATACGCGTCTGTTTCCTGCTTTTCACCTTTAACATATTAGCACCAAAAGCTCGCCCCATGAATGCAGTGTAAGTAACTTAGCGCCCTGAGCTGGCAGCGTACACTGTCGTCCACCACTTGCTTTCCTGACACGCGCACGCCTGGCCCACTGTAGTACAACTTGCCTGGGGACCCTGCCACCCAGAGATGACATGGGACTTTGAGGTTTATGCCTCTAGCCTGTCTCCTCTGAGCATCTATTTGTCACTTTAGATTTACTGCACAGGCTGCTCCGCAACCTCCTGGCTTCACTTGGCAGCGCACTGTGTGCGCGTCCCGGGCCTCCGCCCGCCCCCCACCGTGACAAGACTCGAGCTGCTCCCCAAGCACTCCCTGCCGAATAGGCACAGCCGAGACCGTGCTAGTGAGTCACCTCCACAGGCGGTGGTCAGGATTCTAGCATCACAATACCGCTGTGGCGCGTATCAACGCACAAAGCTTTCTCTTTACTTAGGACTCCTTTTCTGCAAGAAGCCCTGGGGCCGGGAGAGCCATGTGGACAACAGGACTGAGTCTAAGGGTCCTGTCACAACACTGCCAGGTGGCTCTCCAACAGAGCACAGGCGACAGTATCACATCTGCTTCCACTGGAAGGACTAACCTGCCTCGGCAAGTCTGCAGTCAGAGCATGAACAGCTGTCCGGGTCTTGCTGTGTCTCCTGCAAACAGAGAACAATCTGTGAGCCCCGAGATGCCTTTCCCAGCGCCTGTCCAGAGCACAGCCATGCCCCGGGGAAGGGCACACGTAAGAATGGGGCCAAGGTTCTGACAATATGCCACAGGCATCTGGCTGGACAGGCAGTGACAAAAAGCAAGAACTCAGATAAAAACAGATGCCGCAGAAGAGGTAAAATCATCCCCTCACGCTGAAGAAAAATCCCACATGCAAAAAGCCCGTGAAATTTTTGATTCAAAGTTTACCATACTATATGAGACATTACATGTAGGATCTGCTACGCAGATTAGAGACTAGAAAGTCACTATATGGGGACACCTGAGGGGCTCAGTCGGTTAAGCGCTGGACTTCAGCTCAGGTCATGATCTCACGGTTCGTGGGTTCGAGCCTCGTGTCGGGCTCTGTGCTGACAGCTCAGAGCCTGGAGCTGCTTCAGATTCTGTGTCTCCCTCTGTCTCTGACCCTCCCCTGCTAACACTGTCTCTCTCACTCTCAGAAATAAATAAAACATTAAAAAAAAATTAAAAAAAAAGTCACTATCTGTATCTAAACACTAACTATAGAAAGATATTAATCCATTATCTTTAAAAAAATTAAAGAAATAGAACTCTGGAGTCAAAATACATGTTTATGTACTTGAGCTGACTGTTTTCAGGGAAAGGTTAAAAATACATAAAATATCGGGGCACCTGGGTGGCTCAGTCGGTTAAGTGTCCGAGTTTAGCTCGGGTCATGATCTCACTGTTCCTGAGTTGGAGGCCCGCATCAGGCTCTGTGCTCAGCCTGTTTCAGAGTCCGTGTCTCCCTCTCTGCCCCTCCCCTACGCGTGCGGTCTCTTCTTTCAAATATAAAGAAACATTAAAAAAAAAAAACGTAAAATACTAATGTTAAAAGCACAGACTTTCCGTCACAAGGACCATGGTGCTCACCTCTCGTAGGGAACCCTCTTCACCCCACTGTCTCGGACATAATCCACCAGCTGCTTCTGAGTCCTTCCGCTGGGAATAAAAGTTCAGATTTTAAGGAAAAGCAGCAGCAGCAATTCCCAGCACTGATTTTTCATGAAGGCAAAATCATACCTGCCAGCCCTCTAGGCTCCCAGAGACACTGTAAAGTTCTGCTTTGTGATAAGCATGCCTGATTTTCTAGTTTTTATCAGAACTATTTTTTCCACTATTTTACTGGATTTGCTCTCGCCAGTTTCATAGTAGCCGCGCTCTGTATGTAACTCCCTGAACCGTCTCACAGCGGTTGTTTCCTGACCGGGGACACGCACACTCTTAGTCCTACAAAGCCAGCAGGGCCCGGCCGGCGTGTGGCAGCCCCACCTGTATCTGAAGGAGGAGCCCCTGCTGAAGAGGGCAGCTTTAGCTCTGGGCTGAGGCTGATCAACGAGTCGAAAGAAGGTGTGATATTCCACACAGATCTTCCAGAAGTTCTTGCATCCGTCTCTGCTACCCAATAAGAACTCTAGCGTGTCCTGGTAAGGTCCCTAGAAACAAAGTACAAAGGTTCAAGCTACTAATTCAAGAAAATTTAGGAGGCATTCAGACAACAGATTTTTATTCAAAGTTAAACATTAGGAAGATATTTTGGGGGGACCTGCTCAGCAGGTTGAGCATCTGACTCTTGATTTTTGCTAAGTTCATGATGTCACAGTTATGAGATCAAGTTCTGAGTTGGGCTCTGTGCTGACAGCAGGGAGCCTGCTTGGGATTCTCTCTTCCCTTCTCTCTGCCCCTCACTGCTCAAGTTCAAGTGTGTGCGCATGCACTCCCTCTCAAAATAAACTTGGGGCGTCTGGGTGGCTCAGTCAGTTAAGCGTTGGACTTTGGCTCAGGTTATGATATTGCAGTTCATGGGTCGGGGCCATAGGTCAGGCTCTGTGGTGACAGCTTGGAGCCTGGAGCTGCTTCGGATTCTGTCTCCCTCTCTCTCTGCCCCTGCCCCACTCACAGGCACGCCTGTGGGTGGTGTGCACACTCTCTCAAAAATAAATCTTTATTTATTAAAAAAATTTTTAAAAATATTTTATTCATTTCTGAGAGAGAGATACAGCGTGAGCAGGGGAGGGTCAGAGAGAGAGGGAGACACAGAATCCGAAACAGGCCCCAGGCTCTGAGCTGGCTGTCAGCACAGAGTCCAACGTGGGGCTCAAACCCATGAACCATGAGATTGTGACCCGAGCAGAAGTCGGACGCTTAACTGACTGAGCCACCCAGGCACCCCTCAAAAAGAAACATTTAAAATAAATAAATGAATAAACTTAAAAATTTAGGAAGAATTTTTTCCCTGCATTATCTATAAAGACTTCTGGTGCCATTTACGTAAGAGAAGAAAAATAGCTATCTACATATTCACTTCAGAAATGATCAGAAAAATGCAGTCACCTATGATCACACAACTGCTAACATTTACACGCATCTCCTTGGGACACATCCCACCCAGCAAACCGGGGCATCCTCTCTATCAGGCAATGATTTCTACACTGTTGCCCAATCATCTCCCTGTGGAGTCTGGGATGTGCTGGATGCCCATGGCGTAGATTTAAAGGCTCACACACACCATCTTGAAGAAACTACTGCCTCATCTCTCATAGTCACTCCCCAGGATAAATTCCTAGAATTGTTATACTGAGCTTAAAACAATGCAGATTTTTAAAAATTATTTATTTAAGTAACCTCTACACCTGACACGGGGCTCGAACTCATGACCCTAACATCAAGAGTCACACACTCTTCCGACGGAGCCAGCCAGGTGCCCCAACAATGCCCATTTTTGAATTTGTGATGTATTACTAAATTACCTTCTAGAAAGACTATCCTGCCCGGACGTCTGGATTCAGTCTTTAACATCTAAGTGCTGATGGAGGCGCCTGGGTGGCTTAGTCGGTTAAGCGTCCGACTTTCGCTTAGGTCATGATCTCGCGGTTCGTGGGTTCGAACCCCGCGTCGGGCTCTGTGCTGACTGCCAGCTCAGAGCCTGGAGCCTGTTTCAGTCTGTGACTCCCTCTCTCTCTGACCCTCCCCTGCTCACGCTGTCTCTCTCTCTCCTAGAAATAAATAAAACATTTAAAAAAAACACATCTAAGTGCTGATGGACACAAGCGGTAACTGCTGCGGACGGGTGTGGCTGCAGCCCTGGGCTTTGGTGGGGTGCTGTGCTGCTGCTCTGGCACGTGGGGCTGGGTGAGGGTTCCCTGCTGGTCACAACAGCACCCTTTCTTTCACTCACGGAGAAAACAGCAGCCCTTTACCTGCATTTCATGTATGTTTCCTTATTCTTCCCTTCCATCCCTACGGCAGATGCTTGAGTAAGAAACAAGCCATCTTTTCCGGCTTCTACAGAAAGTAAGCGCCAAGGCAGCTCAGGAACCCGCTGTTTGACAAAAGCTCTTGCTAATCAAGTGCCTTTTAAAAGCTTAAGTAGAGCCTTTCTTCTCTACTGGCTCAGGGCTTAAATCTCCCACCATGAAGCATGTCTTCGCTGACACAGCCTCTTACGCCTCAACCGCCACGCTCGGCTAATCTACTCTGGCTTCCTAACCTCCTCTGTACACTGGAAATGTACCAAGGTGGATACCTTCGACTTGCTTCAAGTACCGGATTCTTCCTGTCACACTTATAGAGACATTTACTTTTTCCATCTTTACCCATTTCAGTAAATTCATGCGTAGTTATTTTATTGACTGACATTCTCAAATGAAAGGAGTACTTATTTTTTGAAAATCAAGGCTTTTCCAATTAGAGCTAGTAAAAGGCTAATTTCTGAATCAAAGAAACAGGAGCACACTGGGAGTGGCCCTCAGCCTACGGGGACGGACACTCTAACGCTAACGTGCTGTGGGCCTTCAGACCACGGCCTCTTACCTGGAGAACAAAGAGGCTGGAGTAAATGGACTGTTCTCAGCAGCCCCCAGGAGCTTCTCCCTCTCACCCCGGACCCGGCTAACGCTGAGAGCCGGCTGGGAGGAGCTGTGTACACAGGGCCCGCCGGGACGCCGACCTACCCTCAGTAGCAGCCCTACTGGGCAGAGTACCCAAAAGCCCTTCCGCACAATTCCAGATCCCGTCCTCAAACTCTTGTGTGCATCACACTCAAGTGATTTATAAAGTAATTTGAGAAGTCAATATTCTAGCAGAGTAAGTTCTCTTAAAATTTAGAAAGTGCTTGAAATCATACTTACACGGACCTCTGGGTGCAGTTTGATGAGAAACCTTTTCCTCTTGAAGCTGAGTTTTCGTACTCTGGACCAGTTGAAAGTGTTAATCTTGGTGGTGCCCTGAAACCCAAGAGATGGACACTCAGACACACTGTAATCCAGACACACACACACACACACACACACACACACACACTAGTTCACAAAAAGATAATGTTTATTATTTATTTATTTTTTAATACTTATTTTTGAAAATGAGTGCAAGCAGGGGAGGGGCAGAGAGACAGAGGAGGAAAGAGGATCTCTGACAGAGAGCCCAACACCGGGCCTGAACTCGCAAACTATGAGACCATGACCTGAGCAGAAGTTGGATGAGCTCAACTGACTCAGCCACTCAGGCACCCAGAAACACAGAAATGTTTAAATTAACAAACTTGCCAGATAGCACAACAACCCACTTGATACTTTACAATTATATTTGGAAGGACTCTGGATTAAAATGTCAACACTAAATATACAAATCTGCTTGTTTTAGGAAAACCTGATGTCTTTGATACAGCCTTCCTACAAATTACTATTAATATTCTTTAAAGTATATTTATTTATTTTGAGAGACAGCAGGCATGTAGGTGACCGAGCAGAAGAGGGGCAGAGAGGGAGGAGAGAGAGAATCTCAAGCAGTCTCTGGGACTGTCAGCACAGAGCCCGACTCGGGGCTCGATCCCACAAACCAATGAAATCATGACCTGAGCCGAAATCAAGAGTCAGACACTTGGGGAGCCTGGGTGGTTCAGTCAGTTAAGCGTCCCACTTCGGCTCAGGTCATGATCACACGTTCCTGGGTTCGAGACCTACGCTGGGCTCTGTGCTAACAGTCAGCTCATAGACTGGAGCCTGCTTCCGATTCTGTGTCTCCCTCTCTCTCTGACCCTCCCCTGCTCATGCTCTCTTTCTCAGAAATAAATAAAACATTAAAAAAATTTAAAGAAAAGAGTCACTTAACTGAGTCCTCCAGACACCCTCCCTCCTTTTAAAGTTCATTTATTTATTTATATAGAGGGAGGAGAGTATTTATTTATTTAGAGAGAGAAAGAGCAGAGACTTTAGCTTCTACAACTGAGCAGCAGCAGCGCCGCTCTCACGCTGATCTGCATGAGACCACCCACGGCTTAGTTAGAAATGTCAGGCAAGGCCCGAGACAAGACCCAGGCATGTGGGCCCCACGCTCAAGCCCTCTTGCTGGGACAGAAACCCCCACCATCCCCAGCAGCTCTGGTGCCCGCCTCGGGTGCCTGTAGGAGACCCGGCCTCCTGAGCACCCCTGCATCACTCCGTGGCCACTGAATTTTATTTTTTTTTTTAAATATTTATTTCTAGGAGAGAGAGAGAGAGACAGCGTGAGCAGGGGAGGGTCAGAGAGAGAGGGAGTCACAGTCTGAAACAGGCTCCAGGCTCTGAGCTGGCAGTCAGCACAGAGCCCGACGCAGGGCTCGAACCCACGAACCGCGAGATCATGACCTAAGTGAAAGTTGGACGCTTAACCGACTAAGCCACCCAGGCGCCCCCATGGCCGCTGAATTTTAAATTTGGTTTTCATATTATTGATCGTGTGAGTGCAGTTCACAGGCTGAGCTGTGGTGAATTCTTACTATATTTTGTCCTTTACTTTTACTTTTTCTTGACTTATTAAGTGCCTCTTTTCATTTACTCAATTCTCTATGTTCCCATCACTAATTCAGCCTAAACCCTCTGTGCAGAATTTAAAACTCTTCCGTGGAGGCTGATATATGAGACAATTTTCTGCAGGCTGCCTGCGTGCTGGCAGGTGCTGTCGGGCCTGGCCGCCAGCCTGAGGCCCCCCACCCCCCATTGCTGCCACACTGGCCTCTCCTCTCCTCTAGGAGTGCCACACCTCTGCAAAACCGCGTGTCGTATCTTCTCTGCACATGTCAGCCTGGCCGCCAGTCCAGGGTAGCTGAGACGGGGAGGGCCCGTGGCCACATGGAGATGACGGGCTGTCCCTTCACCCCACACTCTGCGTGGGGGACCTCACATCCACCATCCAAGCCCTACCCTGGAGGGGACAGGGGCCGGGGGTGGGGGAGTTGCTGCCTCAGCTCTGGGGCTGCACGTGTCCCTCCCATGGGTGAAACCAGGCTGCTTCCAGCCCCAGCTGGCCCGGGCCAGCATGAGGTGCCCTTCCCAACTCCTGGGGACATGGCGGCCTGCTCCCCACCCCTCCCCACTGCAGACCACGGGAGGTCAGCTGCTCCCACTCTGCTCTTCCCGGGCATCTGCCCACTTCCTGACCTCCAAAACGTCACTGACACTGTGGTTTCCTTTTCTGGTCTTCTTACTCAGTTTAAAGAAAATCCCTTCATCATCATTCTGGTGGGGATTTGAGGGAGTAAAAATGAATTCCATCTAAAGTGTTTAACTTGAAATCTCTAATTTCTGCTTCTAACTTCTTCCAGTTACAAATTAGCTATCCTTTTCTGGAAGAATTACACTGTCTGGATTTGGATGGACGTGTGATTTTCATCACGCATGATGGAAGAACTATCATCTGAGTGAGCAGGTGTGGGAGGCCACGAGTCCACCAGCTCACTTGGTGTGCCTGGCGCGTTCTCTGCCTGTCGGTCAGTATACAATGTGTCACAATTAATGTTGTTTATGAATTATTTTTCTTCCCCAATAGGAAACTGAAATTTGATGGCTAGGTTAAAAAAGGAAAAGAAAAGGAAAAGAAAGCAAGGCTTGACTATAGGGGCCTTGATTAGACAAGCCATTTTAGGCAAACACAGGCTAAAGAGAGCCCACAGGCGGGGCGCCTGGGTGGCTCAGTAGGTTAATCATCTGACTCTTGATTTTGGCTCAGGTCCTGATTTCACGGTTCACGAGATCAAACCCCTCGTTGGGCTCTGTGCTGGCAGTGCGGAGCCTGCTTGGGATTCTCTCTCTCCTTCGGTCTCTCCCCCAACCCCCTCAAAATAAATAAATAAACTTAAAAAAAAAAAAAAATAAGAGAGCCCACAGAGGAAAGAGCCGTGATCACAGCCCCGGGCTCAAAGGCTGCAGCCTTCCCTGGCGGTCAGCAAGGAGCAGGCCTTTGCAGGATGGCCACGTGCTACTGTAGGCCGCAGTTCTGCAAGGACGGACAGAGGACTCCCGAGAGAGGGGACGGCAGCAGCACCTGGGCCACCCAGCCCGAGGGAGGGGCACACGGAGCCCTCCAGGTGCGAAGGGGCTGTGTTTCTCTGCTTTCGGATGCTTCCATAGCACATACACAAGCACACGCATGTGTGGCTGCAGGCAGAACTTAGCGGCCCTTTTATGTCACCAACCGCATGTCCATACGTGGCTAATACAGAAGTTCCCGAAGGCTGCTACTGACGCTTATCACGTGCAAGAGCCTCTGATACTTTCTGGTCTGGTCTTTCTTCTATACGGAAATGACCCCTCACAGAGCAGCACCCCCAGACCTGTGGCAGGTCCATGCTTGTGGCACGAGCAAGCCAGTGTTTCTGCTGAAGGTTCTAAAGAGAGGAACCGTGGCTCAGCGTTAGAATGGTGGCACGCGCCTGGCTGCCCTGGGGGGCAGAGGGCTCTGTGACAGCGAGGACAAGGGCAGGGAGGAGACGGACAAGCTGGTTCTCCCTGCCAGGCCAGGACCTTCAGCATCACAACGAACATTTACCAACAGGTGTCAAATCAAGCCCCAGCCAGTCCTCACACCCCTGTCCCTCCCTACCTGGAACACGTGGACACCCATGTGGGAGACGGCCAGGTTGATTCTGGCCCCCTCCCTGTCAGAAGCGGCGTGAAATCGGATGCCATACATTTCCAACTTTCGGGCAATTTCGAGCACCTGGAAATCGGACTCAGCAGGCGTCTGGCCCCTAAAATAAAGGACAGCATGATCACAGCACTGAAAACGACTTGATGTCTAAAAGAGCCAAAACAAAACCCATCAGGAAAACATAACAGAATGAAACAAGGCTCCACAGGAGGCTGTTTTAGACAGCGGACAGCTCATGGTGAGAGTGTTCTCCACCAGAAAAGCAGCTGGGCACACACAGGCCAAAGAAACTGTCCGTTTCCCTCTATCCTGTGACCCACTNCCTCTCCTGTGACCCATTCCTGATCGGTGGAATGTTTTTTCGTACGCAATAAATGAGCTTAGATGCTCAGCCTTGTAATTTGTTCTGAACACTGACAAGATGACGTGCAGACACTGTCCGCAAAGCCCGGTACGAAACAGGGAAACCACGGACAGCACCAGTATCTCATCACACCCATTTCATACTTTAAAAAACCACTTTCATAATGTACAAGTCTAACCATGAGAATATAATTTTTGTAAGGATAAAATTATGAAACTGAATAAAAACATGTTTCTCAAGTGCACAGTCCACAGTCACGCTCCCGGGGAACCAACCGTGGCCTGTGTCACACTGGCTGCTGCTCAGAGAGGGCACAGCTGGGCAAAGGGGACAGACAGCGTCCTGGTTAGGAGCACCCCACGCCTGGCCTGTGCCCTACATGTGGGGTTCTCCATCAGTAACTCTCCCTCTCACTCCCACATGCTTAAGCTTCTGGATCTTTAAGGAACAGCCCTTCCCACGGTTTCTATTCTTGGACTAAAACTTCCATTCTTTGAGTCTGATGTGGACCCCTGACTATCAGCTTGTATTTGATAAATGATCATCAAGCAGGAAGACCACTGTCCATGGTGTCCTAGTGCCTCCAGTGACCGGGAGGGGTGCTGGGCGGGGCTGGGGGAGCTCTGAGGGGAGGCTAGCGTTCGGGATGCTGAGGGAGGTTCTGGTGAGGGCTAAGAAGGAGAAGAGAGCGGAGAAAAAGCCTTTCTTCTCAGAGAAGCCCTAAACCTTCTTGAACAACATTTGGTAGCCACGAGGATGGAAAAGATCATTCCGGCAAGGTCTCAGACAGAAGTGAGGAATACGTTCTTGGAAATGGGACAAAAGGCGATCCTTTTATAAAGTGGCCCGACACTTGGCTGAGTTACAGTCACGTCCTAGTGTTTAGTGGAGAGCCTGACGCAGGGTGTGATCTCAAGAACCATGAGCCGAAATCAAGAGTAGGGTGCTTAACTGACGGGGCCCTCCGGGCACCCCGGGCTGGAGAGATTTCTAAGCAAAGTGCTGAAGGTGCGGCTGGGCCGCTCTGCTGACAGCCAGTGTGCAGGAGAGAGACGCCCGACACATGGCAGCTGATGCAGAAAGGAAGCAGAATTGTAAGATGTGGAACAGCCTGCACTACAGAAAATGGGAACCCCGAGGTGTGGCCAAGCGGTGGCGGTGATCAGTGTGGCCCAGCCACCGCGCTGGAAACAGGACAGTGGAGGGAGGACTCCAAAGGCAACCCCGGTCAGGGCTGCCTCTCCCATCACAGGCCAGGGTGGAAGAGGGTGGGGGCTGGGGACACAACTGGCCCTTGCTCAGCTTTCCAAGGCCAAGGCTGCCTGAGCAGCCCGGGGTGGGGTGGGGGGACGGAGGGCAGAGCACAGAGCCAAAGAGGATTATTCCTGAGCCTTAAGGCTTAATGTCATTTGCTCTGCTGGTTCTGGACTTGCCTGAGACCTGTCACCCTTTTCTTCCTTCCAGTCCATTCCTTTGGAAGGGGAGGCGCCTACCCTGTGCCCATCCCCCACCACAGTGCTTTGGTTTCACCATGGGAGGAGCCTGCGCCTCAGGCAACCCACTCCTGGAGTCTCAGCCAGGTCTCCTGAGGGTGAGGGAGGCAGGGGAGGCCGTGGAGTCGGAGCACTCAGTGTCGGCTTAAGAAATGATTTAAAAATCCTACGTAAGAAATGATTAAAAAAAAATAAAAGAAGCACAGGAAATATCTGATGACTGAAGGACAAAGTGAGCACATTAGAACCATGAGGGGTGCCTGGCTGGATCAAAGGAGTGTGCAACTCTTGACCCCGGAGTTGTGAGTTTGAGCCCCACCTTGGTGTAGACATTACTGAATGTTTTAATGTTTATTTATTTTTGAGACAGAGAGAGAGAGAGAGAGAGAGAGAGAGAGAGAGAAAGAGCGCACGCACGCATGAGCAGGGAAGGGGCAGAAAGGGGGAGGCACAGAATCTGAAACACCTCCAGGCTCTGAGCTGGCAGTCAGCACAGAGCCCAACACGGGGCTCGAACCCATGAACCGTGAGATCATGACCTGAGCTGAAGTCGGACGCTAAACCGACAGAGCCACCTGGGCGCCCCTAAATAGTAAAAAGAAAGATCATGGGAGCCCAGAGACAGCTGAGCTCAGGGATGGCAGCACTCTGTTGGAAAGAACCCAGGTTTCATCCCATGTGAAACATCACCTGATTCTTCTTTCTCCAACAGGCTTTCACGATTTTTTAAAGCAGCCACCTTGAGACGTACCCATAGCGTGCGCGCGCGTGCACACACACACACACACACACACACACACACGCAAGCGCATGAACACCAAGCACAGCCGCCCTTGCGCCGGCTCTCAGAGTGACTGCTCACAGACCCGCACCATT
Source organism: Crocuta crocuta (assembly GCF_008692635.1). Classification (NCBI taxonomy): domain Eukaryota; kingdom Metazoa; phylum Chordata; class Mammalia; order Carnivora; family Hyaenidae; genus Crocuta; species Crocuta crocuta. The sequence goes on from NW_027527429.1 coordinate 326,368, forward strand.
ACCTCCCCTCACAGACGTGTGTGCGGCCACACTCGCCACGCCCAGTGGGGGCCTCAACCCTTTCCTGACATACCGTCCTTCAGGGCCCGAGGCCCCCACGCTCGCTGCCCTGTTCTCAGGACCTCTGGTGGTGCCCCCTTCCGACTCCCCCCCTCAAGGCCAGTCTTCAGGGGTCTGTCCTGGGCTCTGCTCTTCCATCTGTGTCTACCCTCTCTTCCCTGGGTGACCTGAAGGGACTGATGTGGCCAATGTGTTGACAACACTCTGCCTGCATCCCAGACCCACCCACCTGCTGGCACAGATACCTTGGTGGGACCCTTGACCCTGCAGTGCCTTGTCCCAACCCCAGGAACAAATCCCCAACAAGTGACCATCTGCTTGGGGACAGGCACTGGGAAACAGCCCTTTGTTCCTATGTCCCAGTGTGCTGAGCCCTGACACTAAGAGGTGGCCCTGACCGTGACACCGAGAGGGGCTGGCGCCTTCACTCGGTCTTGCCGTGCAGTGGGGACACACAGCCTTCTGTCAGCAGCAGGCACCATTACTCGCACCTCCACCCAAACCGGAAATTCAGGTGTAGCTGCGGGCAGGCTGCTGAGGCTCCTGGACCCTCCCCCCTCCCAGGCTGCTGCCTCTGCCTGGAGTGCCCCCTCACCAGCCCTATGTGGCCAATTCCTCAAAGATGCCTGGCGGCTCAAGCAGCCCAGCTGCTCACCCTTTCTCACCCCGGCCGCTCCGTCTGCCCTTCAGCTTGCACACCGCAGTGCACAGCAATATATTCACGTGTCCAGTGCCCATCCCGATGCCAGGCACACAAGAGGCACTCTTCAAGTGCCTGTGAGCAGCAAACTGCAAGAGAAGCATGCAGTCTTGCCGGGGTAAAGTCCTCCAGGGTGAGTATCTTGGTCCATGCTGTTCAAACTGCCCCCGCCAAGTGTGGACAGTGGTGACTGACAAACAGCGGCCACCCAAACCTCCGATGAGAGGGTGAGGGGGCTTCCCGCAGAGCTTTGCCCATGAGGGCTGCTGGGCCAACATAAACTGCATGTCCACAGGCCCCTTCTCAAGGACAAGGCCAGGCCATCAGGCCCCTCTCCCGTCTGCTCTCCCTTTGGGAGAGCTACCTCCTTCAGGTCCTCGGCCCTGGCCCTCCCTCTGCACCTCTCTTCCACTGGAGAGGGCACACCAGCATCAAGTCAGTCAGAGAGCGGGCCCACTGCCACTCGGCCGGCTCATAACACGTTTCTCTGTGTTTAGTTCAGAGTGCTCATGCCCGTGGTGGGACCCCACGGCTGTCCCTGACACTCTGCCCTCTGGTCACTCCCGCCGGGGCCCTGATGTCCCTTCCGGCCTTTCTAAAGCAGTGGGACTGTGCTTCCCGGGGAGTGGACGGCGGTCACTTCAGTCAGTCTTGCAGAAGCCTTAGTGGTGGCTCTGTTCTTTAAATACACTAGTTCATCGTTACAGGGCAGTGACAGACTCTGACAGACTCACGTGTGCTTCCGATGGAATTCTAGAATCTTCTCAAGAGAACGTTCCTGACTGGGCAGGTACTCATTCACTTTAAGGTGCTCTCGATCCAGGGTTTCATCATAATCTCCTATTTCCGCTGAAGTGAGATAACAACAGTCAGTAATTCTAATTTTCAAATAAAGAAAAATATAAGCATTTGTACATGCAAATGCATGAATTAAAGGTAGAAAAAAATTACCCTAAATCTGTAGCAAAAGAATATATAAATATTTTTATTTTATGAACAAGATTCTGTATTTTACTTCCCCACCTATCTTAAGCTATTAAAGGCAAATATAAAGGCAGGTAAAGAAGTTTTTGGGGCGCCTGGGTGGTTCAGTCGGTTAAGCATCTGACTTCAGCTCATGTCATGCTCTCATGGTTTGCAAGTTTGAGCCCTGCATTGGGCTCTGTGCTGACAGCTCAGAGCTTGGAGCCTCTTTCAGATTCTGTGTCTCCCTCTCTCTCTGCTCCTTCCCAGTTTGTGCTCTGTCTCTTAAAAATGAATAAATGTTAAAAAAAATTAAAAAAAAAAAGTTTTTGCTGAGTTCTGAGGAACAAAGATTTTGGTGAGTGACTCCAGCGAGGCTGATACCAAGCCGCCAGTTTATCCTGAAGGGTTTGCTGTGTTTTTTAAACCTCACTTGATTTGTCTGCAGCCTCAAGACTGCTGTGACCAGGAATATGTATCTTATTTTATTTGTTTCAGGATAATGCATTTTATTTTTATTATTATTTTTTTTAATTTTTTAAATTTATTTCTAGGAGAGAGAGAGAGAGACAGCGTGAGCAGGGGAGGGTCAGAGAGAGAGGGAGTCACAGACTGAAACAGGCTCCAGGCTCCGAGCTGGCAGTCAGCACAGAGCCCGACGCGGGGCTCGAACCCACGAACCACGAGATCATGACCTAAGCGAAAGTTGAATGCTCAACCGACTAAGCCACCCAGGCGCCCCAAGGCCTCTCAAATTCTTGAGGAACAATGTCTCTTTCTAATTTCCTGAAGCCTGAGGCTACTAATGTTTCAAGAATCATACCTAAAGCTCAATAATCTTAAACAATAAACTTCTTTTTTGCTTTGAGACCATCTCAAGTTCACAGAAAAGTTGCTTGCACTGCGCCACACATGAGGGTGGGCTGTCCCCACAATGGACACGGCTGCCTGTGAGCAGGGTATGGCCCCTTAAGAAGGACATGGCCCCCGCGCAGGACTCCTGAACCTCAGACCCCATCACGCTGTCAGCAGCTGCTCCATCACGTCTCCTACAGCCAGACGACCCGGCTCAGAGTCACAAGCTGCAGCTGGTGGCCCTGTCTCTGCAGGCTGCCGCAGAGGACAGAGCACACTTCCAAGGGCAGGGTGACGGCTTGACAGGTTACCATACCCACACCCTACATGGCCCTTGAGCGGGCGGCATTGCCAAAGGACCATTCGCACTGAAAAGTCAGCTGTCTCTCTGAGAAGACCTCAAACCCAACAAAAAATAACGAAGTCACTTTGAAAACATACCAACAAGTGCCAGCAGGGCCCTAGTGATGGAATTTGCTGTTTGTACAAGGTGTGGGGGTAGGGAGGGACCAAGTAAACCGCAAATTAACCCACATACTTATTAGTCCCTATGATTCCCGACACTTTTCTACATTCTACTTTCTGTGCTCAAATTTCAGACACGTGAGTTCTGTGCCAGGGACCCTAGTCCAGAAGCGGTGCTTCCTTCTTTCTGCCCGGTCAGTGGCACACACCCGGTTTTCGGAACCTCTTCCTACACTGTGGTTTTTCCCATTCTTCTGAGCTGTCTCTTGCTGTGTGACATACTGAGAAATGTGATCTCTTCTCTCAGGGTTTGATGCATGACTTGTCACCAGAGGGGCTCTTTCGGGGGTGCTGAGGGTCAGGGCTGTCCCTTGGCTCCCAGACTCAAGACATGTATGGGGGAAATGCGGGAAACACAAAGGAGAGACATTCTGGAAGAATTTGTGTGGCTGCAGATCTTGGCCTTGAGCCTTCCTTTCCTGGGTGGAGACTGTCTGCCTCAAGGACTTCTACTCCATAGACGTTAATCTTCAGCTTATCAGAGGAACTACTCAAATCAAAGACCATTCTTCCAACACACTCAGAACCCTGGGTGAGTCAGGTCACAGGTCACGTCCGCCCTCCTCCCGAGGCAGGGAGACACTAACACTGCAGGAGGTGGGCTGCCAGAAGGGCGGCCGTGGTGTCCGCGCAGGGCAGGCGCTCCTCCAGGAGGTCTCTCTTCAGCTGCAAGGCGAACAGGTACCTAGAAGGGAGTTCAAGACACCACAGGTATCAGCTCCGAAGGCCCTAGAGCAGACCCTCCACGTCTCCGTCGCAGGACAGCACGGGGGCCCCGGAAACTGCAGTGACCAGTGACACCAGGATAGACCGTGAGCAAAGGCGAAGTCACAGGCGGCCCTTCGCAGGCAGCAGCTCTGCACACTCGGGAGCACTCAGATGCTCGCCTCCCAGACACACCACACCTTTAAGGGCAAGCTCACAAATTCATGTCACTTCTGTCACACACACAAAACTGCACTCAATGATTCTGTTGTGAAAGTGCAGAAATATCCAATTCAGACAGAGCTTAAAACGTGGTTATGGAAGTTTTAGACTGATGCTATCTGGTCTTGGCTAGGATCTGAGAAATGGGCACTCCTGACTGTGCCTCGGGAAGGCAATATTCATAAACTCACACGTGTGTTCATCCATCAACAGCAATGACTGAGCTGGCACACGTTCCAGGTACTACTCTGGGGCAGGATCTAGAATGGAGCAGACAAACTCTGTCTGTCCTTGCAATTTATACTTGGACTGAGCTGTTAAAATTTACTGTATTCTCTTAAAATTTAAATGTGCCTACCCTTTAGCTTAGCAATTTCACTTTTATGAAACTCTTCTGGTGAAATATTTTCTAGAGCTTACAGAGGTGTGTGGACAAGGCTGTTTGTTTGCAGCAATATAGCAGAGGAAAACTGGAAATCATCTAAATATGCACCAATAGGAGAATAATTCAGTAAAGCAGATTATAGGCATATGAACTATAAGCAGAGAGACAGCCACGGCGTACTACAGCCATGTGGATAATAAAACAAGACAAAACAACCCAACCAACTGACGGTTCTAGGTGTGGGATACAGTGTGATACCACTTTGTGAACTGTTATTTCTTTAAAGACCTGGGTCCATTTATATACATTGCTGTGAATTCGTCTGGAAGGCACACCTCAAGCGTAACTACTTCTGGGGACAGCACAGTGGACAGGGAGTGAAGGGGAGCATTTGCTTTTTACTCCATGTAGCTGTATTTTGAGGTTTTTCTTCTATCATAAACTGCTGCTTTTTTTAATGAATAAAAAAAGGGACCTTCTGCATAAAGTTGGCTTGGACCCAGAGCTAGGTAACACTTCCTGTTACCTGTTATTCCCTCAGAGAGGACTTTTTTGGGAAATGCCAGGCACTTAATATACCCTGAAGAGGCGTCTGTATTCATTCGTAACAATGCTTTCTGCTGCCCTTGGTTGTTTCCTTACCCACGAAGTGAGCGGCTGGGCTACTGGGACCCCTCCATCTCCTCGCGGCTGACAATCTGTGACTCTGTCATGTCACAGTGTTCTACAAGAACCTCTAAAGACAGATTCATAAGATGCCCATGATTTAAGTATGAATCCTTTTTTTTTTTTCGTCAGAAAGGCTGGTACCACCACAATGATATCATAGTTCTCTTTCATTTTATATCTAATCTTGGGTTTTGAGCTGGTACATAAAACACAAGGAAAAAAACCTTCCATAACCTGTGTCCAGATGAAGTAACTGTAAACATTTTCTTTCAATCGTTTCTATGAAGAATCAATCTCGAATGCAAGAGAGTGATCCAAAAGACATCACCTAAAAAATATTTCTGCTCATAGATTCATATGGACTCCCGAGCTTGGCATTCTCTCACTTGAGTGTATTTTGGGCATATGGGCGAAGCTTCTGACAACGTTATGCACATGCGTAAATCTGTGCTCAGTGGGAGGGTATCAGTTCAATAGCACACTAACACACACCCCTATCTTTGTCCCCGGATTTGTACCGTAAACCCTCTTCCAAGCTCCGCCGGCATTTGTGTTTGTACAAGCAAGAGTTAAATGCTTCTTTTAATACAACACATTGATAACACCTTTTATGTGAATGAAGATGTATTCATTCATTCTTTGAATACATATCTCCGGAGCACCTGATGAGCCAGGTGCTGCAGGAGATCCAGGTGGATTCTAGACCCTGCGGACACAGCTGTGGTTTAGGAGGGGCTCTTTACCTTGTGTATTCTTCCTGCAACTGACCCGGATCAGGTGGGAAAAATTTCACTGCTAGACGGAGCAATGCGTTCTTTGGCCCTATGAAAAGAAACATTTTAAACTTCACAAATAAGGTCCATCCCACTATGTTTTGAGATCTTTCTACACTTTAGTGAAAGAAAAATGTTGTCATCACTCACTATGCTAAACCAGAACAACCTGACTGCTGTAAAGAAAAAGCACAAGGTATTATTAGCTCATCTGAGGATCTTAGCTTTACTGAAATTTTATAGTAACGCACCCATTAATTTTCACCAAGAAGGAAAGAGGGGCTGTTCTGCTACCTGTGATGACGCCCCACGCGGCCTGAGGCCACCACTGACTGATGAAGCTATGGCATTTGCCCTTCTCCCCCATCTGCTACTACAAAGCCTGCAGGTAAATCTGGAGCCCTGGACAGCAGCATATGCACTGTATACTAAGTTAAGAGGCAGTACCATGTGCCTCAACGTAACAAATTTAATAGAGACTAACAAAGATAATTATGTTTAAAATTATAAATGTAATTGAATTGTCAACTATACTAAAGAAAAAAAAAATCACAAAAAATTGTTTAAAAAAATGTGAGGGTGCCTGAGTGGCTCAGTCAGTTGAGTGTCTGACTCTTGATTTTGGCTTGGGTCACGATCTCAGGATTGTGGGATTGAGCCCTGTGTTGGGCTCTGTGCGGAGCATGGAGTCTGTTCAAGATTCTTCTCTCTCCACCCCTCTCCCCAGTCACACACGTTCTCTCTAGAAAAAAAAAACTGTTAAAAAAATACAAATGCTAACTGAACCTCAATGTCTTTTTATAACTCAGAAACTGCACTCTTATTTTTTTGTTTAAATTCAAATTAGTTTACAATGTAGTACTGGTTTCCAGAGTAGAACCGAGTAATTCATCACTTGCATATGACACGCAGTGCTCACTGCGAGTGCCCTCCTTAATACCCGTCCCCCATTTAGCCCATCGCCAACCTCCCTCCCTCCCTCCATCAGTCCTTGTTTATTCTGTCATTAAGAGTCTTTTGTGGTTTGTTTCCCTCTCTCTTCTCCTCCTCTTCCCATATGTTCATCTGGTTTTTTCCTTAAATTCCACATATGAATGAAATCATATGCTATTTATCTTTGCATATTGGTCCAAAATTAAAGTGCTATCAAAGAGCATATCCGATTACTGCCACATCTGAGAACAAAGTGAGTTAAATTACTGCCCATCCCCAGCTACCGTAGGTTAAGACTAAGTAGCAAAATGACTTTCAAGTTCAAGTGCTGTTGGTGATCACCTTGCTGCTATCCAGGGACAATAAACATCTGAACATACCTTCAATTTGAACAGTCAAGAACAAAAACATCTAAAATGAACAGAATTTTTAAAGAGTTTAAAATAAGGACTTACTTCGTATTTGCCTAATGATGGGCTTCATAGGTTCGAGCCAAATCTAAAGAGGATTTAAGAAAAGAGATCAGATGCATTCAATGATTTCTCTATTTAATAAGTATGTTATAAAATACAGAATTGTTTATAACTAGGAGAGATATTTAAGGTGGGCCTATTTTTGCCCTCCACTCACACACCAGTCCAATCCTGATAAAACACCTGGGAGTGGGGCACCTGGGGGGCTCAGGTGATTAAATGTCTGACTTCAGCTCAGGTCATGATCTCACGGTCTGTGGGTTCGAGCCCCGTGTCGGGCTCTGTGCTGACAGTTCAGAGCCTGGAGCTGCTTCAGATTCTGTCTCCAACTCTCTCTGCCCCTCCCCTGCTTGTGCTCTGTCTCTTTCTCTCTCTCAAAAATAAACATTAAAAACAAACAAACAAACACACACCTGGGAGAGGTAGAGGAGCACCTGCTTTGAGAAGTGTGGCAGGAGGCTAAGGTGCCACGCTGTACAGGACCCCACCACGAGGTCACGGCACACTGCTGTTGCTATGCACCGTATGGGTACCAGTAATTATTCAGTAATTATTTCTGGGGGGGCATCAGTTAAGGCCAAACAACTGTGGCAGACGCTGCACTTGTAAACAACAATGGCAGGAGTGCCACTGCACGAAGCGGTGGACTGAACTCTGTGACGCTGACACGCTTACTGAACTGATAGGTTTTGCAAATTATGTTCTGCAAATGACTTGGAGGAGGATTTTGGTTTTTAAAACAGTTCTACCTGTAAATTAAAGCTCCATACTTTTTAAGGCTCATCTATCAAGTAACATGATGGGTAACCAATTTAGTAGAACAGTTTGCTCAAAACGGTCACCACACAGATGTACCAGAGGAGGTTTCTGGATCTCCTTGGCACGTGGACTGGCAGGGGGAACACATTCAGGGAGGACGGGAACTCAGCCTAGCTAACAGGCACGTGAACTCCGTGATTTCCACGGGACAGCCCCGATAACAGCCCTGTGATAAGGTTCCGTGGCTCCCGTCGCTGCTGCAGGTCCCCCAGGCTCCCCCGGGGCCACGTGCACCACCAGCACCCACCACGTACCCACAGCTTGTCTGCAAGAGTGAGGCAGGAGCACATACCCAGTAGGCCCGGGGGTGCTGAAACTCCAGCCCGAAGTAGTCACACTCCGTCAGGTTCAAGCGCCTCCACACCTGAGTCAGCAGCGTCTGGCCATTGTGCTTAGGCTGTGAAAGGCAGGGAGGGGAGCGCAGAATGAGGTGCCTTCCGACAGCACGGGTTCGTGAAACGGCGTAGCAAGTTGTGGCTTCCTGCACGTACAACTCCACCCTCCTGAATTCCTGGCTTCCCTCTGCCTTCTAGTAAGGCTCCCAGTGCTCAGAAACAGACACCAAAGTGAAGCGAGACAGTCCTTCACTCTTCTCAGTTCCATCTTCAGCTATTTTTCTTCATAACTTGAGAGGACAGAACCCATTCTTAGCCTCAGTGAACACTTTATCAACTTGGTATTTACTACAGAGGGGGGTCTCGTACTCCCATGTTTGCCTAAGACCCCAGTGAACACTTGATGATTTGGTAATAACATTAGCAAGAAGAGCATGCAATGCTCAGACTAGAGGTGGGGCGATAGGCCTTCCATTCAGAAGAAACACGAAGTTAGCTCCCTTGTCTGCACGAGTCACAAAAATAAATTTCCGTGGACTAAAGAACAGAACAAAACAGGAAAATATTTCTCCAGTCTTGGGGTAAGTAAGGTCTTCCTAAGTACCACACAATGGCAGACAGACTTGATTAAAGATGAAAAACTTCTGAACAGAGCAACAGTGAACAAAGTTACAATCCAGAATCATACTAAATTCTACTAAATCAGACGCATTCTGATTTCTCTCATTTCTCTCACATATTGTGTAAAGAAATACTAATGGCTTTTAGGCATATAAAAAGGTACTCAAGGCCTCTAGTAATGAAAATGAAACAGCAAGCCACCGCTCCTCACCCATCTCAGAGGGCTGAGAGGGAGCCTGGGCGGTGCAACTGGGGGAGGCAGCCATGTCTATGCTCATCGGGAGAGCCACAGTTCCTCCCATCTTCCGAGAGAATCTGAAAACACCTCCAAAATGTCAAGTGTACACATACACCTTTGTTCCAGCAATTCTACTTCTGGAATTTGCTCCTGCAGGTATTCTCACACACCTGCACAGAGCTAAAGATTCAAGGACAAAGGCAACAAAGAACTGATGACACGGACAACGGTACCTCCGCTGTCACAGTCCTTACCCTGTGAACCAGCGTGGAATAAAGTCCAAGACTACAGTTCAGTCAAGAAGGAAAAAGGGCTCCACTTCTGTCCAGTGCGTATGACAGAGCCCACTGCAGAAGACACGCACACTGCATTCACCTGGAGCTGGAGCACGTCGTCCGGGAGGCTCTACCCTGAGAGGCAGCCGCCCTTCAGGACTGAATGGGGTGGGGGATGGGGACCAGGGTTTTTACTTTTACCTTATTTTCTAACTTCTGTGATGTCTCAGTTGTCATCGATGGACATGTCATTTTTGCATTGAGAAGATAACATGTGCAGGGGGAGGAGAGGGAGGCCTCCGTGGCTCCAAGGGGCGGTGCGTTCCCTAAGTTTAACCACCAGACGTTCTTACTTTAGGCCCAAGAAGTGGCTGTGTTCCTAGTGGTCACTCTTTTCTGTTTTTTTTAAGTTTATTTATTTACTTTGAGAGAAAGAGTGCGAGTGGGGGATGGGGCTGAGAGAGGTGGGAGAGAGAATCCCAAGCAGGCTCCATGCAGAGCCTGATGCGGGGCTTGAACTCACAAACTGTGAGATCATGGCCTGAGCCAAAATCAAGAGTCTGCCTCTGAAGTGTCTGAGTCCCCCAGGCGCCCACGAAGCGAGCGGCCTAGCCGCCGCACTCTGTGCTGACAAGGCGCCCACGGGAAGCACCGCATGGGAGGGGGAGGCGGCCGCCAACGGAAGCCGCCGACAGCATTCGGAGAGAAGGGCAGAGCAGATGTGCCGGACGCAGCACCCTGACATCACCTCCCACAAGGATCACGGCGAGGGCGCGGTCACCCCGAGGCGCTGGAGGGGGCGCGCCACCATGCCCACTGTGCCGCTGGGGGGCGCGCAGCCACACCAGGCTCCCGGCCCCTCCGCGGTGAGCCGCAACTCCTCTCCCACTCAGCACTCTTCCCAGGAAGCTCTCCCACCCCCGTGTCCCCTCCCCCGGGACTGGAGGGCTGTGGGGGGTGGGGGGCGCTCCACAGGAGGACCAGGAAGGCCCCCGCCCATCCGGGGACGACTCGGACGCCTGGCTGCTCCCTCACCGGCAGAGCCTGTCTCCTTCTGTCGGCCTCCTGCAGACCCTGGAGAACCTGGGGAGTCAGTGACTTCACGGGGACGACCCTGATCTCACCTGGCTCCCCTTACCTGCCACATTGCTCGGAACTTCTCTCTAGCACCGTGTCTATGGCGCCGTCAGTCACACATCACTTGTCCGGTGCGTTCCTACTACACGCCACCCATCCCTGAATCTTGAGGCCCAGTGACGCGGCAGATGCGCCACCCACAGGCCCAGAGCGTCCGGCTGCCCGGCTGCCCCAGCCCTCCCCTCAGTTTTCCACTGCCAGGCCACCCGGGCAGCGAGGTGCGGTGCCGGGATTAACAGCCCCACCGAGCCCTCCGCCCGCGGGCGGTGCAACCCGGGCTTGTCCCAGGAGGCCTGCCCCACGGAGGGATGCCAACACCCGGCACGTGTGCAGACACACTAAACACACTCATGATGCACCAGTGTCCAAATCCAGAGCAGGGTTTTCAAATCTGGGCATAAAAACACACAATTACATAGATTTCTGTGCTAATATATACACATATACATACATACATATGTACCGACATACACACACGAATGGGTACACATATATCCACACACACATATATGTACGTATATATAAGTGTGTTTAATTCCTGTATTGGAGTAAATTTTACCAAAGTAAAAAAGCTTTCCCAAGTCAATCATCCTACGCTCAGGAAAAAAAAATTTTTTTTTTAAATGTTGGGACACCTGGGTGGCTCAGTTGTTTAAGCATCCAACTTCAGCTCAGGTCATGGTCTCAGGTCCGTGAGTTTGAGCCCCACGTCAAGTTCTGTGCTGACAGCTCAGAGCCTGGAGCCTGCTTCGGATTCTGTGTCTCCGTCTTTCTGTGCCTCCCTGGGCGGACAGAGTGTGAGCAGGGAAGGGGCAGAGAGAGAGGGAGACAGAATCAGAAGCGGACTCTAGGCTCTGAGCTGTCAGCACAGAACTTGACTCAGGGCTCGAATTCATGGACTTGAGCTGAAATCAAGAGTGAGTTGTCATCCAGATGCCCCTATACAAATTCTTAATAAAACAGGAGGAAACTGATACTTGAACATTTAACAAGACGAGGCAGCCACTACCAGCAGTACACTCAATCGCTAATATGTGACACCGACATCTCAACAGAGAGATGAGAGGTAAGAAATCAGAAAGGAAGCAAAACTATCATTATTTGTAGATACGATAATTTACTTTGAAAACCTGATAACATCAACTAGAAAACTACCATGAAGAGATGGAAATGAGTTAGGTGATGGGGGAAAAATACCTTACATGCATCCAAGCCGCATTCCCCTGTACACAATTAGTCACCACTGTCAGGACAGAAAGGAAGGAATCAACCACATTTGCAATAGTCATGAAAGTTGAAGTATTTTGGAGTAAACTTAACAGAAGAAAGCTTCATGGAGAAAATTTTAGAACCACTACGATGAGATAGAAAGGGACCACAGAAGGGGCGTGGAGAGGGAACATGAACTCCCCCACAGAGGCGTCAGTGCTCCTTGAACTAAGCCACGGATTCTATGTTGCCCTAATAAAAAGAGCAAAAGGATTCTTTGATAGACCTGAAAGACTAATTCTATAGCTGGTATGTATATATTTTTAATGCAAGCATGCCAATGAAAAAGAAAAATAGGGGAGGACTAGCCTTAGCAGACATTCAAACCACAGTAATTAAAACGTCTGGTACTGGTGCATGTCTACACAAATCAAAGAGAACACATTAGGAGGTGAAGAAATACACCCAGATATATAAAGTATTGGAGCATCTGATAAAAGTGACGTTTCAAGTCAATCAGTAGGAGGAAGGCAGATTATTCAATAAAGACTACTTGGTATCCATCTGGAAAAAATAAGGTTGTGCCCTTACCTCACATAATAATTTCAAGATGAGTAAAATACCTAAACACAAAACCATCCACCCACCAAGGCCCTGGCAATGAGACAGTTTTGTTGCATACTCTGGGTGGGGGGGAAGGCCGTGGTCAGGACACTCCAGAAGCTAAGAGCTGTAAGAGGGGCTTGAGAAACTGGGACATCAAACAAGAAATGTCTGCACAAGATGAAACTGCTATGGGGGCGCCTGGCCAGCTCCCTGGGGGAGCATGTGACTTCATGCTGGGCAGAGAGCTTAAAAAATATAATCCAGAAAAGGAAAGGAGGGGAAAGGGGAAAGGAACATGAACTGAAAATACTATAAAGTCAAAAACAAACAGGAAGAAAACATTATAGCTCACATCACAAAGTGCTAATTTTTAAAAATATACCAAACTGGGGCACCTGGTTGGCTGAGTCGTTAAGCATCCAAGTCTGGCTCAGGTCATGATCTCACAGTTAGTGGGTTTGAGCCCTGTGTCGCGCTCTGTGCTGACAGCTCAGAGCCTGGAGCCTGTTCCAGTCTGTGACTCCCTCTCTCTCTGACCCTCCCCTGCTCACGCTGTCTCTCTCTCTCTCTCCTAGAAATAAATAAAACATTTTAAAAAAAATTGATAAACAGATTAAAAAACAACATAAACACCAAAGCCTGGAAAGTGAAGACAACTTTAGAGAAGAGCAAAGTCGGAGGACTTATGTTGTCAGATATCAAGACTTATTCTAGGGGTGCTTGGGTGGCTCTCAGTCAGGTGTCTGATTTCTGCTCAGGTCATGATCTTGTGGTTTGTGGCCCATGGCATTGAGCCCCGTGTTGGGCTCTGTGCCTGCTTGGGGTTCTCTCTCTCACCTCCCTTGTTCTCTCTTCCCCTCTTAAAACAAATAAAAACTTTAAAAAAAAAAGACTTACTCTAAAGCAGTAGTAATTAAGATAATATGCTATTAGTGCAACAAGCGATCTGTGGAGTGTGCGAGAGCCCAGAAAGAGACCCCTATATGAACAGTCATCTGACTTAAAGCAAAGGCACTAGCATAATTCAGTGCAGGAAGCATGGTCTTTTAAACAAATGGAGCAAGGGAAGTGCATAACCATATGGGAAAAAAACGAACATGGACCCCAACTGCACACCATACACAAATGTTAATACAACACAAACCATGGAGCGGCAAAGCAGTGAAGCTTGGCATGAGCACAATCTGCTCCTAAAACCCCAGAAGTGCACCATCAGGTGGCCTACAGGACCTGGGCCCGCTGCCTAACCCCCAAGTAGCAGAGGAAACCAGGCTCTCTCTCAACTACATAATGGAAGGGCTCTACAGACACTGAAAGCACTGGCAACATCAACAGATCCTCACGATGGGAGAAAGCCTGTCCTCACAACCCATTTCCCACTGCAGTAAGCGCCACCCAAGTTAGAACTGTTTCAAACACTAGACTGGAGAAGAAACAGCATTAAAAATGTAATATACAAAATATGGATTAAAACCCAAAAATTTTGTTTGGTGTTCCCATTTTCCAGTTGGCCACAGGGTAAAAGTTCTTCTCCAAGTTTAGACATAAAGTATATTGTTAGAAATCTGCATAGACAAAAGTGCCATTAAAGATTTTGTCTGGATGGAAATGGGCTACAAAATCTCAGCTAACAAAGTACTTCTTTATTCTTTGTCTTAAGCACTGTGGGAATATTCTGGAAAAAGCTTGATTTAGTCCTTTGACTTGTTTTATATGCCCATTTATAGTTCATTTGCCAAATTATAACTCCTCCATCTATCCAGATGCCTACTCCTATTATACAATTCATATCTCCACTGTTTTATTACTTAAAAATCTTGTCTAATAATTAGATCAATGCCAAATGTCCTTTTATAATATTATGTTGTACAATGAATATCATCTTGAAAGCTCGCAGGAAACTGTGATACATTCATTCTTGGAAAGGTCACCAACATTTTTGATAGGCATCTCATTCCCACTCTGGCACACATTCAAGTCTTGGCTTCTCACATCTCCCTAAAATGCTGTGCATGAGACAACTACTCCAAACTGCACTGAAAGCCAGTGCAGATTGTGTTAAATCTGAGAGCGCAGAGATGTAACTGCCACTTCTGCCTAGCAGAGAGGGGGTGCTATATCCTGGGAGAGAAATGTATCCCCCTGCACGCAGTGTTCTTTGACAAGATCACCTTGCACATAAGACATGGACATAACACGAGAGCTGATTTATCAATGGATGCATCGGTACCCTAGCTCTTTCTACAATGGTTTCTCTTAACTTACTACAAGAAAGGACAATTTAAAATGCCCAAATCTGGGGCGCCTGGGTGGCTTAGTCAGTTAAGCGTCCGACTTTTGCTTAGGTCATGATCTCGTGGTTCGTGGGTTCGAGCCCTGCGTCGGGCTCTGTGCTGACTGCCAGCTCAGAGCCTGGAGCCTATTTCAGAGTCTGTATCTCCCTCTCTCTCTGACCCTCCCCTGCTCACGCTGTCTCTCTCTCTCCTATAAATAAATAAAAGTATTAAAAAAAAAATAAAATGCCCATATTATTTGGGTGAGCTAGGTATCCATTTACCGCTTCTCTTCTCCAAATCTACTCTTCTCTGCCTTGCTTGGTGACACGGGGGCAGGTGCTTGTAGACATTCCTCTTTCACAAGCTGCCTTGTCAGGAAAGGGTGCCAGGGGATACAGTCAGGAGTTTCTCTCTTTGTTTCTGGGGCTTTGTGCTTTGGTGCTGCTACGGCCAGTCCGTAGCTTCCCTGCAGCTGTGTGCAGGGGACCCTGTGGCCATGCCCTCCTGGGACTCCCCTGTTCTACTCCAGTCCTGCCTGGGGGGCAGTCTCCTGCCTGCCGGCCCATTCCTGTGGCACCTCAGCAAATATCTCCACCATCTGAGGTCTGAACCTTGACCCTGGCGAAGGAGACCTCTTCCAAGTTTTTGTCGGCTGCTGTTTGTTACATCTCCCATTCTGTGTTCTTCAGCGCTCTCTCCTCCCCTTAGAGTTAATCCTTATGCTAATTAATAATCACTTCTATTACATTTCCCAGTTCAAATTACCGGTAAGTTTATTTACTTACTGAGGGGGGAGAGGTAGAGAGAGAGGGAGAGAGAATCCCAAGCAGGCTCCACGCTGTCAGCGCAGAGNACATTCAAGTCTTGGCTTCTCACATCTCCCTAAAATGCTGTGCATGAGACAACTACTCCAAACTGCACTGAAAGCCAGTGCAGATTGTGTTAAATCTGAGAGCGCAGAGATGTAACT
Source organism: Crocuta crocuta (assembly GCF_008692635.1). Classification (NCBI taxonomy): domain Eukaryota; kingdom Metazoa; phylum Chordata; class Mammalia; order Carnivora; family Hyaenidae; genus Crocuta; species Crocuta crocuta. The sequence goes on from NW_027527429.1 coordinate 342,117, forward strand.
GCCACTTCTGCCTAGCAGAGAGGGGGTGCTATATCCTGGGAGAGAAATGTATCCCCCTGCACGCAGTGTTCTTTGACAAGATCACCTTGCACATAAGACATGGACATAACACGAGAGCTGATTTATCAATGGATGCATCGGTACCCTAGCTCTTTCTACAATGGTTTCTCTTAACTTACTACAAGAAAGGACAATTTAAAATGCCCAAATCTGGGGCGCCTGGGTGGCTTAGTCAGTTAAGCGTCCGACTTTTGCTTAGGTCATGATCTCGTGGTTCGTGGGTTCGAGCCCTGCGTCGGGCTCTGTGCTGACTGCCAGCTCAGAGCCTGGAGCCTATTTCAGAGTCTGTATCTCCCTCTCTCTCTGACCCTCCCCTGCTCACGCTGTCTCTCTCTCTCTCCTATAAATAAATAAAAGTATTAAAAAAAAATAAAATGCCCATATTATTTGGGTGAGCTAGGTATCCATTTACCGCTTCTCTTCTCCAAATCTACTCTTCTCTGCCTTGCTTGGTGACACGGGGGCAGGTGCTTGTAGACATTCCTCTTTCACAAGCTGCCTTGTCAGGAAAGGGTGCCAGGGGATACAGTCAGGAGTTTCTCTCTTTGTTTCTGGGGCTTTGTGCTTTGGTGCTGCTACGGCCAGTCCGTAGCTTCCCTGCAGCTGTGTGCAGGGGACCCTGTGGCCATGCCCTCCTGGGACTCCCCTGTTCTACTCCAGTCCTGCCTGGGGGGCAGTCTCCTGCCTGCCGGCCCATTCCTGTGGCACCTCAGCAAATATCTCCACCATCTGAGGTCTGAACCTTGACCCTGGCGAAGGAGACCTCTTCCAAGTTTTTGTCGGCTGCTGTTTGTTACATCTCCCATTCTGTGTTCTTCAGCGCTCTCTCCTCCCCTTAGAGTTAATCCTTATGCTAATTAATAATCACTTCTATTACATTTCCCAGTTCAAATTACCGGTAAGTTTATTTACTTACTGAGGGGGGAGAGGTAGAGAGAGAGGGAGAGAGAATCCCAAGCAGGCTCCACGCTGTCAGCGCAGAGCCCGACACAGGGCCCCATCTCATGAATCATGAGATCATGACCTGCGCCGAGATCAAGAGTCAGACGCTTAACTAACCGAACCACTCAGGCTCCCCTGGTGTATTTTGTCTCCAAAAGTGACAGCTGCCTGGTTGCAGGGCCAAGGGAGTGGTCGAGATTCCAGCTGGGACCCCGACTGCTTCAACGGGGAAACCCTGGAAAAGGCCGATGAATCAGCTTTAGCTTGGAAAGAAGAGTTCCGTAACCCTGGAGAAAACAGTCACATCGACAGTGGCCCTCCTGTGATGTGTCCAAGCTCAAGCTGCCTGTCACGGTGCCCAGGCTCGGCAGGGCCAGCTGAGGCTGACCGGCGCAAGAGTAATAACTAAATGGGGGCTCACCTGGGTACCTGTTCTGTTCGTTCCTGACTTGTCAGGAAAAGAAGAAACTGGGCCTTCAAGTGGCTCTCAGAAATGAGGGAAGGGAGGTTTCTCCTGAGAACAGAGTCTGTAACAAGCTTACCCGAGGAACCAGTGGAGTGCACAGCGGGGCTGAGACAGGAGCACGGAAGGGGATGAACGGGAAGACTCGGCCGTTAAGGGGACGTACCGCTCAAGTCTCATCACACCAGAGCCACGGCGCCTCGAAAGGGATACACGCCAAGTGAATGAGGCCGGGTTTCACGGCACTCGTGGGTCCCCACCACATACGTACACAGCACGTTCTACACCAGCAGCCAACGAAGCAACCATTATTTCTGGTGAGTTTTAGAAGTTGGGCAATCAACCTACTATTTTTCCCCCCAATTCCTTGTCTTTAACGTAGCATCAGGGAAAAAGCAAAGGAAAGGAAGAGCATCTCAGGCTGGCAGTAGATCTCTCAGAGCGGTCAGCCTCATAGGTAATTCCTTTCTTTCTCTTCCTTAACAGAAGGGCTCTGGGTGGCCTGCCTGTCCTTACTTGTGCTGTGAGAAAGGAAAGCTGTCTGTCAGCGCGCCCTACCCACTTGCACAGCCGGGATCGTAACCACTCCTGTGGCCCGGCAGCCAGGCCACTGTCATTTCTGGAAGGGAAGCTTGCCTGGGAATGTCAACCTGTGGCCACTGCAAAGGCCAATGAAACCAATACTGATCAGTCTGGAGCCTCCCTCGCAAGAATATATGTGTGACCAAGAATGAGCAGACACTGAGAAGCAAACTCCTCAAACAGAGGAAATAGCCTGAAAAGCAGAGAAAGTGACCTGAATGAACAGAAAGAGTGGGGCACACCAAAGAAAACGCAATAAAAAAATTAAGATCCTCAAAAAGGTCCATGTAACAGGCCACTGCATTCATGAAATGAGGAGATTTTGGGGGAAAAGAGAAGCAACTAATGACTTAAAGGGGACGTGCAAAGATAACTCCAGAAATTAAACTGCAACAGGAGGCCTGAATAAAAGAATGAATCAAGTATGAATTTGAACCAGTGGCATGAAAACCAGAGGCCAACTTGTGGAGATTGAAGTAAGGAGAGAAGAATTTGGATTCAGAAATGGGTCTGAGAGGGATTTCAGGACGGTAGAGGGGACGGGGATGTGGGGGTGCTGCAGACAGGACCCGGTGGCTCATCCTCTGAAGATGGTAGTCTGAGTTGTCATTTCCTCAATCTCTTGCTAAAATCACTCAAAATCAAAAAAGAAAATAAGAAACAAAAACATAAACTCCATTTTCAGGAAAACTGCTAAATCCTGAATCAAAAACCTTGGGGAGAGGAGTGTCACTAGCCACAGAGCCAGAGCAGAGGGTGCTGGTGTGTGTGGGGCGGCTCAAACTAGAGGCCAAGAAGCAAATTTCAGCAGAAGCCTCAAAGAGCACAGACCAACAGTGAAAGCTAGAACCTGGGGAGTAAAACTTAAATCTCTTGCTTCCAGAAAGGAGGGGCAGGAGGCATTAGTAGCAGAGTTGCACAGGAGCCAGAGCCAAACAAGAAGTCGTACGTAAGCTGCACAAGTGAGACACACCAAGACATGCCCTCCCCAGCGCCGGCCGCCACTGCTGCCACGGGCTATACTTGTACACGAACCTCAGGTCACTGGGTAAATTTCAAATTTCAGCAAGGCAGCAACCAGCCGCCCATAGAAGACCTCCTGAAGCTAGTCATCCATGAATGACTTATCTGCCCCAAAGATGAGAAGTCAAACTAAATCATCACTGCAAAGATACTCAAGATAAAAGGAGGAAAGAAACAAAATACAAAACAAATGTAAAATGAACACTCAGCTGAAAAACGTTTCCTCTTAGCAGAGGAAGCTGTGACCAAAATTCCATCGTGAAATAAAAAGAAAAGTTAATAGAACAACTGCCTCTATAAATTAAGAGCAGAAAGAAGACATATAAGAGCTCTAGAGAAGATAGTATCTATTCTGAGAAAAAGGATCACCTGGATGACAGTTCCTCTGCACCTGTTTTCTAGTTGTGTGACCTTGGACAGTATCTTAACTTGGGTCACTTGTCTTTTCATTATTGAGATGAAAGTCATTGTAAACCCCTTTTCAGATTTGGAATTTACAAATATTTTCTTCATTCTTTTTACTTTCTCAAAAGTATTTCTAGCAAATTTTTAAAATTTTAATAAAGTCCTCCCAGGTTTTCTTCTAAGAGTTTTTTTTTTTTAATATTTTATTTATTTCTAGGAGAGAGAGAGAGAGAGAGAGACAGCGTGAGCAGGGGAGGGTCAGAGAGAGAGGGAGTCACAGACTGAAACAGGCTCCAGGCTCTGAGCTGGCAGTCAGCACAGAGCCCGACGCGGGGCCCGAACCCACGAACCGCGAGATCATGACCTAAGCGAAAGTCGGACGCTTAACTGACTAAGCCACCCAGGCGCCCCTCTTCTAAGAGTTTTATAGTTTTAACTCAACGATTAGGTCATGAATCCACTTCGAGTTGGTTTTTGCATGTGGTTTTAGGTAGGGTTTGGCTTCATTCTCATCCATTTGTGGAAGACCACTGTTCTCTGTTGAACTGGCTTAGCACTCTTGTTAGGGTATTTTCTTGACCTGACCATGACTGTAAGGACTTACTTCTAGACTTTCAATTCTATTCCACTGACATCTCTATCTACCTTTATGTCAGTACTGCATGATTTGATTACTATAGCATTTTATAATAAGTTTTGAAGTGTGACTACTTCAACTTTCTTCTTTTTCAAAATTATTTTTAGCTAAGTCCCTGGAATTTCCATATAAAAGTTTATTTTAAATGTTTGTTTATTTTGAGAGAGACAGAAAGAGAGTGAAAGAGAGAGCAAGTGTGAGTGGAGTAGGGGTAGACAGAGAGGGAGAGAGAGAACAGGCTCCATGCTGTAAGTGTAGAGTCTGATGTGGGACTCGATCCTGCGACTGTGAGGTCATGACCTGAGCTGAAATCAAGAGTCAGATGCTCAACCGAATAAACTACGTAGGCACCCCTTCCTCTAAACTTTAAAATCAGCTTGTTAATTTCTGCAAAAAAAAAAATGTCCTGCTAGAATTTTGATGGACACTGAGTTGNTCAGTTGAAGGTTACTGCCATCTGTTTTTTTTAATTAAAAAAAAACTGTATTTACTTAGAACATTCCGAATGTCAACAAAACAGCTGCAACTTTTTTTTAAATTTGCAGAGTAGTGTTTGGTTAACAGAACAACAATTATTTTGTATAAGCTGCATCAGAGACAACTGGAGATGAAAAACCTCCATCCCCATATATAACTCATGTGTGCTGTGCACCCACAAGAAGCTGCTCTAGGCTTCCCTGCCAATTTACAGCCCCCACACTGTACCAGGCAACAACAGTGGCTACTGAAAACACCACCAGGACAGGGCTATCTAAAGACCAAATCTAAAGAGTCGGTAGTGGGTTAACTATAAAAAACAAAAACAAAAAGACACTGTACAGCTTAAAAACAAATCTCACACAGCATTACATTTCAAGTTTTTTCTTTAAAAGGACTGAGTTGTGTATAGGTGGGTTAATGCTTTATAGACAAGAAAAAAGAACTGCGCTAGAGCCAACTTATTCACCATCATCATCTTCCTCCTCTTCCTCATCCTCTTCATCTTCCTCCTCTTCCTTCTTTTTCTTGCTTTTTTTCAGCCTTGACGACTCCTTTTTTGCTGCATCAGGCTTTCCTTTAGCTTGGGATGCAGCAATATCCTTTTTCTTTTTCCTTCAGCTTCGCAGCCTTCGTTGCTGGCTGCTTGTGGTCAGCCGCGCTGTGATCCCACACCTCTCCCAGTTCCTTTGCAACATCACCAACAGTCAGGCCAGGATGTTCTCTTTTGATTTTGGGGTGATACTGAGAACAAAACAGGAAAAAGGCTGAAGGAGGCCTCTTGGGTGCATTGGGATCCTTGAACTCCTTTTTTGTTTGCCCTTTAGGGGCATGTAAGTTTTCATTTCTCTTTCATAACGGGGCTTGTCCACCTTTGCCATGTCTTCAAACTTTCTCTTTAGCAGACGTGGGCTTCCGCCTCTCTGAGCGCTTCTTAGAAAACTCTGAACAGCTGACTGAAGCATCTGGGTGCTTCTTCTTGTGTTCCTCTCGGCAAGTTTGCACAAAGAATGCATATGATGACATTGTGCCTCTCGGCTTCTTAGGATCTCCTTTGCCCAAGTTTAATGATCTTCCTCAGTGAGGCACAGAGTCGCCCAGTGCCCGTACTGCCATCTTAATAATGGTAAGTCTTCTTTTATTATTATTATTATTTTAATGTGTATTTATTAAAAAAATTTAAAAAAAAAATTTATTTCTGAGAGACAGCACAAGCAGGGGAGGGGCAGAGAGAGAGAGAGACACAGAGTCTGAAGCAGGCTCCAGGCTCTGAGCTGTCAGCACAGAGCCCGACGTGGGGCTCGAATCCACGAACTGTGAAATCATGACCTGAGCCAAAGCCGGATGCTTAACCGACTGAGCCACCCAGGCGCCCCCAATGTTTGTTTATTTTTGAGAGAGACAGAGCGCGCACAGGGGAGGGTCGAAGAGGGAGACACAGAATCCGAAGCAGCTCCAGGCTCTGGGCTGTCTACAAAGAGCCTGACGTGGGGCTCAAACTCACGAACCATGAGATCATGACCTGAGCTGAAGTCGATGCTTAACTGAGCCACCCAGGTACCCCATTAATGGTAAGTCTTCTGATATGTGAACATGGGATGTCTTTTCTTAGCTATTCTTTAATTTCTTGCAACAGTTTTTTTTTTTTTTTTACTTATTTTGGTAGAGAGAGACAGAATGAGCTGGGGAGGGACAGAAAGGGGGGAGGGGCAGAGTATCCAAAGCGGGGTCTGTGCTGACACCAGAGAGCCAAATGTGGGGCTCGAACTCACGAGCTGTGAGATCATGACCTGAGTTGAAGTCAGATGTTCAACCGACTGAGCCCCCCAGGTGCCCTGCTTTACCGTTTTCAATGCACAATTAAAAAAAAATAGTTTCCTGGAGCTCCTAATATTTGTGCTTGGAATTCTGCTGAATGGTCCCTCAGGATCACGGGGTCTGGGCTGTCCTGAACGTGGCATGATGAAGTGGAGTGACAAAATGCAAAGCAAAACTCCTCGGCTTTCACTGAGCTCTAGGTTTCATTTTACTGCCTTTTGCTACAAGCACCAGGAACAGTTGCTAATAAATATTCATTATATTTTGGTAAACACCACCCTAAAATGGAAGTGAATAACATGTTCACTTAGCCCAATCTTTGCCTTTAATCTTTAAGTATTTGAAGGAAAAAAATCTCAGTGTCTTCTGACATTTGGTTATAGTGTTTAAAATTTCTCTTTAAAAATCATGTTTTTCACAAATACAGTGAGATTTATTGGATTTGTTTTTAGTAGTATGTAGGCTTTTTTTTCTAATTAATATAGGTTTGCAGAGAAAATATAAATTTTGGTTCCATCTCATATCAGTACTTCTGGTAGACAGGCCAAATGTAAATACAGAATGGAACAGTGATTCAATTATTTTAGAACTTTGCATGTATTACTTACTGTGTTTAGTTTTTCGGAAAAAGCTGCAATATAAAAACCAGTAAATGTTTTTGTATCTGGATTACAGCTACACTCTACAACTGTAATTTAAGTTCTAAAACATAAGAAAGTAGATAGACAATGCAAAGGGAGGATAATTAGACCCTATAAACAAACAAATCAGGGAACTGTATTTTAATTAGAATTTTACTGTGTTCAGGAATCTACAATTATTTTGATAATTATACTAGGAAGGAGAAAAAAACCTCTCTGGGTTACTCTCTTTGGATTCTTCTTTCCTAAAAAGTTTTTTTTTTTTTTAATCTTTTTATTTTATTCTATTTTAAAGAGAGAGTGAGTTGGGGAGAGGGACAGAAGGAGAGAGAGAGAATCTTAAGCAAGCTCTATGCTATGTACAAAGCTGGACATGGGGCTCAATCCCATATGACCTGAGCCAAAAATCAAGAGTCAGATGCTCGGGGCGCCTGGGTGGCTCAGTTGGTTAAGTGCCGATTTCGGCTCAGGTCATGATCTCACAGTTCGTGGGTTCGAGCCCCATGTCGGGCTCTGTGCTAACTGCCAGCTCAGAGCCTGGAGCTTGTTTCAGATTCTGTATCTCCCTCTCTCTCTGACCCTCCCCTGTTCACGTTGTCTCTCTCAGAAATAAATAAAACATTAAAAAAAAAAAAAGAGTCAGATGCCCAACTGACCAAGCCATCCAGGCACTCCCTAAAAAGTTTAACTAAACACCTAGAACTAATGTAACACTGTGTGTCAAGTATACTTCAATTAAAAAAAAAAAGCTTAATTAAAAATCTCCAGTTTGCTAATTAGCTTTTTAAAACTCTTTTTATGGGTTATAAGAGACTTCCTCTTTAAGAAATTAGTAGCTGATAACCAGAGAGTACAGAAGTTATGAGGTTCTCTTGTTAAATTTATCCCCAAGTATCTTTTTTGATATGTAAATGAAATTGTTTTCTTAATCTTATTTTGGAATTATTCTTTGCTGCTATATAGAAATACAAGTGATATTTGTATATTAAAAATTTTTTTTGAATGTGTTATTTATTTTTTTGAGAGAGACGGAGACAGAGCACAAGCGGGGAGGGCAGAGAGAGAGGGAGACACAGAATCCAAAGCAGGCTCCAGGCTCTGAGCTGTCAGCACAGAGCTGCACAGAGCCCAACTCGGGGCTCGAACTCATGAACCATGAGATCACGACTTGAGTCGAAGTCATACGCTGCTTAACTGACCAAGCCACCCAGACGCCCCATGATCTTGTATACTGATCCTGCAACCTTGCTGAATCTGTTCATTAGTTTTAATAGTTTCTTTTGCTGGGGCTTTTTGAGGTAGATTCCTTAGGATTTTGCATATTATGACAATGTCATCTGTAAACACAGATAGTTTCACTTCTTTTCCAATCTGGATGCTTTTTATTTCATTTTCTTCTTTTTCTATTTTTCCGAATTGTCCCAGCTAGAAATCCTATTAGTCAGAAATTTTAAGAACTCTCTTTACCTCAGTTTCCTCAGGTATAAAACTAATGATAACGCTAAAGGTGAGGATGAAATTAAAATAACACATCCTGCAAAAGTACTTTAGAATAGCACTTGGAATGTGGGAAACATTTAACATTGGCCATTAGGTTAGGACATCTAAAGCAAGTGATTCGAAAGTTTGAAGAATAAAACTATGCAATGAGTGTACCAGGCATATTGTAAACAACAACAACAACAACAACAACAACAGAAAAGCAAGGGAGTCTGAACCTGGAGAGTACACAGGTGCATTTAGGCCCAAAAGGCACTAGAACAAAACAAAGAGGACATGTTATAAAAGGAAAACCGCCATCCCAGTCAAGCTGTAACAGTGACTATCTCTCTACAAGTTAATCTAGTGTCAACATTCATAAAACAATGATTACGGGAGATAAAAAGAGGAAAAGACACGAACACATTACCAATGAGAAGCTAATGGACTCGCTCAGTGCTGAAGTAACTGCATGGCAGGAGGCACACATGGATGATGCATGCACAGAAGTGCATAAACTGAAAACAGTCGGGAAGAATGAAATGGGTAATATGAACAAAATGTCAAAAAGATTATTTTGGGGTGTAAGAGAATAAGAAATCTATTTATTTTTTCCTCTGTACTCTTTTATATTGACTGAATTTTTTATTGTGAGCATGTATCAATTTTATAATTAAAAAAATACATACAGAAACTTCCTAGGGCAGAAAATGCAAAACAAAAAGACAACACAAAATGCTATTATTTTATAAATCCAATTGACTTGAATAATTAAAAATAACAGCATTAATTTCTAAACTGCAGAAAATTTACAGCACTAGAAAATTTTGTTTTTCCAGAACTTTATGGAAATACTGTTGCAAAAACAATTTGCCTTCTCTAGTGCTCTTAGCTGTCTCCACATTTGATTCCACTGAGAAAAAACTCGATCCACTGTGAAGCCTGTGTTCTCGGCAAGGTCCGCCCCCTCTCAAGGTGCCTATTTTTATTCTTTACGTTAATACACTAACAAGTTCAATTTTATGTTACTACTTATACATAACTTATAATTTCATTTCATATTATAATTTGCATTCATAATGACATTTAGGTCATGTTTTTGTTATTCTGTGTGGTTTTAAAACTTGGACGATTAATGTAAATTAAAGCCAGAAGCAAGCAGCCACAGAGCTGAGTGTTCTCGATTTAATAGAAGTTTGATTTAAAAGAGCTCACTATGCCAGCAATAGCACTGCTAGGAATTTACCCAAGGGGTACAAGAGTGCTGATGCATAGGGGCACATGTACCCCTCTCAACAATAGCCAAAACATGGAAAGAGCCTAAGTGTCCATCAACGGACGAATGGATCAAGAAGATGTGGTTTATCTGTATGATGGAATACTACATGGCAATGAGAAAGATTGAAATCTGGCCACGTGTAGCAACATGGATGGACCCTGAGGGTGTTATGCTGAGTGAATTAAGTCAGGCAGAGAAGGGCAGCTACCATATGTCTGCATGTATAGGAGGATTAGGAGGAACCTAACGGGAGGACCATGGGGGAGAAGAAGTGGGGAAATGGTGGGGGAGAGGGAGAGAGGCAAACCATGAGAGACTCTTGAATGCTGAGAACTGAGGACTGATGGGTGTGGGGGGCAGGGGGTGATGGGCATGGAGGAGGGCACTTGTGGGGATGAGCACTGGGTGTTATATGGAAACCAACTTGACAATAAACTATTTGTATAAATAAATAAATAAATAAATAAAAGAGCTCACTATATATTTTCTTATAATTTTTTGTAATTTTTATTTTTGAGAGAGACACACACACATACACAGTATGACTGGGGGGAGGGGCATGGAGCGAGGGAGACAGAATCTGAAGCAGGCTCCAGGCTCTGAGCTGTCAGCACAGAGCCCAACGCGGGCCTCGAACTCCCAAACTATGAGATCATGACCTTGGCTGAAGTCGGACACTTCACTGAGCCACCCAGGTGCCTCATTATGTATTTTTAATATATATCTTTCAACATTATTTTCCAGGAGGACAGCAAGGTCTAGAGCCTTTTAAAGTTATTCTGAGTTGTCTTAACAAACATTATTTTAAAAGGAAAAAACTGTTTTTTCTTCTGCTACAAAAATCTGACTTTACCAGTTTCAAACACCAGTACATGCCCCCACCAAATGTGTACTGGCACATTTTAGTAAGAAACAAATTCAAGAAGTAAAATCATGATGATATGAAGAAACATTATGAATGTTTAAATACAAAAATAACTCCTAAGAATGTATTTTTCATAATCAGAACATGAGACTTATTTTAGAAAAAGACATTTTAGGGGGCGCTTGGGTGGCTCAGTCAGTTAAGCGTCTAACTTCCGCTCAGGTCATGATCTCATGGTCCGTGGATTCACCACGTCGGGCTCTGTGCTTACAGCTCAGAGCCTGGAGCTGCTTCAGATTCTGTGTCTCCCTCTCTCTCTCACCCTCCTCTGCTCACACTGTCTCTCTCTCTCTCTCTCTCTCTCAGAAATAAATAAAACATTACAAAAATTAAGAAAAAACAAAGAAAAAGATATTTTAGATTCACCAACAGACTTACTTTACACAAGTCTAACCTGAAGCTTTTGAGGTTATTAGTTCCAGGCAGGTGTTTAATATTGTGGATTGAGGAAGAAAACATTTCTCTTTTTCATTGTCATAAGACAAAGCCCTTAAGTAAGGGCTGGGATCCTCTCTGCCACTGTGGCAAAATGAAGCTGGTTACATATAAACTGTATAGTTATACACATAAAAGCATAATGCGTATGCACAAGAACATTCCACAGCATTCCAAGAACAGCAGTTTGGAAGCACCAACAGATGTTTCCATGTTTCTCTTTAACGACTAGTCAAAATCTCTAAAAATAAAGGCTCCATAATTACTGCAACCAGGAGTCAAGGACTGAGAATAGTTTAAAAAAGCTGCCTCCTTGGCCCACAGCAGGACACTTGTGACACTCATCCTTCAACATGAACCAGTATGAGCGCAATCACAGCACCACACCAGGGCAGCACCAGCACTCTCTGGAAGGTCACAGCAATGGCCATCCCCGACCTTATGCATGAGGATGCAGGCCACTCAAGGACACTGCAGGGACCTTCACTCAGATGCTGGGGAATCTCCGCCCTTATGCATGAGGACGCAGGCCACTCAAGGACACTGCAGGGACCTTCACTCAGATGCTGGGGACCTCCTCAGACTCCTTGTGTCCCCAGGCAGCTCCTGACCGGACTCCCAGAGAGAGCAGCTGTCCTCACGGTCCCCATCTGAGGTCTGAGCTGGCATCACCTCGGCTCTTTGATTTCTGCGCCCATATCTGGACAGCAAATCCTCGGGGCTCCGGCTCCAAAATCCTTCCCGGCCGAGAATGATGGTCAGCAGCGTCCCTGCTCCTCTGCACACCGTGCCCTGGGTCAGGCCCTGCCCCAGCTCCAGTCCAGTCACCATGGCCTTGGCGAAGCTCTGCCCCCCCACCTCCACGCTGCCATTCCAACCACCCTGAACACTCTTCCTGAGAAGAGAGGACTGCCGCCCCACTCCCTCACTCTTACCTAGGAGTGCAAACCCCACACTCCTGCCCGTGCTCTCTCCCTCCTGAGCACGGAGTGTCGTGTGTTTCACCTTGGTCACTGTCACACTCCCACTGCAGAACGAGCCCTGAGAAGGCTGAGCTCACCGTCCGTCCTGTTCGCCCTCTGCGCTTCCAGCTTCCACCCGGGGTCCTGGCGGTGCTGGGGAGACCCCATCGAGCAAATGCTGCCCCTACGGGCCTCTGGGTCAGTACGCACAGCTCGACCCACACCGGCAGCCTGTTTCCTAGGTATCAAATCCTTACGTGGGATTTCATCATTTCCTGTTCTCTTTGTCACTGTAGTCACTTTTGTGAAGTCTCCAGGATTCCTTATTTCCATCTTTTTTTTTTACTTTAAATACAATGTATCTGCTATTTTCCTAACTCTTAACTTTGTATTTTTTCTAAACTTCAAACACAATGTACAAATACTTGCAAAGCATGTATCTGATACAGAGGTTAATATCCAGAATATGTAGAGAACTCTTAAAACCCATCAACAAACTCCACACACCCTGATTTAAAAAGGGGCAGAGGACTTGCGTAGACATTCCGCCATAGGAGATCTAAATGTTCCATAGACCCGTGAAGAGACGTGTGGCATCACTAATCACTAGGGAGATGCAAACAAGAGTCACAATGAGACACCCCTCACATCCATTAGATGGCTGCTATCAAAATAACAGAAAACAAGTGTTGGACAGGATGTGGAGAAAAGGGAACCTCGTGCGCTGTTGGTGGGAACGTGAACTGGTGCAGCCACTGGGGAAAATAGCCTGGGGATTCCTCACGTATTAAAAACAGCATTACCCACGACCCAGCAATCCCACACCCGGCATACACTCCAAGGAGGTGAAAGCAGGGTGTTTGGGAGATGTTCGCACCCCCAGTTCAGAGCATCGTTATCCCCAAGAGCTGACAGACGAACAGATGAGCAAGATGTGGTCCATCGCATGATGCAATATTGTTCAGCCTTAAAAAGGAAGCAAAGTCTGACACCTGCTTCCACACGGGGGAACCCACTCCGTGACCGAGCCAGTCACGAGAAGACACGTGGTGTGGGATTCCATTTACACGAGGCATGCAGAGTCGTCAGGTTCACGGGGACCTCAGAGAGCAGGGCGGGGGGTGGTGGGTGGGAGTCAGTGTTTCATGGGGACAGAGTTTTCGTTTCACAAGATGAAAAGAGCTGCAGAGGGATGGCAGCAATGGCTCTGCGGCCGCGTGACCGTATTTAATGCCCCTGAGCCGTGCACTGAAAGGTGGCTAAGGGGCACCTGGGTGGCTTGTTCAGATGACTGTCTGACTCTTGATTTTGGCTCAGGTCATGATCTCACGGTTTGTGGGTTCAAATCCCATGTTGGGCTCTGTGCCAACAGCTCAGAGCCTGCTTGGGGTTCTCTCTCTCTCTCTGCCCCCTCCCACGTTCATGCACTCTCTTTCTCAAAAATAAATTTAAAAACATAAAAAAAAAGGTGGTTAAGATGCTACATTTTTGTTGCATGTATTTTACTACAACAAAAAAAATTAAAAAAACAAACAAAAAAAATGATGTAGCTCAAACACTAGAAAAATCCTCCCTAAACCCACAAAACAAAAAACAGGTAAAGAAGTCTGATAAAATACATAGGCTCTTGTCCATTAAGCTGGAGATTTTATTAAAAATTCTTTTAAGATGGGAATGTAAACTGGTGTAGCTACTCTGGAAAATAGTATGGAGGTTCTTCAAAAAATTAAAAATAGAACTGCCCTACTACCAAGCAATTGCACTACTAGGAATTTATCCAAGGGATACAGGTGTGCTGTTTCAAAGGGGCACATGCGCCCCAATGTTTATAGCAGTGCTATCAACAATAGCCAAAGTGCCCATCAATGGATGAATGGATAAAGAAGATGTGGTGTACATATACAATGGAGTATTACTCAGTGATCAAAAAGAATGAAATCTTGCCATTTCCAACTACGTGGATGGAACTGGAGGGTATCATGCCAAGTGAAATTAGTCAGAGAAAGACAAATATGATATGACCTCACTCATAAGAAGACTTTTAAGATACAAAACAGATGAACATAAGGGAAGGAAAGCAAAAATAATATAAAAACAGGGAGGGGGACAAAACATAAGAGATTCTTTAAATATAGAGAATAAACAGAGGGCTGTTAGCGGGGTTGTGGGAGGGGGGATGGGCTAAAATGGGTAAGGAACATTAAGGAATCTACTCCTGAAATCATTGTTGCACTATATGCTAACTAAATAATTAAAAAAAAAAAAAGAAACGGTGCTGAAAGGGGAGAAACGGGCATTGGTGGGTGTTGCTGGGGGCGTGGAGTGCCCTGTTTGTGGACAGATTTCACTGCACCTGTCCAGGCCTCACAAAATCACCTAACACCCTCTGACACAGAACTGTCATGTGTATGTATTTATCTAAAGGAAACAATCAAGAATGTGTATAAAGATTTATTACTGAGAAATTGAAAACAGAAAACTATGTAGCCATTAAAATTTTTTTAAAGAGTAATTACACAGAAAAATATTCATAATGTGTTAAGTTTAGAAACAGACTACAAAAATGCATGTAAGTCTGATTCCAATTTTACTTAATATATGTGGTAGGTAAAAAGTAAAAGAAAGATATCCAGAAAAACGTGAATGGCTGTTCCTCTCTGGGTCATTATCCTTGGTCATGGGCCACTTAAGTTTTTCTATTTCTCTACAAGGAATTATTTGTACGATGGAGACTGAATTGCTCTGCAGGTGAATTCCACCTAAATCCGGGAGTGTCAGGAACCCCAAGTGACATCCTGGTTGGACTCGCAGTCAGTCAGTTCAGCGTACAGCAGAGGAGTGGGAGGGACCTCACCAGAGCACAGCTTCTCTGTGGACGCTGACCCCAGTGAGCACATCATCGTGAGAGAATAATAAAACATGCACAAAACACTCTGCAGAAGTGAAGATGCAGGGGCGCCTGGCTGGCTCAGTTGGAAGAGTGTGCAACTCTTGATCTGGGGATTTTGAGTGTGAGCCTCACGTTAGGGGTAGAAATTACTAAAAAAAACAAAAACAAAAAAAAACAAGTAAAAAAGCAGAATGCTCTCTTTGAAAAAAGAGAGAAAATTATAATTCTACAATTAGTTTTCTGGAGAATCTTGGTTCCTTTCTAGATCTGGAAGTGACCGACAGCACTGATAGTGAACTGTGGGACTGGTGTGCTCTCGGATTGCTACACAGGAAGATGCTCCAAGGGGGTTGTGAAAACACTGGCCTTTCTTGGTACAGAGAAGAGGATTTTTTTTTTAATTAAAAAAATTTTTTAAAGGTTTATTTATCATTGAGAGACAGAGAGAGACAGAGCATGAGTGGAGGAGTGGCAGAGAGAGTGGAGGACACAGAATCTGAAGCAGGCTCTGGGCTCCGAGCTGTCAGCACAGAGCCCGATGCGGGGCTTGAACTCACAAACCATGAGATCATGACCTGAGCTGAAGTCGGATGCTTAACCGACTGAGCCCCCCAGGTGCCCTGAGAAGAGGGTTTTTTTAAAATCTTGTTAAGTGACGGATGGGTAGGTGGGTGAGTGAGTGAGTGAGTGAATGAATGAATGAATGAATAAATGAACGGATAGAAGGACAAGGCCAGGAGAAATGGCATCAGCAAAGGGCGCAAAGGTGGGAATCGGTGGGGAGGGTGTGCGTTCCAGAACATACCAACTCTTCTTAAAGCCACAGGCCCCAGTCCTGCCCAGAATCAGCTGAGACCCCTCCCAGCAACACCCTGTGAGCCATGTGTGCGGCCGGGTACGGAGGCTCCTGGAGGCTGCGGCAGCGGGAAAGAGGGACCCCTGTCCTTCCTGCCAAGCCGGTGGCAGGCCCATGCAAGAGAGGGTAAGAGTCCTCCACAGAGGACCAGGGGCGGCTGGCTAGGAGAGGAGAGGGCAAACACCCCGGGGCGGGGGGGCATTGTGTGGAGGAAGGGAACGAACAGCAGGAGAGCTGGGGGGGAGGGGCAGAGCCTTGCTGTGTGACCGGGGCGGGGCCAGAACGGGTACGACTCACAGCCACGAAGTCTATGCTGGGAACGCACCCCAGACAGACCCACACATGTGCCCACGACGACACATATGCTGGGACCACACCCCAGAGAGACACACACACGCGCCCACGACGACACAGACGCTGGGAACACACCCCAGAGAGACACACAGGCGCCCACGACGACACAGACGCTGGGAACACACCCCAGAGAGACATACACACGCGCCCACGACGACACATGCGCTGGGAACACACTCCAGAGAGACACACAGGCACCCACGACGACACAGACGCTGGGAACTCACCCCAGAGAGCCACACAGGCGCCCACGATGACACATACGCTGGGAACACACTCCAGAGAGACACACAGGCGCCCACGATGACACATACGCTGGGAACACACTCCAGAGAGACACACAGGCGCCCACGATGACACATACGCTGGGAACACACTCCAGAGAGACACACAGGCGCCCACGATGACACATACGCTGGGAACACACTCCAGAGAGACACACAGGCGCCCACGATGACACATACGCTGGGAACACACTCCAGAGAGACACACAGGCGCCCACGATGACACATACGCTGGGAACACACTCCAGAGAGACACACAGGCGCCCACGATGACACATACGCTGGGAACACACTCCAGAGAGACACACAGGCGCCCACGATGACACATACGCTGGGAACACACTCCAGAGAGACACACAGGCGCCCACGATGACACATACGCTGGGAACACACTCCAGAGAGACACACAGGCGCCCACGATGACACATACGCTGGGAACACACTCCAGAGAGACACACAGGCGCCCACGATGACACATACGCTGGGAACACACTCCAGAGAGACACACAGGCGCCCACGATGACACATACGCTGGGAACACACTCCAGAGAGACACACAGGCGCCCACGATGACACATACGCTGGGAACACACTCCAGAGAGACACACAGGCGCCCACGATGACACATACGCTGGGAACACACTCCAGAGAGACACACAGGCGCCCACGATGACACATACGCTGGGAACACACTCCAGAGAGACACACAGGCGCCCACGATGACACATACGCTGGGAACACACTCCAGAGAGACACACAGGCGCCCACGATGACACATACGCTGGGAACACACTCCAGAGAGACACACAGGCGCCCACGATGACACATACGCTGGGAACACACCCCAGAGAGACACACAGGCGCCCACGACGACACATATGCTGGGAACTCACCCCAGAGAGACACACACACGCACCCACGATGACACAGACGCTGGGAACACACCCCAGAGAGACACACATGCATCCACGACGACACACACAAGCTCAGTGTTCCCAACGGAATGAGAGTGAATTCTAGTGCACCCAGAAAGCACTGGGCTGAGCCCAGGGCAACAGGTACCGGGTGTGTGTGCTGGGAGGCCGAGGGGAGGCCTGCGGTGGAGGACTTTGGGCCTTTCTGGCCTCTGGGAACTGCCCTCACCTGCAACCCATGTGGCCCCAGCAGGAGGAGACATGGACCATGTTATCCCACAGTTCCGGATGGGTCACCTGATCAGAGCTGTCCCAGACTTGGAACAAGGCACTTCTACACACCATCAAGTGGCCTAGGGTTGAGATTTAAAATTTGGTCCTAACTTGCCCTATGTGGTGGTTTTTTTTTTAAAGACTGCCCCTTGCAAGGGCTAATTGATTCTTTTTTTTTCTTTTTAATTTTAAATGTTTATTTATTTGAGAGAGACAGAGATAGAGGTGCAGAGAGGGGCAGAAAAGGAGGCAGACACAGAATCCAAACCAGGCTCCAGGCTCTGAGCTGTCAGTGCAGAGCCTGATGTGGGGCTTGAACTCACGAACTGCAAGATCATGACCTGAGCTGAAGTCTGATGCTCAACTGACTGAGCCGCCCACGCGCCCGTGTGGTGCTTCTTTAGGGATAGAGAGAAGAAAGCGGGCGGCAGAAAGGGGGACTGAGCATGCTGGGCATGGGGGCCCCGAAGAAGAGCTCATCAGCTAAGTCATGAGCCTGTTCTCATGATCACCCCCATGCTGTCTCCAGAAACCTTGTGCTCTCTCTTTTTTTTAATTTTGTAAACATTTTATTCATTTTTTTGAAAGACAGAGAGAGAGGGAGAGAGAGAGAGGGTGCGAGCAGGGGAGGGGCAGAGAGAGAGGGAGACAGGGAGACACAGAATTCAAAGCAGGCTTCAGGGTCCGAGCTGTCAGCGCAGAGCCCAACGCGGGGCTCGAACTCATGAACTGTGGAGATCATGACCTGAGCCAAAGTTGGGCATTCAACTGACTGAACGACCCGGGCAACCCTCTTTTCTCTCTCTCTCTCTCTCTCTAAGTTTACGGATTTATTTTTGAGAGAGAGAAAATGCGAGAGGGGGAGGACGGTGACAGAATTTCAAGCAATCTCTGTGCTGTCAGTATGGAGCCCGACACAGGGCTCAATCCCACGAACCCAGAGATCATGATCTGAGCCGAAATCAGACACTTAAACCGACTGAACCACCCAGCCGCGCGCCACCCTGCCCCGTGCTCTCTTCTTATCCCAGCGAGAACTCTCATTTCTCATCCTGAGTGGTTCTGGTTTGGTTTGTTCCTAGCAGGCCAAGGAGCTGAACTTATACCTAATTTACTGACTTGGCCTTTGACCCATGGCTCCCCTCAGGTCAGCTGCTACCTGTGTCACCTGGAGGTTCACTCCATCTCATTCCATATCCTGCTGGGGTTGCAATGACAGGAGGTAAAGCTGCCAAGCACCAGAACTGAGGTGCCCAAGAGGTGGCACATTCCAGGTCGAGACGACCCATTTCCGTGACCCTCCACCGACACACGGGAAGAGCTCGGTCACTCTCCATTACACAGCCGTGCTGACACGACTCTCACTGGAACAGGGTCAGGGGGACAAAGGTTCCCTTCTCTTTTCCTTTTGCTGCTCTCGCTTCTCATCGGCCAACGTCACGTCCAGCAGACCGTGCACGCCAACTGGCGCTGTGTCCACGCACGCGCGTTAGGGCTGGCTCGGGGAGCGGGCAGCGGAGCTTTGATGTCACAACTCAGGCCCTGAGAATAAAACATCCACATCTCTGCCCTGCACCACCCTGCCACATTCCTGGGCATCACGGTCAAAGCAACAGATCGACTTTCTCAGACAAAATAACAGGGCAGAGTCACATAATAGTTGTACGTACTAGAAATACATAAGAGCTTTTGTGTAAAGCCTATATTATCCCCAAATCCAGATGCTGATTTACTGACTTTTTCTTCTGAGATCAGACCAAAATAAGTTCTAAGGCGGTTTATTTGCCATATTTAGGACGTTCATGTGGGAGCAATGACAAACATCTGGCTATGATACTTTCTGGAATTTTGACTATTTCTTCCTGGCCAGAAGGAAAACATTAAGTTTGTACTGGAATAGCAACTAGCACGGAACTTCAGGACTGAGACACTGTCCTCCTACTGGTCACATATTTAAACCAGAGTTCTTCCAATTCTTAAAAAAAGGGAGCCTCCACCAAAAATTCTGAGTATGATAAAGAAAAGGGGAATGTGAGCAAACAGATTAACAATAACAAAGAAAACCCTCATAATCATTAGAACTCGCTCCCCAGCTGCCAGCAAAGGCACGGAACATTCACTTCTATGGGTGAGGTTTCCCACACCCCAACTACACCCCAGATTGTTCTTTTCATCACTAAATACCACCTTTTCCACACTATTAGCTTCCAGATAACAGAAAAGCTAAAATTCACATTAGTTCCTAACCCTGCTGGTGAATCATCAATTAGAGGTGTATCTGTCTTAGAGATCTTGGCCTGAAGTCTAGGAGGGGCCTCTCGCTCCAGCGCACTGACACTCAGACACTTTCCACACTTGCTGTGGCACGGAGCTGAAAGCATTACACTCTGACTCTGCACACAGGACAAGACAAGCTGACACATGGCTGCCAGATGGTTTCTTTTATGGCTCAGGAAAAAAAAAAAAGACTTTCTAGAGCTGAGGCCAGTTTTCTATTCTCAAAATCACAAAATTCATTTAACCTACTGAAAATAAATCAAGACTTTACTAGATCAAAAAACTAGCCACTGACTGACCTTCACGTAGCTAAAACCCCCATCAATAGATGTCAAATGTCACTTAAAATGAGACAGCACTGAAGCCCAGGCGGACAGCTCACAGACTGCCTCTGGCAGGCTGCGCTCCCTTCCCAGCACCACTCCCTGAGTTCCTTCCACACAAAAGTATCTTACCTCCCTTAGTCATCAGAGAAGGAGCCACAAAGTGTATGTCACCTCACTACAGTACAAAGTCCTGGTAAATGTAAGTTCTAGACAGCAAATGATTTATATGGATGAGGTTAATCAAAGTAGTTGTTACTTATAAATGAATTAAGCGAGATAAATAACTGATTTAAAAATACACTATAACAGCTCCTAGTTCTATACATTTACATGAGACTTCTAAGGAGATTTTAAAATGTCTTACAGATTTTCCAAGTCAGCTTCTACCCTTCACCAGCTTCATCTCAGGGACACTGTGGCCAGCCCTCAGCTGTGCTTTCTCCGTGGTCCTCACAGCCCTGCAATGTAGAAATGTTCACTCCGGGGGCACCTGGGTGGCTCTGTCAGTTGAATGTCCAACTTTTGATTTTGGCTCAGGTCATGATTTCTTGGTTCACAGTTCCCGTGATCAATCCTCATGTCGGGCTCTGCACTGACAGTGTGGAGCCTGCTTGAGATTCTTTCTCCTCCTTTCTCTCTGCCCCTCCCCAGCTCACATGTGCATGCTCTCTTTCTCTCTCAAAATAAATAAACTTTAAAAACAAAAAAAGAGGGGCGCCTGGGTGGCTCAGTCAGTTAAGTGTCCGACTTCCGCTCAGGTCATGACCTCATGGTTCATGGGTTCGAGCCCCACGTCGGGCTCTGTGCTGACAGCTCAGAGCCTGGAGCCTGTTTCAGATTCTGTATCTCCCTCTCTCTCTGACCCTCCCCTGCTCACACTGTCTCTCTCTCAGAAATAAATAAAAATATTAAATAAGTAAAAAAATAAAAACAAAAGAAGAAACATCCATTCCATATGTGTACCCAGGCTCCACAAGAGGGTTAACTTCATAACTACCCAAAACCCACCCAAGGAACCACCCCGGAGATAACTGTTTACTGGGACAGTTCTTAGGTTTTCAGATAACTGTTTACTGGGACATTTCTTAGGTTTTCAGCTCAAAACTTTTCCTTCTACAGCCATTAAAAATAACTTGTAGAATTTCACCTCAAACCATAATGAGCTACTACCCGCCACCCCCAGGGTGACTAGAGCCCGGAATCCAGGTACAGGTGCAGGTGAGGACGGGGATGGGCTGTAGGCCCACACACCTCTGTGGGGTGAGCACTCTGGAAAATGGTGTGGCAGTTTCTCTACTAGTTACCGCGTGGCCCAGCAATAAGAGAAACACACATATCTGCACAAAACCCCATCCACGAATGTTTACAGCAGTAGGATTCATCACAGCCAAAAGGTGGGGTGCTGTCAGCTGA
The DNA here is from genome assembly GCF_008692635.1 of Crocuta crocuta. Taxonomy (NCBI): domain Eukaryota; kingdom Metazoa; phylum Chordata; class Mammalia; order Carnivora; family Hyaenidae; genus Crocuta; species Crocuta crocuta. The sequence goes on from NW_027527429.1 coordinate 363,832, forward strand.
CGAATGGATAAACAAAACACGGCCCATCATACACGGGAGCATTATTTGGGCACAAAAAAGAAAGCAGTCCTGACACATGGTACGGCATGTACAAACCTCTACAACACGATGCTCAGTGAAAGAAGCCAGTCACAAAAGAACACGCATAGTCCCGCTCACGGGGAACGTCCAGAACAGTGCTGTCTACAGGTTACCGTCTGCTTGCAGCTGAAGGGAGAGGAGACGGGGGCAGGAAGGTGACACTAAAAGCTGTGAGGTTTCTTCCTGAGGCGACAAAGACGTTTTCAGATAGACCGCTGCAGCTGCACGTCTGTGAATGCACTAGACTTTGCAGAGGTGCACATTCAAACAGCTGACTTGCGTGGGACGTGAACTCTACCCCAACAAGGCTGTTAAAGACTTTACCTTCAAGGTCACTAAAAACTGTCTGGAGAAGAGCAGACCATGGCTTCTGGCTGTGAGCCCTGCACTCACGGGCAGCACTGGACAAGAGCGTGGCCCAGCCCAGGATGGCAGGAGCTGAGACAAAGCCCTCCTGCACCCAGCGAGCCCCCTGGCTCCTCCTTGGCAGTTTAGCGCTGGGAACACGCCGTCATCGTGGCGGCCAACACAGCAACGCGACACGCAGTGCGTCTGCACACCCTGGGAGAGGTGAGACGGAGATACCACTGGGGACTCACAGAGCTCACCTTAGGAAATAGTAACAAGGATGGCCAAGGCCGTCTTATTACTAAGATCAACACGAAGCAGCACATGCTGCTCGGGAAGAGACGGGAACCCCAACAGGGAGGTCTTTGGGCTGAGCTTCTCTGTATTTTCACTGAACCAAAATATGAGCATCTCAAAAATAACTAAAAGTCAAAAATTTCCCTAAGTTAAAAAGGTCCCTTCAATATCAACTAGGGATTCTACACAGTGCCAGTGATCTGTAACTACCAGTGTGCAGGAGCCAGTGCCCACCCCCACCCAGACAAACACACGTGCACTTGAACCTGAGGTTAGAAAACTCAGGGGAGAAATCAGAACACTCTTGAAGTAAGGATGTTAACCCAATCTATGTTTTGATTGAATTTGAATGAATTTCCTTCATTCCACACACAGTTACCAAGTGGCACTATCCACACACCGACGACTCAGCAGTGCGTCAGGAAAGCCTGGTCTCCAAGAACCTGCCTTCCAGGAAGGAGGAGACAGGCCACAGACAAGCTCTGGGACAGGGAGTGTCTCCACCAAGCCCTGCCTTCTGTGCTGGTGACACAGACCCAGCCGTGGGTCCCTGTGTGCCCTGGGACTGCCGCCCCGCACCGCGAGGGTGCACCATCCCACAATGGCAGCCACCATCAGACCACAACCTGTGCCTCTTAGTTCAAATATAAAGGGTGGAGGATGGCAGAGCCAGAGTGTCACCAGCAGGACCCCAAGACCCGAGCTCTACTGCCCACCTGCTGGGCCCCACTGACCTTTCTCCCTGAAGCTCTTCTTTCCCCAGATCTCCTCATTCAGGCAAAAGCCCGGAAGGTAAGCAGCCTGCGATGGAAACTCAAACTTCCTCTGAGCGGTAACGGCAGCCTGGGCAAAAGGCTTTGGGGGCCCAGACCGCCCTGACCAGTGTGAGGTGGACCCCTGACTCACGCCTGCGCAGACGCACCACGGAGCGACCCACGGAGCCACCAACAGTTACCCTCACCTCAGTGTAACACTAACCCTCCATCCAAGGAGGGGTGTCTATACACAACAGGCAGCGTGTGTGTCCATGGGTGTCCCCAAGGCCCGTGTGTGACCACATGGCTGCCTCGACACGGATGCCAAGGCTCGCCTCTGTGAATATTCCATCCGAACCCTAAATAACAGGAAGCCAGCCGCCCTCGCTCGGGGGTCACGGCTTCGAAAGTTATTTCCCGGGATCTCCTTATTTGCTGCAAATAAAGTCTCCTTAGTGTGACGACTCATCTAGTGGAGTCCCTATGTATGACTCAGCAAGCGTGACCTCACGTCAGTCTGATCACCAGTGGTCAGGGAGCAAGCAGTGGCGGGTCTGTGATGGGGTCCCAGGGGCAACCAGCCTTTGTCTCTGGATCTTTTGCATCTTTGGAGCTATGGCTCATGGGAGGCACCAGGGAGAATGGATCTGGGCAAGTCACACAGAGGGCTATGGGGGAAGCACGCCCCCCGCCCCGGAAGGCCCTGCAGCTTGCTCTGGAGCAGGCCCCACAAAGCATGTCACCTAACAAATGAGACCAGCCCACTGCTGGGAGATCCTAGAACTTTACAGAGACAGTCATCTTTCCAGATGCACCCCTGATCCACTAAAAGCAGCAGCAGCCGTGGTAGACTATATACAATGGCCACAAATTCTGTGGCACCCCTGTATCAGGGTACCTCTACTGTCTCTCAACCCTCCCCCCTTGAATCTGGGCCTGCCTGGTGGGCTGTAATGACCAGTTAAACTTGGTGGGAGCTACGAGACATGAATCCCAAGCTTCCAGGGACCTAACAGCTTCTACTCTTGAGAACATTTCCATCCCCAGCTCCCTGGAAGGTGATATTCCTCATGCAGAGAGGTTCTAGCTGGGGTACCACACCGTGGTACACCCTTCAGGCCAGCCCAGACCAGAAGACCCTCCCAAGCCAGCACTCAAACATGCAGGAAACAGAAGATACTTGTTGTCTGAACTATGAGGTTTTAGAGTGGTCTTTTATTTAACAAAACCAACTGACAGGGCTGGAGGACCGGGTCCTCGGAAGCTGAATACAAATGACTCATAAAAACGTACTGAATTTTAACTCTTTCTAAAAGGCATGCATTAGTGGGGAACATCATTCAAAAAGCACCCCAGCCAACTCAGGGTATGTGGCAGCAATGTGAGTCTTCAACTTGCGGCGGCTCCGACAGGCTCACCGGATGATCACATCTGCAGGCAAGTGCAGATGACGGTCCCGTCTGACTGACAGAAGCAACTCCAGGGGCCAAGAGCAGGCTTCCCCAAGATGGGCCACTGTGGCATGAACATTATTTTGAGTTAAAAGTAGTAAAAACCCAGCAGATTCAGGAAAAGCTCTTCACTGCCCCCTCAACTACTTGCCTGTACCAGGAAGAGAGCTTTTAACAGAGACTCTTCAACCAAGGCACTCGTCTCCGTGACAGTCAAGCCCCATTCCCGGACATCTCCTCTCCCCTTCCTGTCCCACACCCAACCCCTCTCCGGAGCTCATGTCGGCTTCCTGCCTGTGTCAGGAATTTCCATATCTGGATTCCCTGTACAAACGCTATTAAGTTTGATGTTTGCCAGTTGATCGTCTCATGTAGATCTCATATGTAGTCTAACCAAACAGATCTTAAAAGGACAGAGGAAATCCTTTCTCCCCGACACAATAATCTCAACCTACTGCAACTCTGAGAAGTTCTAAATATGTTGAAACCTTTACAAAATGCCCCTTCTGATTGCTGACGAATAATGCAATCCAGACACTTAGTGACAGTGTGTTATCTCAGAGAAGGGCTGTGTTATTTATGACTTCACAATAAATATGTGCTTTCTTCATTTTTGGGCCCTGTTTTAGTTGATAAAGACTATTAAGCACAGTAAAGAAGATGCTCTGAAAGCAAGCTCTAAATAGCTCAGTTTTCCTGTTCTTTTCTTGCCTCCCCTCCCCTCTGTTCTTTCTCTTGAACATTCTGAGAGTGTTAGAAGAACAGACCATAATGGGCGTGTCTATCAGAAGATGGCTCCATGGTGGGAACTCTTGAGAGCAGTGGCTGGAGAAGACCCGGGAGCCCAGCTAACCCTCCCTGCACACCTTTAGCCCATTTCCTGCAGGTGACTCATCAAAGAGCACCGTGGGGGCTGGGAAACGCTGCCAAAGATTGCCCACAGCCAACCGCCAGTCTCCAGCATTCAGAGGCTGCCCGTCTTGGACTACCTTCCCCACAAAGGCTGCCCTGGCAACACGGGAGTGACCTGGGAGGCTGGACAGACAGGTCCTACCAGTTTGAATTACTACTGCCCTGAAGAAGTGTGACTCACTTTCCTCCTCAGGTAAGACCTTGAAAGAAGTGTTCAGGGTCCCCTGAGTTCAGACACTATGAATCTACACACTAGACACTTCCCATCAAACACTCAAGCAAGAGAGGCTGGTATGCCTGGGACCCCCAGGCCAGAGGACTGGGGGACAGCCCTGA
>NW_027527429.1:368041-376985 GCF_008692635.1 Crocuta crocuta
CCCCCACTGACCCCCTCCCCTTCCCTTTTCCCATGCAATGCATTCTGCAATTAGGCGCCACCAGAGCCCAGAGGAGGTTTCCCTTAGGGTCCTCACAGCCTGGCCCCCAGCTTGATAATCTTAGTTTCTGTGTAGCATCCTGTCTTGACAGAAATTTCTAAGCAGAAATAAATCTCCTGCTAAAGTTTAAATTGATTCTCTTGTCCTTCCTTTTGTGACACTAAGGGCAGAAAAAACATCTTAAGATATTACTTTAAGCCATTATGAAAAAATCAGAAGAGAGAATATATTTATGCATTACATATAAAAAATAATTTTTAAAAAGTACACTTATCCTAATACCATTTAAAAAAAAATCAGTGTTTTCTAAAGTATTATGTGGGTCTAAGAAGTACTGCTTGGATATATATACACACACACTTATGTAATACATTTATACAATTTTGCTACATTCAATCGTTTTTGCCAACATTATCAGTGCAATCTATTCTGTATCTGCGGATACAGAAAAACAAACTCTGTGTTAAGGTGCAGTGCCACCTGCGCGCCAGGCTCTTTGCACGGTGCGCGCTCCATCCTCGCCGCAGCCTGAGAAGGGGCGACTACGCTCACTGCCACGGTGCAGGGAGGCGCTGACACACACTGGGGCCAGCTGCCCCCCTCACCCAGGCAGACCTGGGCAGAGGCCAGATGGGTCCAGTCCGTGCTCCAAAGCCAGCCCGCCTCTCTCAAGAAGAGCAAAAGGGCTGTGTTGTATCAGGATTTCAAAGGAAAGACAGGAGAATATCACTCTCCAAGTAAAAGGAGAAACTCACTGTTCACAGGGATCTTAGTGTTACCAACATCACCCTTGGTCAGCTTGAGAAATAGGCCAAGTCCGATCAGCAAAATGGAATGTGGCTCATAACACTTGGCTTTTAGAAAGTATAAGGAAATATCTCCAAATATCACACTTCTTACCTCAATGTCAAATATTTCCACGGTGTTGTCCAGCAGCTTCACTCGGATGTGAAGGTGCTTCTCCTGCGCTCTGGCTGATGCCCGTGCCGCTGGTGCCAAGAAAGTCTGCCCAGGCTCGAGGCTGCTCACTCCCCCGGGGGTCTGGGCACCCAAGCGCGTCCCTGGAGTCTGCAAGACTCTGTATGTTCCTTCTATCTCCCCCATTCTTCACCGGCTAATGAAGAGCGCTCTAAAACAAAACAGAAAACCCCGAAGAGTCATCGACAGTTATTTAGGTGTTGAAAAAAAAAAATCAGGTGCACAGGAACTCTCCACTCTATTTTGCAACTTCTAGGCATCTTGAATTACATTAAAGCAATGAGTTAAACAAGATTACCTTCTACTCACACATGGGTTGGTGGAGTGTAAAACAATAAGGGCTGTTCCCAAAGACGCTAGTTCTGGTGCTTCTGCAAGCCAGGAGCGTGTCAGCTCGTGTAGCTCACAAAACCTCATCCAACAGGCGCCCATACCTTTGTCCGGCCGCCGGGAGCCCCCGGCACATCCTTGGGCTCCAGCAGCCCAGAGAGTTGCTGTGCTGCCGGCACGCTGCTAAGTGACAGGTGGTACATTTCTGCAAAGAGGGGCAGGTGCCACACAGCAAGTGCAGTGCACGCTGGGCACCATTCGGCAGGCCATTCCCTGTGCTGAGTGAGGACAGTGCAGGCTGGTCTGGGCCAGCTTTGTGCTCCCTGGTTTTGTAAGTGGTGTTTCACCAGGCTGGATGGAGGCCGTCAGGGTGGTGTGAGGACTGCGCGCCTGGTGTGAGGGGCACTGGCTTGAGGCCGTGCCCTTCCCAGCAGTGCTTACCTGTCCTCAGGGCGTCCCTGTACCCACCACCCGCTGAGCAGACACAGGGGGCCCAGAGAGGCACTTGCGCCCTTTCCAATCCTGTGTCTCTAGCTTCAGGCCAGTAAGCTCAATGGGGCGAATCACGTCACTATTTTTACAAAGAAAGAAGAGGCTAAGTATCAGCTAGAATCTAATAATACTGGCTTGCTTTCCTTTATATTAATCTAGCTACTTTCTATTTATGGCAAATCTACTTCTTAAATATGTGTATTTATGTTTGAAAGTCAACGTAGAGAAAAATCTTAAGCAGCGAAGCACAGTATGGCAAAAAACACCAGCCATTTACTCCAGAAAGGGTGGAGCTGCTGGGAAAATGATCCACCTCACTCCCTCATCTCTGACAAGCCTTCTGCTGATGTGCGGGACCTTCCATAGAGAATTAATCTACATTTCTAGTCCATTCCCTCGTGCGCCAACCTAACCATTGGCTCCCCTGCCCTTCCATCCGCTCCGTGCTGTTACCAGGAAGACCCATCTCCTGATGTTTTGTCCTTGAATTAAGTTTGAAAGCTTCTCAGTCACCCGCTGAGCAACCTCTCCTACACTGAAACCCTACCCAGCAAAGACAAAGTCTCCAGCCCACGTGGGTGAGAGCTGCCACACACATGTGATCTATCGAACCAGGGGGCAAGGCACAAGAAAGCTAAAACGGAGCTCCCGCGACAGTGAACTGGGAACGGCATGACAAAGCGATGAGGTGGTGTGTCGCTCTCCCAAATACACATCCGGCCCACTCCTGCACAAGGACAGACAGCTCCTCGTGTATGGGCACACTTCTGGTTCAGGTTAGCAGTTACCTGCCATTTCTGAATTCCCTCTCCAGGTTTATGTGCCCTGACAGCAGGAACCAAATTCTTACCGTGAACGTTTGCTAAGCATGTACTTAACTCAGAGCACTGGCATCAAGGAGCATGAGCTGCCTGTCAGGCAACGTACCGTACAGACCTCAGGAGCAAAAGACAGACTGGTCACAAACAGACCATGCTGGAAAATCACTAATATTCATGCCACTGATATTAAACATGGGATCAGATTCTGATCAATTCACAGATGTGAGTAGTTAATGCAAATGCGAGGGGACACCCATGAAGACACCACCTGTAAGGTGTCTCCATCGTGCACACAGATGAGTCAAGTCCTTGGTCAGCTCACAGCATTTACTGACCCGGAGGCATGGAGAGCAGGCCCTTCTGAGACAACTACGGGGCGTGTGACCCTGGGCATCAAAGTGATTCTCCCCCTTGTAAGTAAAACTACCATTTTGAAAATGTGTGTACCACCAAAACATATTTCAACAACTCACTTATTTATTCCACTATACGTTCTCATGTAGATTTTTTTCTTAATAGTTTTAGATGGAAAAAATTTCTTCAGGTTCTTTATCTTCTACTCATTGTAATAAGAAAGTGCTGTCTACACACATACTTCTAAAACAAAACAGGCAAGACTCACCCCCAGTGTGCAGAGGGGCACATCTGGGTGAGCACGCTGCCAGAAGAGCACGCGAGGAGATTCGTACTAGAAAACTTCTCTTGGTGGGAGGGCTTCTGTCTCTGGGATAAGGTTCCAGAAGGACCCTCTGGCATGGTCAGCATGGTTACATTGCTTGACTGGACCATATTCACTTTATAATCATTAAGCCATATACTCGATTGATACGGTTTTTCTAGATCTGTGTTTATTTCTTTAACAAACACATTTTATTTTATTTTTTTAACAAACACATTTTAAACAGCATACTGTTAGCATTATTTCACCTCTCCCAAGAGCAAAAGAAATATTAGACAAGTGGAAACCACTTCTTGGTCCACAAGAGGAGATCGTGCAGGTCTCCGTGCCTTCTGAGCAGCAAATGCACATCTTATTTTCATCTAGTCCAAAGACCTCAACGTAGCATAAGCTAAGATGCAGAGCCATGAGACACACTCGTTCTGGAAGGTCGTTGAGGAAATGACCCCGAGGTACCCTACTGCTTATGTTCCAAAGAAAAATATGGTTGCTACTACCTAATGGTATGTGGCATCAATTACACATTTAATAATTACTTGGCTTTAAGTTTGAGAAACCTTAGGAAGCAAGGAACTTAACAGAACACCGGTGTAGAACCCCAGTGCCGTCAGCTCTGCTCTCAAGGCCCGCCAGTCTATTGGGGAATATGCCGTGTAGCCAGACTCCTCTGGTAGATACGTGGCGTCACCCGTTCAGCAGTCCTGTGGCACCACCGGCTGCCTCCTCCAGCTGACCACGGGAGAAGATGAAAGGAAAAAACGTATGCACGGAATGAATCTGTTTTACGTCAGTTACGACCTAACAGAAATTACTTTGTTTTGCCTTGTGTGCTTCTAAATAAACATTTAAAGGGCAAGAGTACACAAGACAGACGAGAAACACAGCAAGGCCACTAACAGCCCCCGACGCATGAGGTGTTCTGCAGTCCTCGGAGCCCTAAATGTCAGATGCCAGCCCTGCTCACTTCTGCTGCTACCAGAGAGCCTCCCCAGAAATCCAGACAGAAGCAGGGGTGTGAAGACCCAGGGCCCTACAAGGCTCCGGATTATTTTCTCATCTTCCGTCCACATGAATGAAATGCTCTGCAGATTTCACTCCTAAAAATATTTCTGGTAGCTGGACACAATTTCCACTACTGACACTTAGTACTACCTACTAGAAACTCAGTTCCTACATACTTATTTTCATTTAATAAAAACATTAAAAATTAAAAAAAATTTTTTTTAAATTTTTGAGAAAGATGGAGTGTGATTAGGGGAGGGGCAGAGAGAGAGATGAAAACACAGAATCTGAAGCAGGCTCCAGGCTCTGAGCTGTGAGCACAGAGCCTGATGTGAGGCTCGAACCCACAAACCATGAGATCATTACCTGAGCCGAAGTCAGCCGCTTAACTGACTGAGCCACCCAGGCTCCCCCCCTCCATTTTTAAAAAATCTTTATTTATTTTGAGAGAGAGAGAGAGCAAGTGAATGTGAGTGGGGGAGGGGGAGGAGAGAAAGAGCAAGAAAGAAAGAGAGAGAGAATCCCATTAAAAACTTTAAAAACCACCTTGTGATATATTGCCATCTTGAAGTTGGAAAGATTCAGCTCAAAAGTCTGTCCATTTGGGTGCCTGAGTGGCTTAGTCAGTTAAGTGTCCCACTATGAATTTTAGCAGGTCATGATCACATGGTTCGTGGAGACTGAGCCCCACATCTGGCTCTGTGTTGACTGCTGTTGACAGCCTGGAGCCTGCTTGGGATTCTCTCTCTCTCTCTCTCTCTCTCTCTCTCTCTGTCCCTCTCTCTGTGCCCTTCTCCCACTCACGGTACTCTCTCCCTCAAAATAAACAAACGAACAAAAAGTCGGGCAAGCATGGGTGACGACACGTCAATGTAGGTTGTAACAGACGTGCTACTCCCCAGGGGGAAAGCTGATGATGGGGAAGGCATAAGAGGGACAGGGCATTCAGATATCTCTGTATCTGCAACTCAACTTTGCTGTGAACTCCACAATGCTCTAAAAAATAAAGGCTATTAAAAAAAAGTCTGCCATGAACACATAACTCAGAAATGACTGAGCCAGAACTTAAGCCCAGTCTGGACTTGGCCACTAAGCCTCCTCGCTATCTATTAGAAAATGAGCACATGGCTCCCTGGACAAAAGCACCGTTCACGGTCTGCAATAAAGGGCATTGCCTAAAAATCCTGTTATGCAAAAGACCTTCCACCTTCCTTGAAATCATTTTGGTTGCCTCTTTCAGGAGGATCATACAACACATGTCTATACTGACCAATTAAGGAAGCAGGACATGGCACTCACTTCCACTACATTTTTCTAACACACCCAGAGCTTAAGAGCGCACGACAGTGTTGGCCAGAACATTCACTGCTGATAGGTTCACACGGAGTCCTCACTAGGCCCCTGGGCCACATTACCTCTTTACCACAGCATAGCAAGAGAGGCCCTTCTATTCCCTAAGAAGCATGACTAGTATTTTTTAGAACAAGCAGCTAAGTAACTCAATCAGTGTAAGGGATCAGCGAGAAATGGCAGAACTTGCACTGTAAGGCAACGCCTTAAAGAGCTGACAAGGAACGGAGGTTGCCATATGGAGGGCGGGCAGGGCAGCCCCACGTGTGGGCACGTGCGCTGGTGGCACAGACACACCTCCTTCCCCGAGCACAGCCCCGCTGTCCACCAGAAGCCATCCTGGCCAGAACATCGGAGAAACTGCACTTGGCACTGGACACCTGGGGACGGGGTGCTGCACAACTGGCTCACACACCACCCAGCACGTGCTTTGGGACGCTGAGTTACCGCCGTGGAGCCTAAGCACCAGGGAGGTGGCATGAAACCCTGGCATCGCTGTCCCTCAAACACGGGGAAGGTCTGTCCCCACCGACAGCAAGGTGTCCACTGAGGTGGGACGAGGGAGACACTGGTGGGAAGCCAGGCAGCACACAACAGCAGCCTGGGGTCAAAGCTGGAAAGCAGCACACCTGGGATCTAACTCCAACGCCGCCACTATCAAGCTCTCACTTCCCCACTCCTGGCCCAGCATTTATTCTGGAAAATGACAGGGGGAGAGAGTGGTCAATCATCTTTTTGTCCGTTCTAAGAATCTCTCAGTCCGTGAAAGATGGCTCAATGTGGAAGTAAAATGAAAGGAGATGTGCTCTTGATTCCAGCTAATCTATTGTACTTAGTAGCCCAAAATTAAGTCCCTCATAAAATCCTGTCATCCCATCATTCCTTCCTCACCATACAAAAAAGAGGCTATGTGGTTACAAGAGAAGAAGCATCACTTTCAGATAAATTCAACACCATATATAGATTACTGGTTCAGAGAGAGGACTTTGGGCATAACCAATATTTGCAAACTTATACTTTTACTCCCCAGATTTTTAAGGGAGTTGCCTTCGACCATCAGGTACTCTGAACAATAAAGTTTTAAGAGGTGAAACTAATCTGGATAACTGACTAATTCTTAACACTTTTTTTCTTCTGGAATGAAGCTACCCAATTTACCACCAGAATCTTCACAGACAAAAGCAAGATCTCTACGGTTCTCCAATATGAAGTGAATAAGAGAGTTGGACTAGAAACATGTGCATTTGCTTATCTTCAAGCAACCATGGCAGAGAAACCCAAACCTACTGGCAGTGGCTGCCCCTGGGACAGACTGACCCCGGGATACAGCTCTGGAGACCTCTTCTTCCAATCCACAAGGTTTCCTTGGGCTGACCTGGGAACCTCCCGAATGTTTTACATAATTAGAGAGCAAAATGAAATCAGTGCTTTAGAAAAGCCCAAAACTCAAAAATGAAATAAATGATCCTCACTATACATTGAGACAGCAGCTAAACTACAAAAGGAATTACTTCAAGTGACTTTCAAACTCTGTAACCTCACACCCATCACTAACGAAATACATCCTAAAGATTAAAAAGACTACAGGTAAAACCACAATGTGGCATATTCTATAAGAAAAACAATCTCATTTTTTCAAAAAATGGCAAAGAAAAAGAAGGAAACAAACAGTGGTGGGGTAGGGGAAAAGTGATAGAAACTGTTAAAAGATACTACCTGCCAAATGCTCCCCATGGACCTTATTTGAATCCTGAATCAAGCATCTGTGGAATGATCAGGGATATCTCAGCACTTCCTGCAGATCAGGTGATTTAACAAGTACCACCCATTTCCTGGATGTTTTAATGGTACTGTGCATATAGGAAGATGGAATAGTCCCTATCTCTTAGAGATAGGTAACTATTTTTGGACAGTGGAATAATACCTAGGATTTACTTTAGAGTAACCCACTGAGGTGGGGAATCAGTCAAGATAACGGTCCTTCCCCCCAAAAAAAACCCCACCAAACAATTGCCCATATATTGGTTTATAGGGAGCTGGTTTTGATAAATGCACTTTTGTGGATGTTTGGAATTTTCCAGGAATAAAAAGAAAGAAAGAAAAATAACAAATGAAAGAAAGAACAAACAACAGATCTAGCCACAATTCTCAATGTACATTAAGGATCCAGAAAACCGCTGGAATAGTTCACAGGTGAGAGGGCAAGTGTGTACACCATGAAATGCTGGCCCAGCCCCTTATTTTCCATGGGAAATAGCAGCCTGAGCATGGAGCTGCTTGCTGAAGGCCAGAGAGCCAACCTGTGCAGACAGGAATATGGCCCGGTGTCCTGACTCCCAGCCCAATACAATGCAAATTCTTCAAGTTTAAAAGACGAAACAATTTGACTTTAAAAACTGCACATCCAGGAGTGCTTGGGTGTTGCAGTCAGCTGAGCATCCGACTCTTGATTTTGGCTCAGGTCATGATCTCATGGTTTGTGGATTCAAGCCCTGCGTTGGGCTCTGCAATGAGCATGGAGCCTGCTTGGGATTCTCTCTCTTTCTCAAAATAAATAAATAAACATTAAAAAATTGCACAGTCATGCATCATAAATTCACTCTGTCATATGTTAACTCCATTTTATGTCAGTTATTGTAGCTTTCAGTTCTAAAATTCCTACTGGTTTTTTACCTTTTTTTTTTTGGCCAATTTCTACCTTTCCATTTGTTTCAAGAATACCCTTAACTTCTCAGGACATTTAATAACAGTTGCTTTAAAGTGCATTTTAGTTTTCACTGCAGCTTTAACAATTTAGCAGCTTAAATAAGAGCTTTCTATTTTGTCAGTCTCCGGGGATCCGAAGTCCGGGTCCAATGTACACCCGCAGAGCACTCTGCCGAGGGGCTCACAAACACTGTGCAGGGCGATAGCTGGTGTGGGGTCTGAGCTGGGTGCTCTGAAAGAATGCATTTCCAGATCCATTCAGCTGTCTTGGTAGAGGATAGAGACCCCCGTCCTTGCTGGCACTGAGCTGCTGTTAACATCACATGTTCCTAGAAGCAACATCAGGGGATGAAGGTCAAGGAGCCAAAATTCTACTGAAGTCTCTGTTGGAGCCCTGCAACACCTGTATCAAGTTGGTTTGAGGCTGTCTTCTGAGGTGATATTTTCTTGGTTCTGTGTATGCTATATAATTTTGGATATGATTGTGGACTTTTTTTTAAGAGAGAGAGACAAAGACAGTGTGAGT
>NW_027527429.1:377211-383386 GCF_008692635.1 Crocuta crocuta
GAGGGAGAGGGGGGGAGGGAGAGAGAGAGAGAGAGAGAGAGAGAGAGAGAGAGAGAGAGAGAGAGAATATCCCAAGTAGGCTCTATGCTGGCAGCACAGAGCCCGATGTGGGGCTAAAAACCACGAGATCATGAGCTGAGCTGAAACTAAGAGTCAGATGGTTAACCAACTGAGCCTCCCAGCCACCCGGGATTGTGGACATTTTTAATACTGTGTGGATTCTGGGTGTTTCTATGTTAGTAGACACGGGCCTGACTGGGATCAGGCCGCAGGCTGTGGTCTTGGCGTCAGCTCCATGTTCAGGGCTCCATCCTCCCTGTGCACTGTCACCCAGTGGCCAGCCTGGTTCCCGGGCTGCGGCCCACCCCTTAGCTGAGTTCCCAAAGCCTCTGGCAAGCTCTTCAGGATCAGACTCGTATGTGCACAGCTCAGCGTTGAGGCCCTAAGTTCAAACTTCTGGGGTCGTTTTCTTGAACTCTTCTCTCCCCAGTCTCCCTACTATGCTTTCCAGTTGCCTGGAGCTCCCCTTCTCAGCCCTCCAGCCAGAAATCTGGGGCTTCAGTTACTGGCTCCACTGTGCACTTCCTGAGCCTGCACCCTTGCCTGGGAGAAAACACACAGTGAGGGTTTCCCGACTCTCTCAGCGTTCTGGGTGTCTGTAGGCTCTGGGTGCCACAGGCTGACTGGAGGGCAGGGCAGGGGGGAGGGGACCAGCAGCTCTCTCTCCTTCTCTCATACAGCGCTTTCTGTTTGCATCTGGTGCCCACCTCTGGGTTTCAGATACCTTGAGACCAGGCTGGGGAATCCTGGAGGAAAAACAGGAAAGCCTCTGCTGGTGCAGCGGGACTTCACATTCTGGCCTTTGTCTCCAGCCCTCCTGTCACCGCTGACTTGTTCAGAGTCCCCAAATACCAGTTCCATGCAGCTGTCCAGGCTCTACAGCCACTGTCCAGGCAGTGGGAGAGCCAGGGTGGGGCATGCTTACTCCACAGTCCAGGAGCCAGAACTTGATATCCATGCATTTTAAAACATGTTTATGGTGGTTATCTTTGGGAGAGAAAGGAGGATGATTTTTATTTGTTTCCAATGTTCTGTATTTGTCAAATTGCGTCCAGTGAGAAGTATACATTACTTCTGAAACCAGATGGCTTTTCTGCAGATTACTGCGCAAGATCTACCTGCTTTAGAAGTCTTAGATGGTAGGGGTTACCTACGGTACGTCCCCTGTCACCGTCCAAGAGAACAGTGTAGTAACTATTATCTCTCGTTTCGGATGTGTACTCGTTCTCCTTTCTAAGAAGAAATTTGAAAGTTCAGTAAAATAAAAAAAACTTTTTTTAAGTTTATTTATTTTGGGGGGTGAGGGGAGAGAGAGAGAGGGAGAGAGAGAATCCCAAGCAGGCTCTGCACTGTCATAGCAGGGCCAGATGTGGGGCTCGATCCCATGAATCATGAGATCATGACCTGAGCTGAAATCAAAATCTGGAAGGATGCTTAACCAACTGAGCCACCCAGGAGCCCCTAAGCCCTCCCTGGAACCGACTTCTTGTTCAGGAACTGAGACTTATTCCCCCAGCAGGCATCTTATCAACTCCTACCAAAAGAATTTAGGGCTTTAATTATGAAGGAGACAAGAGTTACCAAAGCCCAGTAATTGAAACAACTTGTAAAATTCCCTAGTGCTGCTTCTTCCTTCCCAAACACACTCCCACTGGGTGCTACAAGGTGCACTGAGAGCCCTCTCCCCTCATGCCTCTATCGTGTTATCTGGCATCAAGCACAGGGACAGAACTGCCCTTGCAAAAGCCTCAGGACCCCAAGGCTGTTCTGCCTCTGGTTTTGCCATCCCCCCCACCCCCATGCACCAGCCCCTTCCAAGGTCCTAGGAAAGGCCCTATGTAATGTGCGCTTACGGTTGCAGCCTTCTGTAAAATTTACAGAACACACTCTGATTGCAATCAACTTAGGCTGCCACCACTTTCCAGTACAATCTTGTTCCCTTTCTGTCAGGCAGCTTAGGAGGAGCTGCTGGTATTTTGGGGCTGCAGCTCAGGGCATAAGGAGTTGACGACACATTTAGCTTGGATTTGGTGGACACATGTACACTTACCACCAGCCATCTCAGTGCAGATATGGCTTCTGGGAACACTGGCGTCACCCACTGTGCCTGCCCACCAGGGGCACATGAAACAAAGGTGAGGGGCCGGGGGCCTGCGGCAAGCTGTACCCATCCAATGGCGCCCATAACTGGCAGAGTGTGGGCTATGGGAAAGAAACACGGTTTGACATAAGGGGAACCAGATGCTCACCTGTGGGAAAATCATCGTCACACGTGTTACACTGTAAGCAGACAAATCTGTACTTCTGGTTTGTTGGAAAGATGTTAATGAGTAGGTCTGACTATCAATGTACCACAGATTATTTTCTTATTTTCTGGATGGAATTGTACAAAATAGAACTTATCAGAACTCCTGCTTTTCCGAGACACACACCTACAGCTGTACTAGAAACAGCAAACATACACTGCCCACAGGTATAAACATGTGTTATGCATCCTATCGAAAAAAATTTTGATCACTTGTGCGAGAAGAATCATTGAGTTCTATTCTCTACCACCTGAAGGGGCAACTGAAAAACACATATGCTACTTTTGAATAAATATGCTATTTAGTGATGTTATTAGTGAGCTTTTTCCAATCTGTACTGTTTTCTTATTCTACATAAATATTCACTTTCTAATTAATTATTTACAACATTGTATTCTTCTTCTTAGAAAGGCTCCCCCGCCCCAAAGTGTATAAGCTTCAGGTCACATCAAACTTGGCATCTGCCCTTGCCCCAAATGAAATCTGAAACTTGATTTATTCAAACATGTATTGAGCACCTACTCAGTATCAAGAAAATCTAAGTCTGTAAGGACATGGGAGTTTATTTTAAAAATTTTGTTTATTTTTAATGTTTATTTACTTTGAGAGACAAAGATAGAGCGTGAGTGGAGGAGGGGCAGGGAGAGGGAGACACAGAATCAGAAGCAGGCTCCAGGCTCTAAGTTGTCAGCACAGAGCCTGATGTGGGGCTCAAACTCATGAACTGTGAGATTATGACCTGAGCTGAAGTTGGACACTCAACCGACCGAGCCACCCAGGTGTCCCTATAAGGGCATGGGAGTTTATGAGAGAGACCCTCCTTATTACAGCGGGAGAAGATGGTGTGTTAAATGGTGGTGGGCACCGCAGAGAAAGTAAAGCAAGGCTGGCAGACAGGAATCTGGTGTCCGCAGGAGAGGGAGGCCCTCCACAGGAAGACATCTGCAACAGGCCAAAAGAGGGTCCTGGCACACACCGCAACAGCCACAGTGTCCCAAGGGCCAGCCACTGCTAGGCCCACATCATCCTGTTTAATCCTCACGATCACCAACATACAGATCAAGGAACTCAGGCTTAGAAAGGTTAGTGACTTGCTGGCGGTCAGTAGTTCAGCTCCGCAAGGGGTCCCAACCCTACCCTGATTCCACAGTGTACTGTCTCCTCTTGGTTTAAGTGACCCTGCAGGCCAAGCACAGGCCCAAAAGATCTAAAAGACAACTCTGGGGGTGCCTGGGTGGCTCACTTGGTTAAGCACCTGACTCCTGGTGTCAGCTCAGGTCATGATCTCACGGTGCCTCTCCCCTGAATTCTCTCTCCCCCCTTCCCCTGCTCATGTGTGCACTCTCAGAATAAATACACTAAAAAAAAAAAATCAGTAAATAAACTGTGATATGATTATACGTCAGTTGATTGTGTATCAGTTCATTAATTTACATTAAAAAATAAATAAAAGACTATTTATTTTATAAATAAGTGGCCAGTACCATTTCTCCACAACAGTTATCTAGGAACAGAAAGTGCGAGGTAACACCCAGGAAAAGGGTGCTGCTTGCCTGACCCAGAGAGGCTTCGCAGGAGAAGTCAGGCCTGGGCCTTGCAAGGGTCGGGAGCCCAGACAGACAAAGAAGAGCATGGGTAGGTGTGGGGTCCTGAGGATGCCTGCGGGGGGCTGGGCTCTGCGGGGTGTGGTGGGCCAAGCGGAGAGGCCTGGTTGTAATCTCAGTTCTCCTGCTCTGCAGCAGGGAGGAGCCTCACTGCGTCTTACATTATAGCACCTTTCTGGCTTTTAAAAAGGCTATAAACTAAAACACCAGTTTGGCAGGGGAAAAACAAACCCACGACCCTAAAATAAAACTGCTTTTATCCTTAACATCCCTTTTCACCCTCGTCCACGTCTTCACATATTTTTGCAGCAGTATAATTGCTATGTACCCATGGTTTTGCCTTTCTAGAGAAGGCATGTTTTTGAACCGATTTCCATAAATCAAAGGTTCACATTTTGTCTGGAGAGAAGGACGGGAATAGGATTCCCAGAGCATGCTCACAGGCCGTGGAGAACCCGACCACCCTGGCATGCAGGATTTGTGTATCAGGGTTGGTTTGCAGAACTGGGACTGCAAAATGAAAATCTTTAGCACATGCCACTAACTGCTCTCCAAGATCAAGCCAGTTTACAGAATTACCACCAAAGTAACGGATCCCCAGAAACCCACCAACACTGGGCTTTCCCATGTTAAGTTCTGTGTAATCCTCACCTTTCTGACTCCCTGTTGCCAACGTAAGACCTGGAGTAGACAAATATACTACAGTCCAGTGACTCTGTGGACACCGTGATTTCAGGGCACGACACCAGTGCCCTCAGATCGACACTCAACTTTACAGTGGGGTTTCCCTGAATGCCTGACCCCACCGCTGCGTGCAGGAAGCTCGCGACCCACCTAACAGGTAAGCAGCAGTAAGACAACGGTGTTACTGTCTGACTACAGAGGGGGTGCCGAGGTGACCAGAGGCCAGTGTGTGGACAGAAGGGATTACCCACGTGTCCATCTTTGCTTTGCCATTCGGTTCTCATCTTCCCCTCAAAGCAGTATAACTAACTGCTTAAATACTGCCTACTTCACAGGGCACATGGGTGGCTCAGTCATTTATGCATCTGACTCCGGCTCAGGTGATCTCACGGCTCGTGGGTTTGGGCCCCACATCAGACTCCGTGCTGACAGCTCGGACCCCTGGAGCCTACTTCCGATTCTGTGTCTCCCTCTTTCCCTGTCCGTCACCCACTCTTTAAAACATAAAAAAAATTTAAAAGACACTGCCTGCTTCGCTCTTCTATCTACTCGGATCCTTCTCCCACCCGGTAATATAACGCTAACGTTACTGAAGCACTTGCCGTGTGCCGGACGTCTCACAGACGGCCTGTGTACAGACCACCATATGGGGTAGCTAAGTTTTAGCCCCATTTTACCCGTAGGGAACAAAGACGAATGAGTGTATCACACACACTTACTCTCTGGGGAATGGCTTAGTGCAGGAGGGCCCCGGAAACCTACGAAAGGGTGGTCTGGTGTGCACATAAATGGGCCGGCAAGCTCCCCCAGTTGAGGAGACTGCGCGGCGGCATCTAGCGCAAGCGGCCAAGGCCACACTCGCGGTGAGAAGAGAACCTGCAATGCAGCCGGGGCGCGAAGCCGGTGGCCGGGGCGTGATCCTAAACCGGTCTCTCCACTTCGTCTGCTTCCAGCTGGGGCTGCGCAAGCAGGCGCGTCTCCTCCGCCCAGCAGGGCCGGGCGTGCTTCACACCGGATTCCCCCTTTCAGTGTGCTGGGACTCACACAGATTTCAACAAACGGCAGACGCAGAAAGTTAAAATTACATCTGATCTACAGGTAAGGGTTACTCCACGCCTGCCCCCCCATCTCTCTGGCACACAGAAAATCGGTGCTGCCTGCTGAAACGTCGTCTACACACGACCAACACTCGAACCCAATGCCACCGGACGGTCATCAAACACTGCCGCGGAGGTCCAGCCAAAACCACCTCGTGGAAACAAAACAAACGGAGAGAAACCCCCTTGAAACATTCAGCCCTGGGTTTTCCATCTTCCCATGTTTCTTTACACGGTGAGCCGGCGTTATTTCCCTCAGCGCCAGGTTACGCTTCCGTTTCCCCAGCCGTTCCCGACGAGCACGCGAAGGCCGCCGGAGGCTGCGGCCACCAGCACGAGTGGGAAGAGCTGGCGCGAGGCGCGGGGCCACACGCCGGCCGCGGTTTTCCTTCAGACGCCCTCCCAGGGCCTTCGGAACACGTCT
>NW_027527429.1:383609-419058 GCF_008692635.1 Crocuta crocuta
CGGGGGCGGCTCTGGGCTCTGCTCCTCGCCTCTGGGCTCCAGCCTGGCCTGCCTGCCTCCTCTGCCCCCGATGCATTCCTCCTGGGGCTACCCGGACCATGCCCTCTGGGCACGGACTGCAAAACCAGGACGTGCTGCGGTGGACAGGGGAAGGCGGCCAACGTCCTCTCGGCCTCGTGGTTCCCCCTTTGGCCTCGCGACTCCCACTGGGTGATGGAAATGTGACAATACGTCCTGGGCCTTTCCAAGCCCGCGACCACTAGATGCACACACTCCTTCTTCTGGGGATTCAGTGAACTCCTACGCATCCTTCAAGCCTCACCCAAATTGCCCTCAGCGCCAGGTCCTGACACCCGCACTCCTGGGGCAGACCAGGGGTGGCCCCAGCTGCTGTCCAGCGGATAAAAGGTAGGATCAACCTGGGTTCGTCCTCAAGGGGACCCCGCCCCCTACAGTGTTTCACCTCCTGAGCTTGGGCGACCCCTCAGGTTTCCTAAAGTAGAGGTTCAGGGAACTGATGCTCCCCACAGGGCAGCCTCAGGGTCTGAGGCTCAGCAGGGACCCAGTTTGGCAGGCGCAACCTGACAGGGGCTTAGCCCTGTAGGGAGTGGCTCCTCCACTTCCTGTCCCCATGTCCCCTACCACTCCCGTTAGGCCTTTCCTCTAACCCACACCCCGCACCAACATTAGAGTCCAGCAAACTGTCCTTACTGCCCCCAGGGTGGCACATATTTCAGGACCTGACTGCCCCAAAGGCGTGCAGGGCTAGTGGGGGCTGGGAGCAGGGAGCTGGTCCCAGGGGTGGGTGACTCCCTGGAGGCTGCACGGCCTCCACTGGCGCCAAACAGGAGGGTACAGGCTGACCTGAAGGAATGAAGTGGAGATGGTGTACCTTCCACCCTGAGGTCTGTGTAGGTGGTTCAGGAAGCACTAACGGTCCTTGGGTGGTCAGTGGTGAAGGCAGCAAAGAGCATCACGCCGCCCAGAGCAGGCCTGCAGTCAGGTTCAAAGTTTCCTCTACACGTGGTAGAGCGTTCCTTGTCCGGCTCTTCTCAGTGATACTTACAATAGAAACGATTTCCTAGCTGTAGCCCAGGCATTTGTACCTCCAGGTATCCAGTAGTCACTGAGCACTGAACGAGACCCCGTGTCTCACTCCATCGGTCTAATCAGCAGACACGACTGCACTCCTACTGGTGCCGATTTTTAGCACACGCTCACTGTAAGCAGGTGATCAGGTCACCTGTATTCCTTCCTAGTCTTTATGGCTCCTTCTCTCGGGCTGGGATCGCTAATACAAAGTTGGGTACTGATGTTCTTGGCGCAAATAATTCTTTCTGATTTAGCACACAGATGTTTTGTAGGGCTTTGAACCTTTCCCAGAAGACTTTACACTTTCATAAAGAACCAATAGTAACTATTCACTTAATAGCCAAACAATAGTGCTTTATTGATAAAAGGTTAGTTTCAATGGATACAAAATTGCTAATGTAAAATAAGTTTTCAAAATACATTTCTATAGGTAAAGATTCTCTTAGTAAAAGCAATGATCTATAGTAACAGTATTTATTTGAAATTGGGCAGCACAACAAAGGGGGACTAGCGGGGAGACAGCGCAGGGCCACCCGCCCCCGCAGAAGCCTTACCGCGAGGCGGCCGGCCCTAGTCATGTACTCAAGCAGACATGGGGCTTGCACTGACCACCAGCACATGTGCCCCCAGCTCCATCCTTTAAACAGCTTTTACTAGTGTAGTTAATGCCAAAATAACCCAAATAGTCGGCCTTGCACAGACGTGCTCTAAAGTCACTCAACGCTTTCCCTTGGTAAAAACTCAGTACGACATGCCTACACCTAACAGCTTGTGACTACTCACCATTAAACGACAGTGAAAAGGCAAAGTTGTTGAGAATACCCGATTATTTCCCATAGCACATCTTTGGAGTGAATATATTTTGACCATGTCACCATATGGTGTCTGACCAAAACAAAAACTCTCCTCCTCCTCCTCAGAGGAAGAAATTTCTGCATCTTAACCGCTCCAGTTACAGCAAAATGAAAACACTGAGGCCGCACCTGCTCCCTCCAAGTCTCCTTCCCCGGTCTTTTTCTGGGAACTGCTTTCCCAATGTCAGTATAAATGTTGAAAACAGCAAGCCTGGAGCACTGGCACCCCTCGGAGCACACGGCAGGGAGACACACTAGGAGGGCATGGAAGGGCCAAGGCCACAGAGCACAGAAACGGACCTGACCGGGGGGATCTACCAGTGAGACCGTGGTGCACATCAGAAATGACTTTCTTACTTGGTACATGGGGAAACTGGTATTAAAATGAATGAGGGAAGTGACAGTGGCTGAAAACGGACAACCGTCTNTTTCAGAAAACCATTAAAAACTTCAAGGAAACAAAGGAAAGCCAAATCAGGAAAACCTGGTAGGCACTGAGGCTTCATGGGGCCATGAGCCTCAGGGCCGATGACAGCCCTGGATTCAGAGGCCTGCCCACCAGAGGACCCCGATTTCCACTGCTCCGGCAGATCTTACACACTTGCAGTTGCAGAAAACACATTAAAGTGCAGTATAAAAATACAAAAAGGTTGGTTTCTAAATATATCAACTTATTAATTTTCCTTAAAAAGTAACTTTTTATGTTAGTTGAGTAGTAAAAATCATTTATTGGCTCTCTTTGTGTGCATTAAGAGTCATCGTTGTAATATGAAAACTGGAGTTCACAGACACTTTCTGTACAGAGCGGAGTATAAACCAGTTATCAGTGAAGAACACTACAAAACATGGCTTGTGCCAGGTTCACTGCAGAGCAGTTTAAAAAATGCTGTAGCATTAGAATCCAGAGTTCTTAAAAGTTGCTCCTAATGGTCTGTTTCTAAGGAGCTTTCTGAATACGCGCATATCACGTTAGATAATCCTGCAGTTTCACGTGGCAGAAAGGTAACTGCAGATGAATGAACGGCATTGAATTACAGCAGCAAAACTGGTTTTAGGTTGTGTTCAAGGCAAAGCAAAGCAAGCAAGATGGGCCGTCTTGGTGACTTGGTAACTAAATGCCCTACTGCAGGTCAGTTCATCACTGGCTCTATGTCGCCACCACCCAGGAACACTGCTGGCTTGATCTGAATGTTCTAGAAATGAATCAAGAGTGCTCCTCAACCATGAGGCCAGCCAAGTCAAAGAAATTCAATGTTAACTACACATACTGACTGATCCTGGAAATCAGTTCCAACATTAGTGGTTAGTTAAGGTGGAAGAAAGATAAAAATGAAAGGTTCACCTCACAAGATATAAAGTATAACATAGCAACGAAATTACAAATGTTAAAGTATTTCATACAAAACAAGACATCAAAAGTTTAAAAAACAATTAAATTCTCAGGCACAGGTACGGTAAAATGTGGACGGGCACCCTTCCGGTAATCTGTGGGAAACACGCAGCTGTATTATTCAGGCGGAATGTTTTCTGTATCTTGCAAAGTGTTTTCTGGAAAAACAAAACACAACACGTTTAGATGAATGCGGGGCAAAGCTCCTGCTAGCGCCATTAACATTATTTTCGGTATCACAAAGGGCACAGATTCAGCAGAAGGCTGGCTCACGTGACCACAGTTAACTAAATCAAAACAGTATGGATGAAGCTCTTGGGAACTGCGAGTTACCACCAAACTGAAAAGTATACCAAAATATAAAACAGTTGCATATACCTGAAGTAGAATTTTCCTAATTTCATAATTAATGTTTTAAAAAGAAAAGCAGGAAAATCAGAGAAAATGAGCAAACTTCGGTCACTACCCCCCCCTCCCGGTCAGGAGTTCTGTCTCTTCCAGTTCCCCAGCAGTTCCCCATGAGGCACCAAACCTGCTAAAGCAGAAGCAGCCACACGGGGCCGGGCGAGCTGACACGTCCCCAGTTAGAGGAGCGCAGGCAGATCACTGGAACCCCTGGCGCGGGGTCAGTGTCCGCGGCCACGCAGCGTGCACTCTGCACACACTCTCCGGGCTGCTGTGCGGTGTCAACGACCAACTCTGGGCTGCTGTTCAACCCCAAGTGGGGTCACGTGTCCACTCCTGTTCCAGTGACCAGGGACACCGAACAGGTGTGTCTGTGCGCCTCACAACTGAAACCTTTCCCCCACAAGCCACAAGGGCAGGGCTCCCAGCAAGCCCCTGCAGGGCCTTCCTCTATCACCTGGGCGACGGCCATGGTGGACCCAACACGTGTCCCAGCCTCCAGGTGCTTCGCTTTCGTCTCCTCAGTCCTGCCCCGTGTCAGTTACACCTCATCTCCCTCTACGATCAGGCCCCCGCCTGTCGTAGACTCTGCACGTGCACCCCCAGACCTGCGCCAAGCCCACAGGGCCGCCTCCTCCTTGGGCGGATGGTTGACTTTACCTTTCCCTCCTTCCTCCGGAGGGTGATGCTGGCAGCTACCTAGACATTTGCCCTTTCCTGACCCTGGGGCCCTGCTGTCTGCAGAATCCCGTCAAACAGCGGGGCGAGCGCCGAGGCACACCGGGGCCAGACATCTACGAGATACGCTGATTACCACGGGGCGGAGCAGAGCTGCGCTGCGGACATCAGCCCAGCCATCTGGCTCAAGGAAACCCTGGTCCATGGGGTGTAATTTGCCTCTTCACGTCATCTTTGCCTTTGGCTTGCATAAGTTGTTTTAACAACACTTCCAAAATTCTCTTTGAAGAGATGTTTTCAGCTGCATTAAATTTCCAATTGTATGACTAGTAAAGGTTATTCTTTTAAAGAAATGTTTTAATGTTTTATTTATTTTTGAGACTGAGGCAGAGTGTAAGCGGGGGAGGGGCAGAGAGAGAGGGAGACATGGAATCCAAAGCAGCTCCAGGCTCTGAGCTGTCAGCACAGAGCCTGACAGCAGGGCTGGAACCTAACGAACCGTGAGATCATGACCTGAGCCGAAGTCGGACCCCCAACCGACTGAGCCCCCCCAAGCGCCCCTAGCAAAGGTTATTTTAGTATTATTTGTCTTCGTTAATCACATTTACCAGCTCAGAAAATACGGACAATCTTTTCTAGGCTGGTAGAGTGGAGAGGCTTCCAACTTTTAGAAGCCACCCTGTCTCCTTCAAGGCCGGCAATAAAGTTAAAGACGGAGCTTCAAGATGCAAAGCGTTAGCAAGACTGAAGGAGGTGGCACATGAGCTTTAGGCTGAGGTGTCTGAAGGTCCCCCTCTTACCTTACACGTGGTGCCCGTGGGCCCCGCCATCGCCGTCCCCGCCCTGCAGCTGCAGCTGCATCTGCGCCTGCATCCTGGCGATCATCTCTTGCATGCGGCGGAGCTGTGGGCACAGGACGAACGGACACATTATTGGTTCTCCAGGTCCATTCCCCCTGGATGTTCTTTACAGGCATTCTCGGGATTCCTAAAACATCAACCTCTGAGCTTTCCCAGAACATGACAGAAATTTACAGAGAACTCTTACAAATCAGTAAAAGAACCAACGACTCAACAGAAAACTAAGCAAATGATAATATGCAATTCAAGTACAAAACAGAAATGACCAATAAACACGAGCATTCGGTAAAGGCACCAGGAGACATTCTTTAACCTCGAGGGTGGGGAGCAGCACTGGGCTCTTCTAAAAGATGGCAAGGCCCTGGCTGTTCCAGAGGTGTCTGGGCCTTCCCTGCTACCCTCACCAAATGTCATCCTTACGGTCTCCACCGCTTTAGATGGGCCTCCAGGCAAGCGTTATACAATATTTACTTAAATTCTCTTCCGGGAACTTTGTAGTCATGTTTTCAATATTTAAGTATCTTAATCCATATTGAAGTAAATTAGGGCCAAAGGAGTGAGTTTAATTATTGTTTCCAAAACACTTGCCCATTTGAGGATTTCCTGGATGTGCCTGAATCCCACGGCCCTAACGGAACCCACCTCTACCACAGACAACTTTCTCATACTTTGGAGCTCTTTCTAGACCTGAGTTTCATCAGCGCATCAGGCCTGCGCCGCACTCTGGGTTTCCGTGAGCAGAGCAGCCCGCCCGCCCTCATGAGTCCTCCTGTGCTCAGTCTTCAGGTCAAGTCACGAGTGTGAGCAAGCTTCCCCCAGCGCTGTGCTGGAAGGGCGTGCAGTCTGGAGGGCTGTGACCTGTGCACTGAGCATCCTACCTAAAGTGATGTGTCCAGGCACGTTTTGAAAATTGTTTTCGGGAGAGTGATCTAGTTTCTTTTCGGTTTATGTCCTACATATTTCTTAAGTTTTTGTTAATGGTTGTAAATGGCAGTTGCTCTCATTATATTTTCCAACTGGTTATTGGCTAGGTATAGGAAAGCTACTAAATTTTAATTTGAATTAAATTTGAATTAAATTCATTAAATTTAAAATGAATTTGAATTGCCAAATTCATTAAGTTTCAGGAACTAACGTCACTAAATTCACACTATTCCCAAAGTTTCCCCACCAAATTGCTACTGGAGATCAGACGGTAACACGTGTAAAAGCACTATCCACACACATACTGATGCACGCGTCATAAGATAGATTAGTGACATACAACGTATCCCTTCGAAGAGTGAGGAAAGAAAACTCAGCCTCTGTGGATGCACTTCAGACTTGGCAGGAACCCTTTTCTACTCACCTCGGCTTCCTTCTCCAGCAGGATCTGGTCTTTATTCATGTCCTCACTGTCCACTTTTCTAACAGTTGAAAGAAATTACAATGATCATATTGCAACTAATTTAGCTGGTTATTTCTGATGACAAATGTCCAAAGTAAAATTTTACTTTACACTTCTGAGAAATGTTATCTAACATTACCCACATTTATCATTTTTCTGACGAATAACATAAATGGATGAGAAAAGAATGATGAAGAGGCACAACATGAAATAGTAAACTGAAAAAACTTTCCTAACTCCAAGCGGGGGTGGGACACTTTCGTCTTTACTTATTCAAGGAATATGAGCTGTTAGCAGGAGGGTACTCTGTTTAAAGATAAGTTGTTCTTTACGGACACAGACCGTAATGAGACCACGTAAATGAACAGGGCCTGAGCACCCAGACTGAGGCCACCGGTGAGGGAGCCCCTCTGAGCGACGACAACGTAGCTCTTCGTGAACTCCTGCTTGGCTCACTCACAGTGGGATTTTCCTGTGGCCTCTAAAACCTTTCTCTACGTCTGGTCCCCAAACAACTAACACGATAAATCAGACCTTAACGTATACCCCGTAGACACACACAAACCCACCAGATTTCAAAAACGTGAGCACCTTATAACAAGCTACAACACAGCAGTCCCCCCTTATCTGTGGCTTCAGCGGGCGTGGTCAGCTGTGGTCTGAAGGCAGCAGACTCTCTCAAGCGTTAGGTTAGCAGCGGCCCAGGGCTCCGCCATGCTGCCCACGCACTCCGACCACCTCACCCCATCCCGTGGGCATCCTAGCGTCTCAGAGGCTCACGAGTGGAGCGGTGAGCGCAGGGCAGGAAGGTCGTTCACGTTTAGAGTACATGGCTGTAACTGCTGCGCTGTCTTGCTGTTGCGGTTAATCACTCACTGCACCCGATTTATAGGTTAAACTTTACCACAGACGCATGCCTACAGGAAACAGGCGTACGTGTGTGGTACTCGGCACCGTCCTCGGGCAGGCGTGCTCTGGGGGCCTTGGAACATGCTCCTGTGGGCTCAGGTGTGTGGGAGCAAGTCCTGTACAGAAAGCTCTTTCTGTAAAGTGGCGCAGGTCACTACCTTGGTAACTAAACTGAGCACAGATGTGGTGTGATCAGAAACAAATCAGGTTACAACACACAGGCCTGGAGTAAAAACCCACTACGATGGTGAAATAGGAAAGGCGAGGCCAGCCGCTCACTCCACCTGGGGAGCTGCGCTTTGTGACAGCAGGTAAGTCTGTCCTCACTGACAGACAGATATTCTTGAGCCCAGTCACTGGCCTTTCCACCTAAAGCTACCCCTTGTGTGCAGGTGGTTAAAGCTGCTCTGGACGGGTAAACAAAAGCACTGCACAACGACACTAGCAACAAGTACCCGGGAAGAGCTTCTGAACAGAAAACCAAATCGTGTGGCTTCAAGTCAGGATGACACAGCAGAACAGGCAGAAGGGGGGACAGCGTGACGCTGTGACGCAGTATGGACAGAGGGGGACGGCATGAATTAGGGGTAACAACCTGCCGCCTCTTTTGAGCCTCTCGGAACGGAAGTTTTCATAGTGCAGGTCCTGGGTCACCTCCTGGAGATCCTGCATGTGGGTGCTGCCGAGAGAAGGCACACAAGGCTGGCTGAGTGCGGAGAAACCCACGCCCCACTTGCTACTTCTAACTTGAACACAGAGTGGCTGCAGTGCTGGAAAACGGAAGGAAGCTCGGAGGTGCCCCTGCTGCCACAACAAGAGCGCCAAAGCTCACAGCACAGGGTCAGGTGAAGAGGNNNCAGCACGGTGCGCGGGGGCAGAGATTTCAGCACGCCCCTTTAGGTAAACAGCGTCTGAAACACAACGTACTTTTCATTTTCTCTTTTTCAAATCTTCCTGACTTCTCAAGCTTAAAGAGTTGATCAGTTTAAGCTATCAGGAAGACCATAAGGCAAAGTATTAATATTTTGGATAAACTAGAAATAGCACTTTGAATCTTCTAATCATCTCAGAAAAGTCATCATTTTTTTTGGCTCAGGTTTTTCAAATACGTAAGCTGTCAGGAATGAGAGGCGACGAGGCATTCTTGTCTGCTTAGGGTCTAGGGAAGGGGCCAGTGACAGCAGACGGTGGCGTGCTCTCCGTCGCTCTAAGAGGCGCACACGAAGCCACCATCTTCACTGCACTGTTTGCAGCACGGCCACAAGGACCTGTCCTGAGCGACACAGATTATGCCTGAGGAAGCTGGTGGGGTTTTTACTTGTAGTTTTGGTGCTTTCTGTTCACCAACAATTGCTCAACCGGGACACACACCTCAATGAGCACGTATGCCAATGTTTAGTTACTCAAAATTTACTCTTTGAATTCTTCTGATTAAAGAGATTTTAGATTTTAGCAATACTCTTTCCTTCAGTCTGATTCGAGAGCAGTTGCATCTGCATGGATGTCACTAAATGTGAACTCTACTTTTCAGAGGGAAAATGTGCAGTTTTGCAGCTGGCTCTGTGGGAGGGGCTACGAACGCACTGAAGAACCTCTGGACGGCCTGCGGCGGGAGTGGAGAGGCCGCCCGCGGCCCCACAGCGCGCCTGCACCTCTGCTGCCAGAGCAGGAGGCGTTTGTGTCGGGCGCGGCCACAGTTCAGGACCAGGCCGCTTTCAGCGTCAGGAGAGCTGGCCGGCGAGAGAGGGGAGGGCACTAAGGCACAGGCCTCGAGTGGGAGAGGCTGGTTCCACAGAGCCACAGCGAGCTCCAGGGAGGGCCTTCCCGCAACGGGTGCAGCGGCCCCGCCGCCCAGTAACCGTGGCGCCAGCAGCTGTCTGCGGGGCCGCACGCACACCCTGCAGTCAAAAGGCTCTGCTCTCTGCTAGGCACGGCCAGCGGGAGTGCACGGGTGTCTTACATGAGCATTGTCCGCAGCTTCAGAAAGTCATTGTGCTCCGGGTTCTCCACCTCCACGACGCCCCATGGGTAGAGGCGGCCTCTGACCTTCTTGCCCTTGGCTTCGATCAACTGATTGGACCCGACCACAGAGAATGGGATACTGGCCTAGAAAGAGACACACGCAGTAGACTGGGTCCCCACCGGGAAGCCCAATTCTCGCTGTGAGCACACGAACACGGGCACAGATGGAGCGCACCGCTGCTTACTGCGAGATTTCCTCAGAGAGCTACCAGCGCAGAGCATGCTACTTGGAAGGACAGGTGTTTTCCACATGGGACAAATCAGATGAAAACAAATTGAGCCTGCGCCAAGATTTCTAAACCTTAGGTGGCAGCTACGTCAAAACATACTTAAAGCAAATCCACTATGAATCTCTCAAAAGTCAGCCTTCAGGGATGTGGCCCTTTGCCAACTCCTTCCCGGGCGCTGATGACAGGGAACAGGAGTGACGGGCACCTGGAGAGGTGTTCTTACCTTGAGAAGTCTAGTCTGCTCTTTAAAATCCTCATCTTCATCAGATTCTGCATCAGGTAAATGATAGATTTTGATATTATGTTCTTCAATTTCATCCAGAATCTGAAGAATGACAAAAACAGGAAGAATTTTACCAAACAACTCATATTAAAAAGCAGGAGTGCCTGGGGCGCCTGGGTGGCTTGGTCGGTTAAGTGTCCAACGCTTGATTTCCGCTCAGGTCATGATCTTGGTTTGTGGGATCAAGCCCCACATCACACTCTGTGTTGAGAGCACAGAATCTGCTCGAGAGCCTCTCTCTCTCCCTGTAGCCTCTCCCTTGCTCACATTCTCTCAAAATAAATAAAAACCAAAAAACAACAACAAAAAACAGAAGAGAACTGTCCAACTGTTAAAACGGAATCAAGCCAATCACTGACTGTCAGATGACTCTGAACTGTTGGGAAGGCCGTGCCCGTAGAGGCCCCCTCTGCCCAGGATGACGACAATAGAGCGCCGCCACCTTCAGGGCACAGAGCAACGGCTAGCACACAGGAGACACGTCACAAGCAGCCTCAGGAAGCACACGTACCCGGGGAGTGGCACCGCCAGATGCCGCAGGTGCCCGAAGAGCCACAAGTGTCGCCTAAGGCGTCGAGGATGCAAGTGCTAGAGGAGGGAGGGGCCTCCAGGGGAACACGAAACCCAGGGTGGCTGGAGGTAAGCCTCCTGGTTGGAGAAGACAGGAACAACTACTGCAGGTACCAAGCAGAGACTCCCCTGAATGCCAGGCTGGGTTCTGGATTTTATTCAAGAAGAGAAAAGTGGCAGCCATAGAACCACACACTCGAACCAGCCAAGCAGGCGGGAGAGCAGCCTAGGGGACAGGAAACCCTGGGCGGGAGATGAAGGAAGCAGCTAGGCATCTGCAGGCCGACCAGCACCCAGCCCCCAAGCGCCTCCTGTGCCCAAAGGGCCAGCAGACCCAGGCAGGCTCGAGCTCGGCTTCCTCTCCCTCAGGGTCCTGGGCCTCACAAGACGAGAGATGAGAACACCGACACCAGGTCGGCAGAAATATCCCTACTTGAAACCCTGCTCTGCATTGGTGGATCTTAACGGGAACCCTTGGGGCTTTACGATCAAAGATCGTGGGACTTAACGCGTTGTCTGCACTAATTCAGGAGTTGCAAAGACATCTTTCTCCCTCCTCCCAACATGCTTCACCTTCCAACGGGACCATCTGTGCTTTGAGAGCCCTCCTTCCGAGAGGAGCCAGAAGACCCACCTAGCCCGCGGGAGCAGCCCAGCCCTGAGCTTGAACTCGTGCTCCATCTGTTCCTCTTTCCTGCCCATTATCTGCTGGCCCCGTCAGGCTAAGACTTACACTGAGGATGAGTTGACCAAATGCAATAAATATGCGATTTTAAACCAGAAGACAGAAAGAAGAGGGTGATGAACCAAAGGCAGTCACCCATGTCCTGCCTGGGGGCAGCACAGAAGGTGGGTCNTGTTCACACACACAGTTTACATGAAAAAGAGTATCAGATAGGAAAAGCAGAAGCCACAGGAGATGATAGGATCGAAACAATCCTAAGCAATGCTGACATTCATGGATCAGAAGACAGGTGGTAAAGCAGGCAGGCAGGAAGTCCAGTCTTCCGAGAGCGCAGCCAGCCCGCTGGGGAGGCCCAAGGCCGGCGGCAGAGGGGCTGCTGGCCAGACCCTAGGCGGGACGGCTACTGGGGTCAACGTGGGGCCAGGCAGAGACTGAGGAGGGGTCAGATAAAGCAGGTCCGCCAGAGGCTCTTTCATATGAGGGGGAGGGAGCACACCAGTAGGCATCTGGAAGAAACCAGACAAAGAGAAGTGATTACAAAGGCCCAAGATGAAAAAGATAAGGGCAAAAAAGGACTTCAATTCATTTCCGATTTTGAAATCAAGCCCTAAGAGTTCTGGACACAGGATTAGAGATGGGTGCACCAAACATTCTAACCCTGACCCTGGTTCCCCTGCTTCTCTGAAATCCAACGTAACATTCTTTATTATGAAAGGTGGAGTTCCCTTAAGGGGGGATTACTAAAACACATACTGTCAAGCAAAAACATGCCTAAGATTTCAGGGGCTCTTCCAAAGGCCTGGGTACCTCCTAGAAGCCTGGCCGGCACAGAGACAGCAAAGGAAACGGCTGACGCAGTCCATGCAATTGAACTCTGCCATGACAGAAGACGTCAGGAAAAACGTGAAAACATAAAAATCAAACCAGGTCTAAAAACCCAAGAATACCCGTAAATTGAAAAGCAATGAAAATGCAACACAGGCTCTAAAACCCTCAGAGAACACAATAACCCATCAGGCACCAGGATACATACTCACTGGCATCAGTAATGAGGAAAACACGTGGAAACCAGACAGCACTTCCCATTTCTCAGACGGGAGACGCTCTAGAAAACCTGGTGCGTATCTAGGACAGTTCTGGCGGGGGCGGAACACGCTTACATCGTGCTTTGAGACTGTAAGTTGTTACACATTTGCTTTGAGGGAAATCCAGCTATCTTTCAAAACTTTCAAAAGCCCATCAATTTCCTTTCCAAGAATGTGTCTGATTTCCAAAACTGTCAGAAGACAGACATGTGCCCACATGTGCCAGGTATGGTTCTAGACTTTTGGAACATTCGAGTGAGCTAAGCAAAGATTCCTGATGCCAGGAATAGAAGGGCGGGGGTGGGAAGCCCAAGAAACACTGAAGAGAGATTGTGTGTGTGCCCGGAATGCTCCTGAGTGTGTGTGTGTGTTGCTCTAAGCTGAGTGAGGATGCGGAGGAGTGTTTTGTGTGTGTGCTGGGAATTTTTAGAAAGTCAAACGGCAAAATAATATGTACGCCATGATCCCATTCTGTAAAAACAAGAACATAAATAGACTATGTTTCTGGAAGGACAGGTATGTCACTGTAAACAGCAATTGCTTTTATGGATAATTAAGAGAACTTTTATTTGTAGAATTTAGCAGATGAACTTGGACTTTCTTTTAGCAATTAAAAATTTTTTAATATTTATTTTTGAGGGAGACAGAGCACGAGGGGGGAGGGACAGAGAGAGAGGGAGACACAATCTGAAGCAGCTCCAGGCTCCGAGCTGTCAGCACAGAGCCCTACTGGGGGCTCAAACCACGAGTGAGATTGTGCCCTGAGCTGAAGTCGGACGCTTAACTGAGCTACCCAGGTGCTCATAAACTTGGACTTTCTTCATGAGCACATAAGTAAAAAACAGACACGTAATTACAATATACACCAAAGAACCAACAAACGCGCACCACAGACCAGCGAGCAGCATGGGGCTGCTGGGAGGTGACGGCCACACAGCTGGCAGAGAGACACGGGCAAGGCAACCTCCAAATGGCCAAAACATAAGCCCCTGAAACGTGTACGGTACCAAACGAATACAACTGAAATGCGTTCCTCAATGGATTGGTTGCAAGAAGATGTTTAGATAAAATAACACGACTTCACAGAGATGATCACAGCTCCATACTCACACCATTCTCCTAACACAGGGTGTCCCTTCTATTCACTGACAGTATTTTCATCTAAGGTGAATTACAAACAATAAGAACTTGACATCTTTGTACAGGAAAATATTAAAAATCTACAAGTGTTAGGGATTTCTTAAAGACCACCAGCCTCCCCGTCTGTTCCCCGGCACCTCAGAGCACCCCTCTACTCTCTTTCTGAGGCGCCTGGCCCTCAGCTACCCTGAGTAAAACACACTCACCCTTTTCTTCAAGCGCTCCCGCTCCTTCAGCGTGAGGGTGTCGGCTTTGGCGATGACAGGCACGATGTTCACCTTGTTGTGTATCGCCTTCATGAACGCGACGTCTAAGGGCTTCAGTCTGTGAGGAGCGAGA
The DNA here is from genome assembly GCF_008692635.1 of Crocuta crocuta. Taxonomy (NCBI): domain Eukaryota; kingdom Metazoa; phylum Chordata; class Mammalia; order Carnivora; family Hyaenidae; genus Crocuta; species Crocuta crocuta. Next base: position 397,539 of record NW_027527429.1, read on the forward strand.
CAGCGCCATGAATTCAGGGGAAAAGGAGGGAGATCACACAGTTTTGTTCTCTCAAAATTATCTCACTTCTTGTATTAAAATATACGCGACTTGGGGGAAGCCGTCAGCCCACAAAGTCAGGACGCGACTCCCGCACAGCTGGCTCCCGCGGCCAGCCGCCCACGTACCCGTGTCCGAAAGGGGAGATGAAGTAAAAGCAGCAGTGCACCCTGTTGTCGATGATGTGCCGCCTGTTCAGGCCGCTCTCGTCATGCAGGTACCGTTCGAACTGCTCGTCAATGTAGGCAATGATGGTCTTAAAACTGCGAGCACCACGAACATCAGTTATGGGACACAGAAGGCACAAACTTCAAAGACCAAAGCTTTTTCTGTCCCCTGCCTTTATACCAAATAGAATTTGACAACTCATTTATAAGACGGGAACTGAAAACTAACTCCTACATTTGGCAAGATAAATGTTTTTGGAAAGCGTGGGAAGCATGATTCCCCCAAGCACTGGGGGAAGGGGAGTTTAAAGGCCCAAAGGGAATAATTAAAAGCACCTGAGGTGGGGTGCCTGAGTGGCTCAGTCAGTCAAGCACCCGGCTTTTTTTTTTCACATTTATTTGAGTGAGCGAGTGAGTGAGAGAGACTACACACATGCGCACTCCAGTGAGGGGTGGGAGGGGCAGAGGGAAGGAGAGGAGAGTCCCAAGCAGGCTCCACCGGGAGCCTGACCTGAGCCGAAATCAAGAATTGGACACTTAACCCACTGAGACACCCAGGCGCCCCAAGAGTCCAACTCTTGATCTCAGCTCAGGTCACGATCTCACAGTTTGTGAGATGGGGCCCGCAGTGGGCTCCGTGCTGACATCGAGGAGCCTGCTTGGGATTCTCTCTCTCCTTCTCTCTCCCCGCTGGTGTGCGTGCACACACTCTCTCTCTAATAAACAAACACTTAGAACAAACACACAAAGTGAATGAAAGCACCTGAGATGAGAGAGCGGACAGAGGGCCACCAGCTCTCACAAGGACTGTAACTGTGGAGGGGCCAGAGGGGCGGCAGAACACACAGCGGGGACAAGCGTGTGAAAATGTGAACCCAGGAGGAGAAGGGAAGGAGGGAGAGACTCCCGAGGAAAGGAGACGGGAGACCCTCCCCTTCCTCTCCACTCCTCATCAGATGCTGGCAAGTTGATGCTTTCCACTCACATTAGAACCTGCAGTTTCTGCCACGAACGCGGTGCTCTCCGCGCAGCAGGCAGACTGCTCCCCTGCTTGTAGCTTTCCTTAGTTTTGCTAAGGATGTCAAGGACCAAGTCTCTAAGGGAAAGGGGTAGGCCACAATCTGCCCCACTGGCCAAGGTTCGTTCAGATCAAGGGGTTTCATTTGCACTAGCATTTGATGGATGGTTGGTTCTTACAGAAGAAATACCCCTTCTCCACGAAACTCCTGTTACAATCAGCACGCTCGTAAGCTGTTGCACGGTTTTGTCACATATGGCTACCTCAAGCCTAGTCATCACTCGTTAATGCTATGAAATCTGAGCACGTTAGAAGCACCATGTCCCGGAGGAGCATACCAATCCCTGCAGTTGATGGCGTCCCCGTAGCCGGGCGTGTCCACCACTGTCAGGCGCAGCTTGACCCCTCGCTCTTCAATCTCCACAGTCGAAGCTTCGATCTGGACAGTTCTTTCAATTTTTTCTAAAAAACAAACAAACTTAATGAGAGAATGTACCTAAAAACTGACCCAGTTCACAAAAAGGAGAAATGACCTGTTACTTTCTTATTAATAAACAAATGAACTTCACTATCTTTCCTAGAGGGAGGTTTGCAGAGCTAACACGAGAACTGCGTAAAAATGATCCCCGGGTTGGCAAGGGCGACCTAGAAACTAAGATTAAATGACAGCTCGGAAAGGTTAAAATGCCAATATTGAAAATTATGTCTTCTGTTCCTGAGACGAAGAGAACAATTTCTTAATTCATTTAAACACTGACTTCAAAGTGGGGCACCTTGGTGGTTCAGCCGGTTAAGGGTCCTACTCTTGGAACTCAGGGTTGTAGTTCAAGCCCCACGTTGGGCTCTGCACTTGGCATGAAGCCTACCTAACAGACCCTCCCCCCCCGAAAAAAAGCCCCACAAAAAACTAAATTCAAAGCTCTTTGTGAAAGGGCTCTACTTGGTGGCCAAGGGCTAGACTCTGTGTGGGCTAACCCGCTCGCTCCTGGAGCGTTCGTGGACGCGAGGCTCGCACAGCAGGCAGGGGCAGATACCGATCCCCGCCGCAGTCAGCCGCCCACAGAGCCCCGCGTGAAGAAACATGGTCCCTCAGTGCCCGGGTCCGACACAGAATCTAAACTATGCCTTCCACTTTACAATAAAGGAAAACAAACTCGGAGATGGACCCATGGACTCATGCAAAGACCCAAGGGCCAAGGCCAGCACCCTTCCCAACTGCAAGCATGCTGTCCCTGTGTTTAAAGGTGAGGCAACGATACCAATTACGTAGTCTCAGCAGCGCTCACACAGAACTGCGCTCACAGTACCTGCGGCTCCAGGTATGATTCTTTCTGGGTAGAGATCAGTCAGGAACAGGCTGTTTATGAGAGTCGATTTTCCTAGGCCTGATTCACCTTCAGATGAAAATGAAAATGTTGTCAGGACTTGACCCATATGACATGGTTCGTCTACTGAGTTTATGTGTGGTCTGGCACTAAGCCCTCACAAACACCATTCTCTCTCTGCACTCCATCTGACCACTACCAAGTTGGTACAACTCTCCCCATTTCATTGATGGGGAAATGGGTGCTCAAAGGTTACTAAATGGCCTTTGCTTGGAGAGCAGTCCAGAGCAGGGCCTTGATTCGAATCAAGGTCTCTGAGTCTCCAGAATCCCCCACATGGTAAGATCAGAAACATACCCTTAGCTCTTCACAAATGTATACAATGGACTCTTAGAGGTGGGTCTTTATTTTTTGATAAATAGAATGCAAAGTAGGTTTTCGATTACGATTTTTGCTAATTGTGAAAGTTCCCACCTTTTCAGAAAACCGAACCCATCTATCAATGTCAAGAGCACTCTGGCTTGCCAAGCGGTGGGAACTGGAAACAGAACACTCGCCCAAGACCGCATCACAGTCTGCAGTCGGTGCCTCCTGTCACCGAGGCAGGGGTGGCCGACCTCCTCCCTTACCTGCTCCACACTCTATGCCCCACCAGTGACTGGCCTGGCAACTGCCTCACCGCAGACAGCCTACGCTCTCAACATGGCTGAGTACGATGTAACCAGTTAAGAGAAAGACATACTCATTTTAGTATGTAACGGGTTAAGAATTCTCTTCAACTCCCATAATACCTAAATTCTAACTACTCTTGAGTTATGTAATGTTTGTAATCTGAGTATTTGAAACTTAACTTCAAGGATGCAAAATACCACAAATTAAATATTTTTATAAAAATGTTAATTTATTATTTGTTTGAGAGAGACTGCGAGCAGGGAAGGGACATAGAGAGAGGAAGAGAGAATCCCTAACAGTCTCTGTGCTAAGAGCACAGAGCCCAACATGGGGCTCCATCTGATGATCCAGGAGTTCATGACCTGAACCCAAATGAAGAGTCAGACGCTTAATCTACTGAGCTACCCATCCCCTCACCCCCTAAATATTACTCCCTATGGAAGCGTGCAGATTCCACCTCACTGGGGGTTATCAGCTAAAGTCACATTCCAAACGGAGAGGTGCCTGTCTCCTGGGCATCTTGGTCTGAACCCCTCTCTGCTAAGTCCTGCACAGCATGTGCAAGGAGCACCCATCTGTTTTAAAAATCATGATTTCTGGGAAAAGAACAAGAACAAATTTGAAATGTGTAGACATATAAAATCAGGACTGTGCTTTAATCAGATTGCAACTTTCCTATGCGGCAAGGACCATGGGAAGGACAAAACCTAAATTATGTGTTGAATGTGTCTCAATAAAAGAGCATAAAAACATGCCAAAGTATGTTTTTAATAAACCACCTAGCAGTGCCCCCTTACGTCTTTACCACAAAATGAGGAGATCTTGCCAGTAAGTGCTGAGTCTTTCTGTGTGCCTGGCACAGGTCTAGGTGCGGGACAGCTCAATTCCTGCTCCCAGGCTGACTGGCAGTCCAGTGGGGGGAGGCAGCAAATGAGCAAGGTCATTCTGCCGATGAAGTGGTGACGGCTGTGGGTAATGAAGCTGAAAGGGATTGGGGCACAAGACATGTCAGCAGAAGCATCCGAGTAGAGACCCCTTCTTAAAAAAAAAAAAAGGGGGGGGGAAAAAAAGCAGTAATAATATTCCACTGGCTGACTCTAAATTACAGGTCTTCATTTTAATGGTGGAAGAATCTTCACTTGGAATGGCTTTCAGGCAGCATCTATAAATAACTAACTTACAAACTCAGAACATGATGCTACTCTTCAGCCGCATCTCTGGGACTGGCCAGCTTCGCATTTTCTCTTCCACTAGCATCTCTGTCCCACAGGTGCTTCTCAGGTGCCTTTACACGGGCGACACACGATCTCAAGAGAAGGCCTGGAGCGTAAATCCAACAGTGTGAAATGCACCAGGCTGGGCGGCCTTTCGTGGTCGTCCCGCACAAGCAGTGACAGCAGAAGCTGACAGGGACGGGAGGTACTCGGGGTTTACAAAATGGCTCACGTTTTCACCAATGAAGGAGCCACGTGGCTTCAGGCACAAGGGGGCGCCGCCACGTGGAGAAAAGGTGGAGATGAGGAGAGCGAGCTTGGGTTGACAGGCATCTGGAATCCCATCAGGCTGGCAGTCCCAGAGGCTTCCCATTAAAACCCCGGGCGGGCTAACCGCCTCCATTCCCCCAAAACTTAGGCCAAGCCAGGAATGCTAGGAAACAAAAATCTCGCTAACCTGTGTGGGGGTGTCCCCCCCTCACGTTCACTTTTCAGTTTTAACCAACATAAGAAAGAAGGTGCTTTCTTTTCTTTTTTTTAATTTTTTAAAAAAATTTCTGAGGGAGAGACAGCGTGAGCAGGGGAGGGTCAGAGAGAGGGAGACACAGAATGTGAAGCAGGCTCCAGGCTCTGAGCTGGCTGTCAGCACAGAGGCCAACATGGGGCTTGAACCCACGAACTGTGAGATCATGACACGAGCCGAAATCGGATGCTTAACTGAGCCCCCCAGGCGCTCCTGAAGGAGTTTTCTCAAACACCGTGGGGGCAGGCTACTCCGGAGGGCCCTGAAGGGCAACACTCCAAGCGATCCCTTTTTTGCCCAGAGCCGAGCCATTTCAAGGGGTAAGGATGGCCAAGCAGGCCCGGCTCAGAGCGGCCACGTCCCGGGCACACGCGCTCACGGGGGGAGCCCACCAGGACGCGTGTGTGCATTTGCAGGACCCATGAACCTACACGGACTCATCTTCTTAGCTTAGTAGTTCTCAAGTCCTCGGAAGTGTTCATTCTGTAATCGTGTCGTGATTCTGGTCACACTATCCATCCTTTGGACTTTCTACCAGGTACTATACATATTTGGCAAAACGCTTTCTGTTTTTAATCTTGCTCTTCTTGTCCCCAATATGTGGGGGGGAGGCTGGAAACTTGATATGAACTATCACCAACTAGCACCGTTCGGCCAGACTTCAGCAGTGTGGGCACCACGTCCCCTCACGAGCGACCTGCCACCAGGCTTCAGTCTGTGGTGTCTTTAAAGAACTTATATGTGATTTTTAAATTTCTCCCAGATTGCTGCCCAAACATTTGTAGTTTTTCACTCGCATTATGTATGATCTTTTTATGATATTCCTTTTTCCTTTAGAAGTTACCCACAATTCTAAAAACAATGCCTTTTTCACTCGTGTCTTACAAGCTGGGTGCACTAGCCTTTTCCTGATACAGGTTCTCCCTCTACCAGGAACTAGACTGTTCCTAAGCCCAAATGGTGGAAGGCAAAAAAGCAACATACCTCTCACTTACATGGAAACATTTTTGACACTCCTAGATTAAAAACAAAATCACCTCTCAGGCTTTCTGATACCTTAGAACACATAATGGATGCACAAAATCAATAAAGTCCAGAAGCCTGCAGACAGCTCAGAGCTCTGGAAGCTGGACGTGGAGACGCCCCAAGGAGGGGCTCAGCAGGAGTGCTGCTTCTGGAACAGCTCGCTGCAAAACTGACCCCACGTTCTTGCTTATCTTTTGGTTGGTGAAGACCAGGCACTATTAGAGGTCTTTCATAAAACTGGTGTACCAGGGACTTTCAGAAAGCAGGGGTACCTGTCGATCATTTTCCTTGAGCTGCTGACAGGTACAATTTAAAAGTTAAGGGTTCTCATGATTAAGTTTCTAGGTGTTATTCACTACCCATCTCACCCGTTGTCCCCTACTTGCTTTATTTGAAATCCACTTTGCTGAGGTGTAACTCACACACACCTCAGTTTAACAGTAAGTGTACTCTTTTGAACTACACTGATGGATTAGTCTGACCAAGCACATACTCAGATAAACAAACTTAAGGCAACAAGGATCTCCATATCATCTGAGCTCCTTTGCCTAAGTCAGAGTCCGCTCTACCCCTCTAGCGCTGCCACTGTATGTACACACACGCCAATCTGCTCTGTCTCTAGACTGGCTTTGACTATTCTAGAGCTTCACGCACATGGGATCCTACACCATGCCTTCTGTCTGGCTGCTTTTGTTCAGCACCGTTCGCTCTGGAAGTTCACCCACGTGGCTGCACGCAACGGCAGTCCGTTTCCTTCCCTCACGTGGACACATCATGACACGGTGGCCACCCTCCCGCTGGACGCCTGGGTTACATCCAGTTTGGGCCACTGCAGGGAGAGCGGCTGTGAACGCCCAGGAGCAGTCCCTGCGGCCATGCTAGCATTTCTTCCGGTAACTGCCTAAGAACGGACGGTCCACTTACACAGGGAGTAATGGCCAGGAAAGCGCTGAACTGGTTTCCAAAGTGGTCTATCACTTTACACGGTCACCAGCCACTAGGAGAGGCGTGGCTGTCCACATCTCGCTAACACTGGGGACTGCCAGACTTTTCACAAATTTCAGCCATTGCAGGGAGTGTGTGGTGGGATCCTGTGGGTCCTGGCCATTCAGGATCTTCTACGAAATGTCCATCCCAATCTTGTGGCCCTTTCTGTAACTGGGTAGCGTGTCTTCTTCCTGAGCTGCACGGGTTCGTATTCCGGACAGGAGTCCTATGTCACGTGTGGTGCTGTGAATGCTTTCTCAAGTTTATGACCTTCTCTTATTGGTGTCTTCTGACGAAAAATTTTAACGAAGCACAACTTTTCATTTATTTTGTGACTGGTGTTCATCGTGTCCTAAGCAATCTTACTCCAAGTCATGAAAACTCTTTCCCATTTTCACCTAGACTTCTTACAGCTTTATAGTTAAGCCCAGTGTGCTGCAGAGTGTGAAGGAGGGGGTTCACGTTCACTGCCCACCACACAACCATGCACTTGGTACAGCACTGTTTACAAATGGCTAACCTCTCCCCCTCTGCGTCACCTTGGCACCCTTCTCAAGAATCAGTTGACCATCGGGGCGCCTGGGTGGCTTAGTCGGTTAAGCGTCCGACTTTCGCTTGGGTCATGATCTCGCGGTTCGTGGGTTCGAGCCCCGCGTCAGGCTCTGTGCTGACTGCCAGCTCAGAGCCTGGAGCCTGTTTCAGTCTGTGACTCCCTCTCTCTCTGACCCTCCCCTGCTCACGCTGTTTCTCTCTCTCTCTCCTAGAGATAAATAAAAAACATTAAAAAAAAATTAAAAAAAAAAAAAAGAATCAGTTGACCACGTGTACGTGGGTCTTCAGGCTGGTATTTCCAGGTGATCTGGAGGTCCACCCTCACCTCACTGTCACGCTTCCTGTCAAAGTCTTGCAGTCAGACCGTACGGGTCCTCTATGTGTTTCTGTCTGTTCTAGGCCCTCTGCACTTACATTCATACTTTACACCAGACTGTTCATTTCTACTTTACAAAGCCTGATGTGACTCTGGCAACGTGCTGACTCTATGGGTTACTCTGGGGGCAGAACACAGTTCATGGGCACACCCAGTGCACTGGCAGCTTGTCTTTCTCTCAGCGGTGTTGCCACGGTGTCCGTGAAGGTCCCGCACCCATTCCACTAAGTTAGCCTAAGCGGTGTGCATTTCTTACATTACTACAGATGATACTGTTTTGTAAAATGTTTTTATTACCATTGTTTTTGATAGTCTTTTCAAGCTCATTTTAAAATTATTTGTTGGCGGAGCACCTGGGTGGCTCAGTGGGTTAAGCATCTGACTTCAGCTCAGGTCATGATCTCATGGTTCATGAGTTTGAGCCCTGCGTCGGGGTCTGTGCTGACAGCTCAGAGCCTGGTGCCTGCTTTGGATTCTGTCTCCTTCTCTCTCTGCCCCTCACCCACTCCCACTCTGTCTCTCTCAAAAATAAATAAAACAGGGGTGCCTGGGTGGCTCAGTCACTTAGGTGTCCAACTTGAGCTCAGGTCATGATCTCACGGTTCATGTGTTCGAGCCCCACGTCAGGCTCTGTGCTGACAGCCAGTGCAGAGCCTGGAGCCTGTTTTAGATTGTGTCTCCCTCTCTCTTTGACTCTCTCCTGCTCACCCGCTCTCTCAGAAATAAATAAAACATTTTAAAAAAAATTTTGTTCGTAGTACACAGATACCACGTTGATTTTTATGTTACCAGAACCTGCAACTTGATCAAATTTACTTATTATAGTCTTGGATTTCCTTAGAATTTTTAACATACACAAATCATTTCACTTGCAATTAAGAATGTTTTACTTTTTTTTTCCATGAAAAAGAATAACTCTAACTACGGATTTTTGGTATATATCCTTAATCAAGTTGAGAAAATTTCATTTCTAGTTTACCAATTTTCAAAATCTTTAATGGGTTTTGAATTGTTACAACTGCATGTTTCAGATGATAGTACGCATTTCCTCTTTAGAACCACACAGATTAATTTTCCAATGTTAAACCATGCACTCCCGAGGGGCAGTGCCTGGGCTGCTCACTGGGGTAACCATCTGATTGTTGATTTTGGCTCAGGTTGTAATCTCAAGATCGTGAGATTTTTCTCACTCTTTCCCTCTGCTCCTTCCCCCTCACCCCATGCTCTCTCTCTTTCTCAACAAACAAACACACAAAAGTCTCTCCCCCAAAAATCATGTGCTCCTGAGGTAAACCCCATTCATCAGGATGTATACACAGCTTTCCCATAACACATGCCTTGAAGGTGAGAATTTGTTCCAACACGATTGGTGTACTAGGGAAGTTACGTTACTTCAACGTAACACAAACGTTGTATCTTCTCATGTGTGATTTCACTGGTGACAAATCAGATGAACGTAAAAAACTACCCAGTAGAATCGAGCCATGAAAGAATATACTCAATAACGTGCACCCCTCAGCTACCAGTGACCTCTGTTCAATGGGCATTGGGGCCCATACACACTCAACCTCTGCTGACATGGCTACCCACCTGTCTTCACACAGCTCTCCTTCTACCACTTCCCAACACCCAGTTTGACAAACTTCAGGGACTGGTCAGCTATAGTGCCCATATTCGGTATAGTATGATTAATCAGTTAACATGTGTAAAAACCATTTTTATTATGTTCCTCACATTTGAGGCAACTTTTGACAATGTTGTGCCTGTATTTTCTCCAGAAGCCTATGGTTTCAATTGCATTATTGCACAGCATGGTGATTTTTAAGAAACACATGTATATTGCATTATACCATAACTGACTACATCAAGCATTTTTATGTATTATTGGACTTGCCAAAATTTTATTGGGGTGTCTGTCTGCTCATGAATTTCTGTACTTTTCTCATCATTGATTACAGGGTAATGCTGGCCTACTAAAATATTCTCACCATGAAGAGTATTGAAGGTGAATCCTCTACATGCACTTGAAAAGAATGTATACTTTGGCGTTTCTCAGCACACAGTGCTCTCAACATCAGTCGGGTAAATCTTACAGATTCATCTTTCTCCTTTCAGATTCTGCATCGTGCGTTATCGAGCCCCACTGTTAAGTGCACATACATTTAAAATGATGTTGTTTTGAACTGAGCCCTGCATCATCAGGATACACCCTTCTTCACCTCTGGGAATATGCAGGTACTAGACATAAGGTCTACTGTCCTGTATCAATGCAGCCGCGTCCGGTTTCCCCTGGTTGGGCTTTGCGTGATTTTCCATCCTGGCCATTCGGGCTCCGACTCTCTGCCTCTGACTTGTCCCGGTCACGACTACGCCCCTTCTGTTAGGGTGCTGCCCTCTCTCCACTGGTCTCATCTCTTGTCTCTTTTGCTGCCTTCTGGAGTGAACAGGTTTTGCGTTCTATTTTATCAAACCTATTGGCTTTTAGCCAAACCCTGGTTTCACTTTCACAGTGGCTGCTCCAGAGGGGATGACTCGCCCCACTAACGCAGGATCCCTCGCTTAGGTAACACTCCATGAGCCAGTGCCTTCCCGGCCTGCGCTACCCTCCTTGCTACCCGGGCACATCTCATCCCGCGTTACACACTGTTAACTTTGCCCTGAAGTTATGTTTTAAAAAAATGAGGAGCCAAGAAAAGTGTTTTTTACATTTACCAACACACTTGCCATTTCCAGTGCTATGCCTTTTCTGTCACCCTGAAGAACCCAGTTAAATTTCTTTTTGTGTAGATCTGACAGTGACAAATTCTGTCAGGTTTTACCTAAAAACATTTGTATTTCATCTTTTTTTTAAATCTCCATTTTTCATGGTAATTTTTGGTGAATTCAGAATTCTAAGCTGATGGTTTTATTCTTTCAGTACTTTTAAACTATCATCTCACATGGCTGCTACCTGACAAGTCAGTGGCCCTTTTCACCTTTGGTCCTCTGCGTGTAACGTGCTCTTCCCTCCCCCACCACTCCCCGCCGACCTGCGTGTAAGATTTTTCCTTTTATCTGTGCTTTTCGCCAACTGTTTACTGTGTGCACCGGTGTGCTTTTCTTTATTTATTCTACTTGATGTCTGGATGCTTCGTATTGCCCTTTCTCTTCAGTATATAATCTGCTGTTAGGTCTGTGAGAAATAAATTTAATCTCTAAAAGTTCCATTTAAGTTCTTTTGATTGCTTTGTTTCCCTCTTATATTGACGCTCCCCTTTAGGTACCAGGAGCACATTTAAAACAGTAAAAGATCTTGTTCACTAATTCTATCATCTCTGTCATTGCCAGGTCTGTTTACCTGATGTCTCTCTTTGGTTATGTGTGTGCCACGTTGTTTTGCTTCTTTGCATTTGTAACTTGTTACTGGATGATGGCAACTGTAAATATTACACTGTAAACTGGATTTTGATTTCCTTCTTGAATGAATGATGGGTTTTGTCCTGACAAGTCGCTAATTTTTTAATCAGCTTGATCCTTCAAGGCTTGTTTATAACTTTATTAGGAAAGGTCTAGAACAGTTTACACACAGCAACCGGCAGCCCTAAGCTCCCTGCCCTGTGGGACTTCTCTGTAAGGCTAGTGAAGGGTCCTCCCACCATGGCAACTGGCACCCCCCAAGGTGAGTGATTCAAGAAAAGCCAAGGGGCAGGCTGCAGTGTCTCTTATGACCCAATCTTGAAGTCCTACATGTTCATTTCTGCCATGTTCTACTGTCTATATGGGTAAGCCCTACTCAATGTGGGAAGGGGCTAGAAAGTACCACAAATACCAGGAGGCAAGGATCACCGGGGCCATTTTGGAGGCTCACTGGCACAATAAGTGAAAACTTCCACCACATACAAATAAGGAAATGGCAGAAAAATTAAGATTCTACCCTTCAGAAAAATTTGCTCAAGATTTTTTTTCAAATTCTCCAGTTATCTGATCCTGACAATAAAGGAATATTCCCTTTGACTTTACAGGTCACACTATTATACCCTAAAGGTTGGGAAGGGAAGATAACTTCATTATTTAATAAGCTTGAAGGTGTAAGTTAATTTCTTACCGACCACCATTAGCGTGAATTCAAAACCTTTTTTCACTGATTTTCGGTGAACTTGATTGGGAAGGTTTGCAAATCCGACATAGCCAGGTGTTTCTGGATTTATAAACTGAGTTGGTTGTTGCTAAAATAAGATTTTACAAAAAAGAAAAAAAAAACAGTACAAATACCTTATTAGTTGCTTTTAAGATATAATCAAACCTGTGGCATAGACAGGTATCACTAGTTCCCCCAAATTAAAATCCACACCTGCAAACGGTCACCTATATCAGAAAACTGGTGGTATTTGTTCAACATTTTTTAAAAAGAGTAAACCAATCCAGTATTATCGCATGCCGGAAAATCAGTCAAACTTACAAAGTAATACCACAGCTGAAAGTGGTTTCAGGGAACAAACTTAGCAGAAGAATGGCTTCTAAAAGTCAGTCCTTCTAGGGATCAGAGGTGCTGCATTTGTGAAAAGTGTTCAGGAACAAGCCATGTCTCTCGTTCATTCCTAGCTCTATGCCAACACAGAGGCCAAGGGTGAGGCAGGCAATTTAGGGGTGGGGTGTGAGCATCGGGCTTCAAACACCAAAGAGAAGACAAGGAATGAAAAACGGATCACAGCCAAGGAGAATGAAGCATCACTATTCCTCGGCAGGTGGAATAAACTGGAGATACAATAAAGTACATTAAAGCTATAGAATCTGGGCAGAGCATACTAAAAATGTAAGGAAATCGAGAAAAGATACATCAACTGCCTTATTAATTGTAACAGGTAAGGCATAAGATAGTATTTTTCCTTTAGGATTATATTTTGGAAATGTATATTCACATGCACACACACGCACATGTAAAAAGAACATTCACAAAATGTTACTAGTGGTTATTTCTAGGTGATGGAATTATGGTTAATTTTTATTTGCTTTTTTCCTCATCAGTGTTCCACAGTCATACTTGCCTAAAAAGTTAAAATTAACACGGCAATTATACATCAGATAGTAATGAACACCGAAACACTAAAAAATAAAAGGCAAAGGAAAATAATAATCTGGCAATTTTAACCACAAGTTCTGCTTTTCTCAGCCTGTCTTTCAAAACTAATTTATTTCAGGGCTCTGGGCTAACCTGCAAGAGGTAATATAAGCCAATTTATCAAGTCTAAGAGCCCTGTTAGTTTTGTGATGATAATGACTAGAATTTAAATTATTATTTGATTGGTATTCTGAAAATGATGTAAAGGAGGCTAAATGGATTGTTACTGACGTACTTAGAAACAAATTAGAACTCTAAAAAAAGAAAGCTCAAAGTTTTTAGAATGTCAATTAAATTACATATTGCCTCAACGAGTCAAATATATCAGTCATATTAAAACTGGGTCACATAGGGGCATGCGGGTGGCTCAGTCGGTTAAGCATCCGACTTCCACTCAAGTCATAATCTCATGGCTTGTGAATTTGAGCCCCGCGATGGGCTCTGTGCTGACAGCTCAGAGCCTGGAGCTGCTTCAGATTCTGTGTCTCCCTCTCTCTCTGACCCTCCCCTGCTTGTGCGTGTGCACCCTCTCTCAAAAATAAATTAAAAAAAAAAAAAAAATTTAAATGAGTCATATAAATCAGGACTATAAACAGTTTGAAAACACAGGAATTTCTCCTTATACCGTAGATACATGAAAAGTATGATCTCTTACCTTAGACATCTTCAGTGAAGTTTTCTCAATCTGTTAAAAAAAAAAAACACCACATATACATATATGCACGTATGTACACACACACATTTAATTTAGTATGAACTGACATGTAAACAGACTTACACCTAAAGCATCAACTGCTCCTGTTTTACTTGTCAATTGTATCAAATTACAGAAACGAGGAAATTATCACCTCATTAAAAATTAGATATGAAAAATCAGGTCAATTAAGCCAACCCACTGTATGTATACACATAGACGTTCCTTATTTCCAACAAAGTCTAAACTTTTTTCTAAAAAAATTTTTTTAACATTTATTATTAAGAAACAGAAACAGAGCATGAGCAGGGGAGGGGCAGAGAGACACAGAATCTGAAGCAGGCTCCAGGCTCTGAGCTGTAAGCACAGAGCCCGACGCGGGGATCAAACCCACAAACTGTGAGATCATGACCTGAGCTGAAGTCGGACGCTAAACCGACTGAGCCACCCAGGTGCCCCTATACTTTTTTCTAGTACTGATTATATGCTAAGCACCAGGGACACAGTAAGAGAAAAAGACAAAATCTCAGGACCTCTGGAATTATGTAATTTCCTTTCTCTCTTCGAAAACTTTCAACAAGGAAAGGACACTTATAGAACACTGTCTGCTGCTGGGAGGCTCCCTGAGCTCCTAAGAACTAGTTTTTTTTTAAATTTTTTACTTTTTAATGTTTTTATTTATTTCTGAGACAGAGAAAGAGACAGACACACAGCGTGAGCAGGGGAGGGTCAGAGAGAGGGAGACACAGAATCTGAAGCAGCTCCAGGCTCTGAGCTAGCTGTCAGCACAGAGCCTGACACAGGGCTCGAACCCACAAACCGTGAGATCATGACCTGAGCCGAAGTTGGACGCTTAACCAACTGAGACCCCAGGCGCCCCATGAGAACTAGTTTTAGACAATGGGGCACACAGAGCAATATTCTTAAGTAAAGGGAAAAGGACTGAAGGCACTGGAGTGCTGGAGGAGCGGGACAGTAGTTTTCCAGATAGGTGGAATTTTAACACGAATTTTAGAAGACTTGAACCTTTGGGGAACATGGAGGCTTGTCAGCTAACCTTTGGTAACAAAGTCAAGAGAGATGAATGCGGTCAGATTTGATTCCCTCTGGAACTTAGAAACTTAGGTCTTTCTTGCTTGCCTCCCCATCCCCCAAACCTTAACATTCCTGAAACCTGCACGCTGTTTCCCTTCTGAGTGGAAAATTTCCCAACCACCTCTGAAGACATGAGGCTCCCGTACCCCCATGCACGCTTTAACTGACGCCAACGGCGGGAGGAGTTGTATTACTTCACAGAAGATGCCAGCCTTCGTTCTCTCTCTTAGTGGCCCCTTGGGAGCCTTAGCTCATCTGTCCCACTGGAACAAGGGAGGCGGAGGGGAGCGGAGGGCTCCCGTGCTGGGTCTACGGCTGAGAAGGGAGGAGCAGGTAAGGCCTGGGCTAAGAGGAAGGCCAGTGACTGAAGAGGAGTGGACAGCTCCAAGCCAGGCCATGAAATTAAGGCAAAGGAGAGTAGGGACGTTAGGAAGAACAGAAGCAGGGGATGAATTCTGAAGAACCTTCTGGCAAGGAAAGGAATACAGTGCATCCTGGAAAAGCCTGGAGAACAGAATCCCTGAGCGTGAGGACCCCAGGAGTGAGATGACAAGTGGCCCCACCTCCCTGCCTCCAGGAAGAGCTCCACAGGCAGAGCTGCAGGAGGGGGAAGGCAATAATCTGAGCCAAAAAAATTAGTTAACACTACAACGAAGATGCAAGTATACTATTTAAAACTTATGAACTTAAAAACCATGATTTTTAAACTCAAACTTTGGTAGCTCAATTGACAAATGGTCACAATTGAGATTTGACTTGGAAGATCAAATATTAGAAAACTTAACACACAGGCAAAAATATAGAGAAGAAAATCATGGACAGTCTTGGAGGGGCGCTTGGGTGGCTCAGTTGGTTAAGCATCCGATTTCAGCTCAGGTCATGATCTCACAGTTTGTGGGTTTGATCCCCACATCGAGTTATGTGCTGACGGCTCAGAGCCTGGAGCTGCTTCAGATTCTGTGTCTCCCCCTCTCTCTGTCCCTCCCCTGCTCACTCTCTGTGTCTCTCTCAAAATAAATGAATGTAAAAAAAAAAAAAAGACAGTCTTGGAGAAACAATTTAGGCAATCTACCTTTTTTCCCCCAACTTTTTTTTTTAAAGCTAATCTATTTATCTTGAGAGAGAGAGAGAGAGAGAGAGAGAGAGAGAGAGAGAGAATATCCCAAGCAGGCTCTGCACTGTCAGAGCCTGATATGGAGCCTGAACCCGTGAACTGTGACATCATGACCTGAGCCAACAGGTGCCCCTTTGGCAATCTACCTCGTTAACAATAAGAGTTCTTGGAAGTGAAAAAGGGACAGAGGGAGAAAAAGAATAGTAATAGAATGTTTTCCTGAGAAGAACAAAGACCAGAGTCCATACATTCACAAACTCTCTGGAATGAATTAAGGTCCCTTGAATAGAAAGGGACATACTGGGAAAATTGTATTAATAATGCAGAATTTGTATTAAACTACATAAGAGTTGAGGGTATGAAGTGAGAACACAGAAGTAAAACATTCAAGAGGGAGATGTGAAGTGTCAGATGGAATGCAGATGGTCCTGGCAGAAGAAGGAGCTGACATCTTTTTTTCAAATACAGAAGTATGACTATAAGAGAAAAGGCAACCTGTTAAAGAAAAATCAGAGCAGAATCTCTAAATTAAGAGAAAAACAGGGAATAGCAACTTGATCAAGGCAGAAAAATTGTGGAAAAAGAAAAAATAATAAAATCAATAATTAAGTGGAAGAATATGCTTAAAACAAACTAGGAAAAATGCTGACAACAAAGGGAGAGGCTCAAAGCCCCCCCCCCAAAGCACAGAGCAGGAGAGCCATGCGGTACCAGCCTGGGTGAGGTTTAAGAACAAGATCATGAAAGGATAGAGAAGATAAAACATTCCTAAACTTCTACATGCAAATCATTACAGCAGACGAATACATAAGGAAAGACTAAGAAAAATACCAGGTGACATGGTAAAACTAAAAGACAAGCGGGAGACTTTAACAGCAGCCCTCAGAATGATGGATTCAGTAAGCATAACATGAGCAAGGGCAGGGGACGGAGTAATACAGTCAATAAATTAGAACTGACATACAGAATCTTGAGTTGAGAGAAGAAGAGCAACTAAAGAAAAAATTTTAAAATTACCACGTAACTACTATGAAGAAAATTTAAGCAACCCTTAAAATATATTTTTATAATTCATGTTCTCAACTCGTGATCTGTTAAAACTAGGAGAAAAAAAGATACAACTCTCCAGTATTTGGAACACTCCTGGATAACCCTTGGATCAACGAGGGTAACAAAAACAAAACCACAAGATATCTAGAAAGCAGGAGAAAGACAACGAAAGCAAGATCTATGGGATAAGACTTCATAGATTCAAACAAGGATTTGGGTTTTAGATATTTTCATATTAGAACACTGAAAACAAAGAAATTCGATTCTCACAATATGGAGAAATGAATGAAATAACTCAAGAGAACGTAAACAGATCCAAAAGCCAATTCTTTGAAACAAATTCCTCACAAAATTAAGGAAAAAAGAAGAGCAAATATTGAAAAAAGGTATAATCACAGACTCAGGAGATGTATATCAAAATGGTCCCAAATCTGAACATCTGGAAGAAACGGATGATCTCCTAGACACTGTAAATTACCAAAGTGGAACCAAGAACTGGAAAGCCTGACTAGAAGAGCACTCAACAGCTGAATAAAATCTCCCAATGAAAATGGGGGCTGCCTGGGTGGCTCAGTCAGTTAAGCCGTCGGTTAAGCATCCAACTCTTATTTTCTCAGAAATTTTACTATGCAAGGGCTCCTGGGTGGTGGTTAAGCATCTGGCTTTTCTTCTCAGCCCAGGTCATGATCTCTTAGACCATGGGATGGAGCCCACATTGGGCTCTGTGCTGGCAGCGAGGGGTCTGCTTGGGATTCTCTTTGCACCTCCTCCGCTCAGGCGCTGTCTCTCTCTCTCTCTCTCTCTCAAAATAAACAAATATTGAAAGAAAAAAAAGGGGGGGGAACCAAGACCAGACAGAATTAGAGCTGAGTTCTATCCAATCCCAGACAGAGAACACCCATGTCACTTAAGCCACCACAGAAAAAGGGAAAGCACTATAATTTCTTTTATGAGGACACTACAATTTCAACCACAAATCCAGAGAGAGACCTAAGAAAAAATGCTGGCTAGATAGCAGTATGTCACTCTCACTCATGAATATAAACGCAAAAATTCTCAATGAAATATTTGCTAGCAATTAGGTTCCAGAAATACACCGAAAGCATCTACCTACACAAAGCTATTACAACAAACTAAAGGAAATAACCACATATGAGTAGATACTGAAAAGTCATGTGATAAAATTCAGCAACTAACTCTAATAAAAAAAAACTAGGGAAACTGCTTAAATATAATCTAGGGTATCTCCAAACATTAATGTCAAATATTATTCTCAACAATAAAGAATACTAAATCTATTTAAATTACAATTACTAATTAGGCAGGGATGTCCACTACTACCATAACTGTTTTAAAACATTAAAAATTCCAAACTTACACAACAGAACAAAATCCCCACATACCATCCATCATCCAGCTTCAAGAATGATCAATTCAATGTCTGTTTCAAATATCCCCTCTGCCATTGTCCTCATCCCTGATTATGAATCCCTTATTTCTAAAAATACTTTAAAAAATGACAAATATTATAAGGAAAATGAACAAGTTTGGAATATAATACCCAGTCAGCACTTATATTTCTGACAGTCTCAGTTTCTGGTTGTTCATTTGCGTTCAGACCCAAGCAAGATCTTCACATTGCAATCTCACCATGATTATCGAACACTACTTTGACAAGTTTAGTGAGAATTCAGTGCAACAACAAAATCAAAAAACAACCTTTTTCACTGATAAGACTGAATACACAGAAAATACAAATAGTTCAAAAATTCCAGAAGATAATTTAGTAAGGTGGCTAGATATAAGACAGATACCCAATAACTTTTTTCCATTGTAGTAATGAATATGAAGGAATGGAAATAGGGGAGAAATGCCATTTACAACGGAATTAAAACAAAAAGCAACCAAACACGTAAGAACAAATTTAGAAAAAAGAATACAGGCCCAATGTGAATCAAATCATTTTTATTTCTCCCAAATTAGTTTATAAATGTGGTCCAATCCCAAGTGGAATTCTAATGTGGCTTTTTCCCTAATGGACTGGATAAAGTGACCTTCAGTTCACAGGGAAGAATAAATACCTAAGGACAGAAAAGAATGAGCACTTGCCTCATAATAAGCTATCACATGTATCTTATTTCAAACCAACCCAGTAGCACACAGGACTATCATGGGGGTCTCCTGTGGCCTTCCACAGACCTGCTTCTCACGGAATCCTGTGCCCCCGCCTGGGTTCTCACCCAGAAGACGGTGTACCTCCCGCCCGCCTGTGTTCACCTTACCCTCTTACCCTGTTGAACAGGACTGAGGAGGCTCCAACAGGAGAAAAGGGGGACTGTCACTGCTCTCTACCAGTTTCCTGCTATGTAAGAGCTCTACAGATGCACAAATATGGGAAGATGGAGAATACCATTATTAGAACAGGTACGAATTCTTTAATTTGGCAATTTTTTCTTGCCATATCCTACTTCGTTCATGTTCATTTTTTCCCTGAAATATAATTCGAATCCACTCTGAGTTTCTAACAGTGTTAAGTTACAACTAACTAATATAAAATGAAAAGTTGAAAGAGGAGTGTTGAACTTTTGAAAAACCAGCAACACAGGATGCCAAGCCCTGTGATTAATTTAAACCACTGAGTGCAGACCACTGGCTCTCCTAAAGTCAATGTGGTCAAATGAAAATTTTATTCTTTTGGGTTGTGCTCATTCTAGAAGCTAGCAATTGTTTAATAAATATTTTTTCGTTGAACATGGCTTCCACAGAACAATACTCCCATCCCAATTCAGTGAACAAATCAAGTTTTCCAAAACAAAAGATGAAAAACAGATGGATAAAACTAGATTCTTGGCAATACACATAATTTTTTTTTGTTAGTGGTATTTATACTAATGGACTGTCCAACCACAGATATGTTATTCTTATTTTTTACATACATTACCCCAATCCTCAAGATGACCCTGCAGTATAGGACCCCAAATACCCATAATCTCTTATCCAGAGCTCTTGGAATGTTCGGCCTTCAGATTCTTTGGATTGGAGGAAGGTACTTGTACGGTATACACCACGACATCCTCAAAGGCTCCCGGGGCAGCACATTCCACAATCAAACCTATTTTCTACAGTAGCATATGTGACCATCAGCACGAAGTGGTACAAATACAGACTATCAAATGGCTTCAACCCAATTCCACTGCCAAATGAGTTAAGACGTTCCCATCTCTCTGGGAAAAAAAATAAAAAACATCTTTTTTTTTGAAGAAGTTTCTGGTTTTGAAATTTATAAAAGGACCTGAATCACACTTATGAATGACGACAGAGGGCGGTCCCCCCTTCCCTCCCCATTTCCCTAGGTCAGCCTGTAGCTCAAAAGCAGTCAGAATGCAAATACGATCTGATTGAGAAGCCCTTGTTCTCTACACTGGGCTTCTGTGTCAATCGAGATATCAAAGCGGAAAACAGGAAAAAACATCAGGCTCACCTTCACAGCCATGTCTTGCTAAGATTTGACAGAGCAGTACACACTGTGAGTGGGGGTGTACAAAGGGGCATACAAAGAAAAGTCCGAAAATAGCGGGACTTCAAGCTACAAGCACTAGACCACAGCTTTCGTGACCCCCTGCGCTATCCGGTATCACTTACTAAAATATTACACTTATTTTGAGACGCTATGATTTGAGTCATTCAAGAAATACTTGAGAACTTACTAAGCACTGGTCACTGTGCTGGCCAACGCGGAAGGGTGAGAAGACACACATCTCCTGCCCCTCAAAAGACTAACCATCTAGGAGAAAGCTGCTCCAGAGAATAAAGGCTGATACACCGAATCCAGCCCCAGGAAATCTACTCTGGGCCGGATCCTGAAGGACAGAGCAGGAGAAGGTGGGGAGGTAACTGGGTTTCGGACAGCAAGAAGGGTTTGGGCCAAAACCGAAGGGGACAAATACCCAACGGTTTGAACTGAAAGTTGAAGGCGCTGGGTCAGGAGTCTGTGGAGCTGAGGAAGAGGGCAGAGGAGGCAGGGGTGGTGCTGACAAAAATGAGTCCAAAAAGGTAAAAGGTGGCCAGGTCTTGTGGGTCCCGCGGCCACCCGAGCTGAGCTTCACTGAGAGCTACGGCAGCCACAGGTCGCCTCCTCTCAGGCCCTCGGGGAACGGCGGCCCCTCCCCACCGCCATCCTTCCGCGTCTGGCTGTCCACGGGGCTGGGACCACCTCCTCCTCGCCCCAGCTCTACTCTGCGGACAGGAAGCGCCCGGAAACTGAACAAGACAACGAGGACTTGTTGAGCCTTACTCCTGCTAGAGGACGGCGGGGCGGACAACGGGACAGGCCCCGCGACAGAAACCCGCCCCACGGGACGCAGCCCGGACTCTCCCTCCCCAACCACGACCGCCAGCGCCCCAGGCCCACTTTCGAGAGAAATGTCCCGTGTACTCTGCACAGGACGAGCAGGGAGTCCCCGGGTTCTTCCAGGACACATCCCGCCGTGAGGGCCCGAGAAGGGCCGGCGACCCCAGGACGGGCAGGGTGGGGGAGGGCCGGGGACCCCAGGGCGGCCAGGGTCGAGGC
>NW_027527429.1:419089-450584 GCF_008692635.1 Crocuta crocuta
ACGAGAGCAGAAGAGGGTCAGGGACACCAGGCCTGCCGCCCCTCCCCCACACCATAAAAGACGCCCCGCCCGCGCGCCATCGCAGCCGGTCGACCGCCACCCCGAGTCGACCCCCAACGCCTCTGCTTCGGTCCGAAGCTCACGCCCCCGAGGCTGCGGGAACCCACGGCAAGACACTCACCGCGGAGGAGCTAAAGAGCAGGACCTGCCCGACCGCGCCGCAGACCCGCCCAGTGCCCGACGTCCGCCCGGGCCCCGCCCTGCCCCGCCCCGTGAGCGGATGGCGTCATCACGTCGACCCGCTCCCTTGCCAACGCTGTCCTCGCCCAGGAGCGACCTGGCCTCCCTCCCCACCCCCACTCGCCGGCTTTCGAGTGCGCAGGCGCAGACCCGTCCGCGGTTTCCGCCTCTGCGCAGGCGCCGTGCCCCTCCCACGGCGGTTGGCCATATAGAGGCTGGGGGTGGGGGGGGGAGGTCAAGCGTAGCCTCTTCTCCTTTACCAAGATGGCGGCTTGTCCCTGTTTCGCCACGGTTCCTACCTTATGAGCTTGGTTTCCTTACGCTGATAAGAGTGGAGCAGGTAATGTGAGTCTTTGCCTTGTGAGTACCTAGAGTGGGGGAAGGGCGTCTCTTTACTAGGAGCTGCTGAGGAAAAGAGAGGCGGACAGGGATAGGGGCAGGTCACGTCACGGTAAGACTGCGGAGCGACCACGGGGCTGGAGCCTTCGCCTCTGGCTCTCTCCTCCGGGAAGATGGCGGCAGCACCGAGTTGGGACCGCCGGAGCGGGACAGCGGAGAGTACTGAGAGCGGCCGAATGGGGCTGCTCTAGCCCCGGGCCGCCTTCGTCTCGGTGGTACCGGGGCCTCGCTTCCATTGGCTGCAGCGGGTCACGTGGGCCGGCGGGCCTGTGCGCGGACCATCGAGTTGGGCACNCCCGGGCCGCATCGGCCCGGGTGTCCCTTCTCCCCGCGGGCGGTCTGCAGGCTCGCAGCTGTCCGACCCAAATGCCCTCGCACAGGACGCATTTCTGCAGGACCCCGACCGAATGTAGACTCGGTTGCTGAGACTCTGATGGGCGACGGCTCAGTGTTGGGGACGCCGGGGGGTACCGAGAGGGCATGTTTGCCACCATCGACTCGGAAAATGAGAGGGTCAGACTTTGTAGGAGGGTTTGCACGCCGTGTGCACCCAAAGAGAAAATCTCCCCGTGTATTGTTGAGAAAACGATCTTTATGGTCAGATGAAACCTCTAGGGATGTAGGTGAGTGACATCTCCAGTAACAGGATGACTTGTCCTTCAGTTTTGAATTTGGTTTCTGTGTCCTCAGTTTCCTGGCTACTTTAAACCCGCAGGCAGTGACTTCCCATTTGTTTGGTGTCTGCTTAAGGACAGTCACTTTCTTGGCAGGTAACTTTTTCAAGGCCCTATTAGGACAGGGCACGTCACAAGTAGGATTTTGTCCGAAGCAACTGGTAGTGCTGTGCTACAGAATAGCCTTAACGTTCACGTATGGAGTCAAGCCTGGGGTATTGAAACATTCAGTGAAATCTAGTGCTCAGGTTCAGATTTTGATAAGTTTGAAAAGTAAGCACCCCAAGCTAACCTCGTTAAGTACGTTGAATATTAAGGTTCTTGGAAGCAGTGTTTTAAAGTGGTTGAAAAGGTATTTGGTTAAAAATGGCTTCCATCACTTGAACTCCCAGTTCACAGTCTGAAACCTCAACCATCAAGCTTATCACGAGACTTCTAGGCTAGGGAAAAAATGGAGTACGCCCCTTCAAGTCTTGAGGGAACAACATTTGAAAGCCAGATAAACAGTTTACAATGAGGATTAAACTTTGCTTTCCTGAACTACTGTCGGATCTTCTGTGTGCCAAGCACTGTTGATGGAGTTACTTCATTTTCTCTAATCCAGTAGGCCTCACCTGGGTACATGTACAACGAGTTTAAGGAGAGCGCTCCTATGGTGCCATCAGCCCACATTCCTGGGCACCTCTAGGGCCAACCCCAGCTGGATCTCTGTCACAGAGCCCTTTCTCATGGGCCAAGCTCCACCTCTCAGCAGCCTGATGGGAGAATTTCTTCTTGGATCATCGAGTTTTATGTGTTTCTTTTCCTTTGGTTTTCTTGTTGGGGCTTCTGGTTGTGTGACGTTGGCCTCATGACATCACTTCTTCAGCAGTTCAGTTCAAAAACATTTATTGGGAATTGTATGCCAGATACTTTTAAGAGTTCTAGGGACGTAAAGGTTAAGAGGATACAGACTTTTTTCCTTTCCTTAAGCAGCTTATGGTTTGGTATGGGGGACTCACTTGTAATTAAGTTAGGGAGTTTTAAATGCAGCAGTGGAAGTATATACAAGGTATAGAGATATGAAAGAGGAGGTGGTAGTTACCTGTTGAAAAGTTTTTACAAAGAATGTGGTTCTCAAACTGCGTTTAGAGGATGAGAGTTTTCCCAGAACGAGGTGTTCTACACAGGAAGACTAGCTTACGCCAGGGGGGTGCGTGGTAGCCATAGGTGGTGGCACAGACGGCAAGAGGTGGAGAATTTGAGAATTTGGTATGCTGCTAAAAACATCTCAAGTGGTGGAGGGCCTGCCTGAGGGCCTGTTGTGAAGGACTTTATGCCCTTCATTCAGCTCAGTCTAGGACACTCTGACCTGGACAGGATTTCAAGTGATTACATTGTCCCCCTTGATGATTTATATGAGCTTTAGTTACAAGTGGATGAGAAAGGGGCTCCATTAATGCTTCCCGGCTGAAACTTGTTTACATACCAAAAGGGTTTGAGCAGAGAACACACTTTTTGAAGTACGAAGCAGTACTCGTGTTTGATAAGGGCCATTCAGTGTCCACCCTTCCCACAGGGCTAGACATGATCCCTTTCCTATTAAAAAAGAACCAAGCTCCTGGAAGAAACCCAGCACACAACTGAGTTCTCAGTTACCAAGTTATGGTGGCAAGAAGTCCAGCATGCATATTGGGAAAGTTTTTGGCCAAGTGGAAAAACAGCCAGAGAGCATCTGTGAATCAAAAAGCCTTTTCCCTTAAGTTCTGAGAACACCGCAACATTCAGCATTTGAAAACCAACGATACCAGACTCTTTTCATTAGTATGACATTTAAAGAATTGATTACACAAGTTATTTTGGGCTAAAGTAAGTTTGTGTTCTGTGTGTTTTTGTGTGTTGTTTTATAGTTGTAAAATCAGAGACATTTTAGAAGTGATATCCTTAGGAGGCTGGTCCCCCAGGCGTGTGGAAGCTCCTCGAACGCTGCTAGAGACGAGGCAGACGTATGGTCCCAGACGTGTCTGGGCATCATATTGTCTTAGCCGTCTTGATGCTTGCCATTAATCTAGTAGCAATACGTTGTGTGTACTCTGCCTTAATACTTTTTATTGGCGTTCATACGGGTTTTAAAGTTAAAAATGAATTTTATTTCAAATCAAGGTTCTATCTTCAGGTAGTTTTAAGAAGGAGAAATAGGGCACCTGGGTGGCTCAGTTGGTTGAGCATCTGACTTCAGCTCAGGTCATCATCTCACAGTTTGTGAATTAAAGCCCCGCATCGGGCTCGCTGCGGTCAGCCCGTCAGCACAGAGCCTGCTGTGTGTGGATCCTCGGTCCTCCTCTCTCTGCCTCTCCCCCGCTTGCACCCTCCCAAAAGTTTAAATAAATATTAAAAAGAGAGAGGGAGAGAGAAGGAGAAATAAAGGCCAAAGGGCTTGTGAGGAGACACCGGACCTCCTTCCGCAGGCATGCGCACCCATCTCGCGGCGGGACCCTTCGGTCTTTGCCTCTGAACAGCACGTGTGCTTGCCTGCTTGGTTACTGCTCTTCCTCCCGTGCTCTTTGCACACCTTGTCTCCTACTTGACTCAGAATGGGTATGAAGTTTCTAGCTTTCTTCCACTGCTGTGCCTTTGCAAATAAAGGCGCCTTTAGTTTGGTTAGTCCGGTGTTCAGTGTTCGAGTTATGACTCCATAGTGCCATTCCCAGCGAGGCAGCTGGTGTGACGGGATGGTTGTCCTTTCCTGGGTCAGGTTTTGTTTTTCCTGAGGTTCTTGTGAGTTTTGCTTGTTTTTTGGCGTGTTTTAGTTTTCTGTGTATTTGTCATTAAAATTGAACCCCAAATTCAACAGTTGTCTAAATTTCTTTCAAGAAATAGTCTTTTTTATCTGATGAAATTCAGTATTTCATTAGTCTCCTTTTGAGTAACTCTCCCCCAGGCCCCCATCTGCTGGGATCGTCCTGAAGATCTCACCGCCCACTTGCCTTGGGTCCTTGGTTTCCTGGAACCTGTATCTCCGTCTCTCTTGACTTCTTACCCTCTCATTTTGATGGAGCACTTCCTCAAGGAGTTGCCTGGGAACAGATGCACGGGCGATATGTTTTCAAAACGTGTGTGTCTGGAAAGTGCTTCTACCCATGCACCTGAGGGAGAGTTGGACACCTTTTGCTCCGTCTGTCTTCCAGGATTGTTGCTGAAGGCTTCACCCATTCTGATTCTAGGGTCTTCATATGTGGCTATTTCTTCTCTGAAGCTTAGTGCATTTCTCTCTCAAGTTCAAAACACCCAGTGCAGCAATGTCCCTTGGAGTCTGTTTTCATATAATGTCTTGCCTTACACTTTAGGTTACTTTATTTGGAAACTTCTTTAACTCTGGCCATGTTTCTTAATTTATTGCTTTGATTTGTTCCCACTTGCTTTCTCTTTGTAGAATTAGACTATCGTACCTTCTGGACTGACCCTGATTTTGCTTAGGTTGTCCACCTTGTTTCTGGAACGTACTCTCAGCTTCATTCTAGACATGCTGTTGAGTTGTTCTCACTTTATTTCCCTAGGAGTGTTCTTAGTGACTTCTGACGTCCTGGTTTTATTTCGTAGCTGTTGTACCTCCGCTTATCTCTCAGGACATTCCTGACTTGAGGTTTTCTTTCCCTGAAATCATGGTTTACTTCAGGCTACTTTTTGTTGAGGTTTTGGCTTTCGTATCAGAGCCTTTCTGTGCTATCTGGGGATATTTCCCCTCTGCTCAAGCGTCAGTAGCTGGGACTTGCCAGCTGTGGCCATCACTGCAGAGGCACTGGCTGGGCCCTGGCCTTACAGCACTCTGTTGGCTTCGTTCTGTCTCTCCAGATTCTCCACAAAAATACCTTCCGGCCTCTTGCCTGTGTCCAGGGGGCCAAGTAAGGGAGAAGACTACAATCTTAGCAGTAACTACACGGACAGACTCACTTCTGTGTCTTCAGAATGGTGTCTCACCCGCCACTGTAACCCGTAACCCCAGTCCAAAGATTCTAGTTGCCTTCCCAGGGGGAAAATCATAGCCTTTGACCAGGGTGTGAAAGGCAAAAAAAAAAAAAAAAAAGTCCTTTTTAATAGTATTTTCTGATCATTTTTCTTTCTGGGTGCCCATCAGCAATGTTATTTTTAGCTTCCAACTTGAATTTCACCTACATTGTAATTCTTCTGTTCTTTACTACTCCTTTGTAGCCTACCTGTGGGTTTTCCTTTGTCTTACATGTGTGCTGAAATGCCCTGGCAGAAAAGAAGAGATGAATAGGTCAGTCTTATTTAAATGGTCGGGAACCAAAGAAAAATTTCAGTTTTGCTGATGTCAGAGAATTGACATTGATGCCATATTTCTCCTAGAAATTGGAAGAAATAAGCCTGACCATTTTAGTACCAAGTGTGAGGGGGCCATGTGTACTCAGGTGTTGTGGGATATAAATAATTTGGCTCATTGGGAGGGTAGTTTTACCTCTCCAATGACTATCCATGCACCCCCTCTAATCTTATTGAATTTGTATGAATTTTTCCTATAGAGGTGCTGGCTGTAGTGAGCAGAGGATATTTTTTCCAGCACTGTTTGTAATCAGATATACACACAAGGCATGCAATATCAGCAGAAAATTTGTGTTTTCATTCAACATGCAGTTGTTAATAAACGGGAAATTTGCATGTAAACCTTGGAAAGATAACCATGAGGCATTTTTTTTTCTTTAATATTTTTTTAAAATATTTTTTTTATTTATTTCTAGGAGAGAGAGAGAGAGACAGCATGAGCAGGGGAGGGTCAGAGAGAGAGGGAGATACAGACTCTGAAATTGGCTCCAGGCTCTGAGCTGGCAGTCAGCACAGAGCCCGATGCGGGGCTCGAACTCACGAACCGCAAGATCATGACCTAAGCGAAAGTCGGATGCTTAACCGACTAAGCCACCCAGGCGCCCTGCCATGAGGCATTTTAAATGACATTAAATGTAGCAGGTGGTTAAACAAT
Source organism: Crocuta crocuta (assembly GCF_008692635.1). Classification (NCBI taxonomy): domain Eukaryota; kingdom Metazoa; phylum Chordata; class Mammalia; order Carnivora; family Hyaenidae; genus Crocuta; species Crocuta crocuta. Next base: position 425,378 of record NW_027527429.1, read on the forward strand.
GTGTATAATGTGACATTTTTATTTAGATCATGTATTAATATAGCCAAGAAAAACCCTTAGATAAAACAACTTTGGAGATATTTCTTAGAGAAGAATCATGAGAAATTGCCAGTTTTATGTTATTTTATTGTAGTTGTGTTTTACAATTGTTTTAAATGATTATTTCTTTTAAGAGTGAGAAAGAAAGCACGAGAGGGTAGAGGCAGAGAGAGTGAGTGTGAGAATCCCAAGCAGGCTCCACACTCTGCACAGAGCCTGACACGGGGCCCAGTCCCATGACCATGAGATCACAACGTGAGCCAATGTCAAGAGTCTGTTGCTTCACTGACTGAGCCACCCAGGCACCCCCGTGTTCTACAATATTTTCATGATGAAAGACCTGTTCCTTGGTAGACCAGCACTGTGGCAGGCTTGCCGTAGTGGTAATAACACCAGTGTTAACATAGCCTTCACGGCCCCTGCCCGTCCTCTCCCAAGCTCTGTCATGGGTGCAGGAACTTTTCAGGAGGCTGAGCTGCACCCTGAGACCCCGCCGTGAAACAGCAGCTTCATCTGGAGCAAGGAAGTGGGGAGCCGGTATTCAGTAGCAGGTACCATTTGGCAATCAGTATGGATTTTTTTTTTTTTACAAATGAGTGTTTTCTGAAAACTTATTTGTATGAATTGATAATTTTTAGATGTTGCTGAAGGTGGACCTTGTGAGACATACCAGCAACACTTGTCCCTTAGTATAGATGGTGAGGCCTTTGTTATTTCTGCCCAACTGGACAAAGTGTTGGGACATTTGTAAGGTGAGGGAGGTGGTCCTCACTGGACAGGCAGTCAGGAGGCCTGGACTTTTGTTTGGGGCCCATTCTTTTTTTTCTTCTCTTTTTTCTTTTAGCTTATTTTTCAAAAAATTTAAAAAATGTTTTCAAGAGAGAGACAGAGAGCATGTGCGCACGCACACACCCACAAAAAGCTGGGGAAGGAACAGAGAGAGGGAGACACAGAATCCGAAGCAGGTTCTGGTCTCTGAGCTGTCAGCACAGAGTCCAATGCGAGGCTCAAACTCACAAACCGTGAGATCATGACCTGAGCCAAAGTCAGATGCTTAACTCACTGAGCCACCCAGGCACCCCTAAGTTTATTTTATTTTGAGAATACTCTGGTTTCTCTTCAGATCGCATAAATCTTCCGCCTATTTTATTTTGAGAGACCCAGCAAGTACGGAAGGGGTGGAGAGAGGGAGAGAGAATCCTAAGCAGGTTTGTGCTGCCAGTGCAGAGCCAGATGCAGGGCTCATGAACCTGAGATCACGACCTGAGCTGAAACCAAGAGTCAGATGTTTAACCTCCTGAGGCACCCAGGTGCCCCGGGGCCCATTTTTAACCATTCTTAATCACCCTTATGATTATGGTGTTTCTTGACTTGTAGAACTTTAGCTTCTTCTTTTTAAAGGTAAGAAAGCTGAATCTGGGAGGTTTTGTTGTTATCCTTCTGATAGCACAGAACACTTGATCAACTCCTTTTATCAGAAACTCAGTTTTCAAGTTTGGAAGGATGGCACTTGGAGCCGATAGTCACTCATTTAGTACATTCTGTGATCCGTGTCAAGGATGCACAAGTGATAGGAAAAGCTTTGCCTAGGAGAGCTTTCATTTGTTGATGCCTGTGCAACAGGCTCCATGCCCTCTATTTCCAGCAGTGCTTTAACCCGGTTATCGTGGACCCCAGAGAACATCTGGCGGTGTCTGGAGACATTTTTGGGTGTCATGACTTGGGTGCTACTGGCATCGAGTGGTTAGAGGCCAGAGGTGCTCAGGGTCCTACAGTGCCTAGGAGAGCCCACGACACGGAACTGTCTGATTGAAAAGGTCAGCAGGGCTGAGGTTGAGAAGCCCTGCGTTGCAGGTCAGTCCTTAGAAGGGTTCTGGGCTGTAGCCCCCCAGGCTCCGTTTTTCAGTTAAGAGTGGAGGCTGCCTGGATGAAGCCCCTTGCACGAGTAGCTGATTTAGGGCCACATTGCCCGCACTGTTGGAGCTCTCACGTCACAGATCTCCAGGAGGGTGATGGGAATAGGCAGTCCTCAGTGAGCTTATTCCGTGCCCTCAGTGGCGGGGCACTGGGGACGAGCTGGCGCAATCGGTGGTGATACCACCATTGAGAGCAGCTCCTTTTGACAGGACAGGAGACGGCGCACAGTCAAGATTGGTAATTATTCCATCCTTGTCTTTGTCCTTAGTCTTAGAAGTCTGACGGGTGTAAATATTCAGCCTCGACCTATTTACCTGTTGTTTTCCTTCTGTCTCCAGGGCTACTCCAAAGCTTGGGGCTGAGAAGGCAATACCCTGTCCACACTCTTCTAGCCTAAGAGTGGGGCCATCCAGGCCTTTGCAGTGAGATAGACGGTCTACCCTGAAATAAATACTAAAATTGTCTTGCATCCCTTAGATTTTTGAATCTCTTTCCTGGGTTCGGTCATCAAATGTTAATTTTTTTACCAAGTACATATCCATCGGCAAGTTCCGGGTAAGGAAGTGAAGTGAAATGGAAGTTCCACTCCTAGAGTCGGCAGTCGTGCAGGGCCCGTCTCTGCGGTAACCTGCAGACAGCTGCCGTCTGTCCCGTCTGTGACCGCCGTGAGGGATCAGCTTTCTTCTCTGGACTCCTTCTGGACTGGCGATTCCATCCCGTTCGAGCAACCCAGCCCCGCCGCCTCGCTGACGTCATCTGGTGGATGCGCAGGCCTCACGGAGTCCGTCCTCTCTTGGTTGCACCTGCCCCGTCCCCGTCTGCGTTACAGGATAAGCCATCGATAGGCTTTTGCTTGTTTTGGCTCCTGCAGCGCAGCGGAGTGACGGGTCGTGGCAGGCAGCCTCTGTGTGCTTTGAGGGAACGAACAGGCAGGGCAGCATTGATCGCTAAAATGGGAATATGCAGAACGCTTGTCTTTCAGTAACTTTTGGTGAGTTGTAGTGGGCTGCTGAACCCAGAACAGCTTTCTAGACTAAGGGATACGCTGGGCAGAGCAATAAGCCAGTCCACAGGCCAGGTCCCAACGTGTTGCTCTTGTGTTCCTCGAGCTGCTATTGAATTTGTGGCCTCCGCCAACCGTGGAGCAGCTTTTTCCTGAGGTTTGGATGTGCTTGGATTAACAGACTGCTGTGATCCAAGAGCATTCAAAGCATGTGCCTTCTCCACAGAAGCACAGCACCACGTTTAGGGGCCGGCTGCCGCCTGGCCTCGTGTTCTGGCGTAAAGCCGTCTCCTTTTGCTCGGCTTCTAGACTGTGTCCCCTGTCAGCATTCGTTCCTTTGTGTGAACCTTCTGGCATCTGAGCTTAGGCATGTGCATGGAGCTGGGGACCACATTTATAAAGCAGAGCAGTAATTCTTGGCCTTGCTGTGTCAGGTGAGAGGGAACCCTGTGAACATGGCTCAGCTCGCTCTCTCCACTCAGGAGCAGGACACACTGTCTTCCCAGCAGCAAGGTTGGTGGTGGCAGTGCTTAAATCTTCTAGATACAGCTCAGGCTGGACCAGTGCTACTTTTGGTTTCTTTCTGGAGAGGCGAGATAACTTGAGCCAGGTGCGTTCAGCAAGTATTATCATTTGCCGCAGAAAGTGTTGTAGAAACGGTTTTGCCGTTCAAGGGAGGCTCTGCTGTGGAACTTGCTGGTGGTGTGGTATGTCAGGCCTTTGTGCATCACCAGGCCTGTGTGGCTGAAGCTCAGTAAATGGGGCTGGGAGGGAGGGCACTGTGGGCCAGTGACTCCAGCGAGGGGCCGGGTTCCCCCGATCCCTGGTTCTGAGGCACCCATGAGCCTCTGGGTGCGTATGGTTCCTGGGAGCAGGGATCAGCTGCGTGCAGGTGCCATGATGGCAGCTATCTGCATGGCAACCGTGCCCAGCCCCCAGGAGGTTTGCATCTGGAGGCTCCGGAGAGAGCTGGCCTCCAGAAGCAGCCTTAGGGGAAGTGGCGAGGCTGGAGAAAACACCCTTATCCCCGAAAGGCCCAGATCTCACGGCACAAGTAAAGGTGGAGGGGTGGAGGGGGGAGAAAACAACAGATGTGTAGAGTTAGAAGAAATAATTTTGGAAAGGAGGTCACGTATTTGGCATTTCTTTTGCTGTTTTTAAGATTTGGTTGAGGTGAGTGACTTGCCGAGAGGCGTTTCTGCTGCTCAGGGCTCCCTCGGTGCAAAATGTGTGGTTTCTGATTCCCTCTCATAGAGAGTTGAAAACTTTTGGTTCTCTGTTCAACTCTTTCTTTAATATTATAATTTAAAAAAATAAAAATAAGAGGAAAAGATAGCCCTGCATGAACCTTTCCACCTTTCTGTTGTATGGTTCTGACCGTTGTGAGCCGTGTTACTGATGGAGCCGTGTTGTTCTTCCTGCTGGAGAGAGAGTACTGACTCCTGGACGCCAGGCATCGGGCGAGGGAGTGGGCTCCCGCTCCTATGTGATGTGTTCTCTATTTTCATAGATACTTAGCTCATTTAGGGCTACTTTTCAAATGGAATTGCTGAAGTAGATGCACTGTTCTGACTTTTTCTGGTAAGGAGGAGATTAGCTAGGTGGGCCTAAAGTACCAGCTTAAAGCAGCGTGTGAGGTCAATTTGAAGAATACGATTTTTTTCTTTTGAAACAAGGCTTCTATTTTGATACACTTGCTTATGCTGGGAGCTGACTTGCCAGCCCCTGAGACCAAAGTTCTGTGTTGCTTTTGTCGCCCGCCAGTGAGCTCAGCAGTGCTGCCAGGCTGCCTGTGCCCAGGGCCCCGTGGCTCCCAGAGCTCAGCGCAGCGACGTCTGGGACGTGCAGACAAGCCAGCTGCAGCCAGAGCGACCCATCGGGCTTGGGGCTTTCGGGGCCCCTCCTTAGCTTATACAGGTGCTGGAGATGATCACCATGTCCCCTTGAGATCGGTAAGTGGGACTCTTTTCTGAAAAATTGGGCAGACAGAGAGCAAAAGACTGTGTTGCTTGAGGAGAGTCAACAGTTGATTTGTAAAAGTGTGAAAGACCAGTGGCCTTTGTTAGTCGGCCTCACCTTGCCCTTGGGTGGTTGGGGTTTCAGGTGTGCTTCATGCAGGTGATGCTCCCGGGCCAGAGATGGCGCGGTAAACCTCCAGCCTTGCCATTTCTTTGGAATGCAGGCTTGTTGGTTTCGGGTTGTGCTGGCAGTTGTAGGACTGAATCCTCAAGGAGAAAGTGGCGTGTGCAGGGTGCAGGGGTGGTCTGGGGTCTCTCCCTTCCGCCGTTGCCACTGGAGCTGACATGAGTGATGCTTGTCTGCTGTCGCTTGGGCAGGGGCTTTACTGAAGGCTGTAGCCTGGCTAACCTTTACTTGGTAAGAATATTTTAAAAAATTGTTTTTCATACTTATTTATTTAGAGAGAGAGTGAGCATATGTGAGTGGGGGAGGGATGGAGAGAGAGAATCCCAAGCAGGCTCTGCGCTGACAACGCATGGGGCTTGAACTCACAAACTGTGAGGTTTTGACCCAAGCCGAAATCAAGAGTCTGACACTTAGCTGACTAAGCTACCCAGTGCCCCCTTGGTAAAAATATTTTAATTCCAAAATGTACTTTTTGTCTGTCTGATCTCCTCGCCCCATCCTGAAGTGGTTGGGGTGCGTGTGTGCTTTCCTCTCCTTTAAGCCATTGCTAAATGACACGGTTGCTCTCCTCAGCCAGCCATGGCCAGTGCTCCTTTCACATGACGTGGCTCGCCCCGTCTGCTGCTGTCTGTGGGTCTGTCGCTGGGGTTCCCAGTGCCCGCTCAGATGGGGCGTTCTGTGCTTTTCCCTTGTGGACGTGGTGTCTGAGGAGCCTGAGGAGCCCCGAGGGGCTCTTGGCTCCCATCGGGGGGCTGGTGTGGGGCCCAGGCTGACCTTGCTGCTGTTTGGGATGAGCAGCTGTCCAGGTCTCAGGTTGTGCCATCAGCAGCTTCCCTGACACTTTGTGATGGTTTGAAAATCTGTGTTGACCAACTTAGAGAGGATGATGTCTATCGGACGTCAGTAAGATGGAGGTAAAGCTTTGTCGCGCTACATAGAAGGTGAGAGAGAGATGCACCAAGCCTGACAAATTAAACATGTAATCAACTTTGAATTTGAAGGATCAGTATCATTTGTTTATTTAGAAAATAAGTCATTTATTTACTTATTTATTTTCAAATTAAAAAGTAGTTCCAGGTGCACCTGGGTGGCTCAGAGAAGCGTCTGACTCCTGATTTCAGCTCAGATCATGCTCTCAGGGTCATGGGGTGGAGCCTGCTTGGGATTCTCTCCCTCTCTGCCTATGCCCCATGAGGCCCTGCAAGCACACTCTCTTCTCTCTCAAAAAATAAAATTAAATTTTAAAAAATTTACAAAGTAGTATTATTCTCCATTGAAAATTTAAAACTATCTTACAGAGGAGTTGTAAGACTGGTACAAAAACACTTTTTCTTAACTATTTGAGAGTAGATTGGGCCCAGGAATCCTCATCACCCTTGGATATTTTGGGGTGTTTCCCACGAACAGGACACTCTCCTTAACCACAATACAACCATCAAAATCAGGACGTTAACAAGAATGCTTTGGTGCCTTCAGACCCATTCACATTTCACCGGAAGAATCCATTCAGAAGCACACAATAACATTTCATTGTTGGGTTTCTGTAGTCTTCAAACAAACATTTATGGGGCGCCTGGGGGATTCAGTCAGTTAAGTGTCCAACTCTTGACTTCGGCTCCGGTCATGATCTCATGGTTCTTGGGATCAAGCCCCACATTGGGGCTCTGCCCTGACAATACAGAGCCTTCTTGGGATTCTCTCCCCGCCTGCCCTTCCCCTGCTCGCTCGCTCTCTTCTCTTTCAAAATAAAACAAGCTTTTGAAAAACCCTACAAACTGGAACATGATTCCATCTTACCTTGGCTTTCTTGGTCTCATCATTTAATGAGTACAGACACTTACTTTGTAGAATGGCCCTTGGTGTGTATTTCATTTTGACTAGGTTCAGGCTTGGCAGTTTGGGCTGGAATAGCACAGAAGGAATTCTGGGTTTTCTTTGCATTCTGTCAGATGGCACACAAGTTCACTTTGTCCCATTACCGGGGATGCTCACTTCAATCGCTGATTAAGGTGGCGTCTGCCAAATTCTCCATTGTGGAGTCTGTGTCATTAGTAAGTATATGGTGGTGAGATACTTGTGAAGCCAAGTATTTGTTCGTGTCAGATCTTCATTTTGGTTATGTATCTGTATCAATATAGGCTATAGCCATTGCCCATTTTATTTACAGTATCAACCCTTATCATCAAAGTTACTTACTCTAATGTTCATAGTGACCAGGGAGTGCCTCCTTAGAGCTGGCTCCTGTGTCCTTTTTTTTTTTTCTTTTTTTAATGTTTTATTTATTTCTTAGAAAGAGACAGTGCGAGCAGGGGAGGGTCAGAGAGAGAGAAGGAAACACAGAATCCATAACTGGCTCCAGTGTCTGTCAGCACGGAGCCCAACGCGTGGCTCAAACCCACAAACCGTGAGATCATGACTTGAGCCGAAGTCGAACGCTCAACCGACTGAGCCACCCAGGTGCCCCGGCTCCTGTGTCCTTCTGAAGCATCCCCATTATTTGTTTAGAACTTGCTTTTTGGGGGGCGCCTGGGTGGCTCAGTCGGTTAAGCGTCCGACTTTCGCTTAGGTCATGATCTCGCGGTTCGTGGGTTCGAGCCCCGCGTCGGGCTCTGTGCTGACTGCCAGCTCAGAGCCTGGAGCCTGTTTCAGTCTGTGACTCCCTCTCTCTGACCCTCCCCTGCTCACGCTCTCTCTCTCTCTCTCTCTCTCCTAGAAATAAATAAAACTTTAAAAAAAAAAAAAAAAAGAACTTGCTTTTTGGTACAGCAAGACACTCTGGTCTCTTTGTGTACTTTCCTTGCCCCAGACCTGGAGTCAGCCTTTTTCCTCAGAGACCGCCTTTTATGGCAAGTGGCACTCAGGCAGAGTCTGAACACCGGGTAGGTTATTGTTGAAGTACTACCAACCCCGGGTCTCTTGGGATAGAGCCACAGTGTGTGTGTGTGTGTGTGTGTGTGTGTGTGTGTGTGCGCGCGCATGCGTCCACACACATGTATCCACAGGTACATAGGTGCACATGTGTGTGTTTATAACAGTCATGTCTACTTTTATCTCTCAGTTGCAAAACATGAGTTTTTCTTTCTATTGAAACACACGAGTTCATTCCGATACTTCAGCTCCAGTCTTAGGTGTGTTGGTGTTCACCCCACCTTCTCCCTCTCAGACTGGTAGTTGTCTTTCCCAGCAGGGATGTTCCTTGATGCCAGTGTCCCTTTAGTGTGTTCGCTTATTTGAGGAGTCAGCCCTGTGTGTGAACAGTCTCCTGCACGCGTGTCTTCTGCCGTCCTCACCGCCCCCAGCCTCTGTAACGTTCCCTTCGCACGGAAGTGGCCTCCTACTTCACCTGGGCTTTGAAGACACCAGTGCTGTGGTCACCCTCTTACACAGAAGCCCGTAGCCTATTTTTAAAAAATAAAGCCCTGTGCACTGTACTGTTTTTGGCCTCTCCAGGCCGTTACCTGAACTGTTGTTTCGCTGCTGGAGACCCACACACCTGCTGCGTGTTTTGGACACGTCACCATGGAGTTGAGTTACCACTTGCTCACCCATGCACACTTGTGTTCTTTCTAGTTCTTTACCTTTGACAGTGCTTCTGTGAGTTTTCTTACAAGGTTACACCTTTGCCTTCTGCGTTCTTCTGCCGGTGTTTCTGGAGAAAGGCTTCTTTGAAGTGTGACTGCTGAATCGGATTGTGTGTGTCTCTTCGTGGTGTGTTTTTAAACTGCCTTCTAGTTTTACATGTCCTCAACAGCCGAGGAGCCTGTTTTTCTTCACCATTTCAAAACTTGCACCACTCTTTTTTTTTTTTTTTTTAAGTGGGCTTCATGGCTAGTGTGGAGCCCAACAGGGGGCTTGAACTCATGACCCTGAGATCAAGACCCCAGCGGAGATCAAGAGTTGGATGCTCAACTGATTGAGCCACCAGGCACCCCCTAAAATTGCACCACTTTTGCTCATCTTTGTTGATCTCATAAAGTAAGGCTGAGTGCAGATGAACATCCGTTCATGTTTATGTGCAGTTTGTATTACTTTTCTGTGAGCTATGTGATCATGTGTCCTAGCTGCTGAGATGTTTGCCAAGCAGAGGACTCTCATTTGTGTCCTCACTTGGCTATTAGATGATCTGTGCTATAGAAAATTCGTAACCTCTTTTGAGGGTCAAATGAGTCAGTACCTTCCTTGACGGTGTCTACAGTATGTATCCTCAGTAGACTTTTGCACCCCCAAATCACGGGTTTTTCTCTTCACTCTTTTATCTCCCTAAGGCTTGGATTTTACTGTCAGATCGCTAATGCAGCTGGAACTGATTTTGATACACAGTGTGAGACCATCTCATTTCCACAGTGTGGAAATTTGTTACTGTCACGCTTCGGTTTGTTGTTCTCCTTCCTTACTAACCTGAGAGGGCACTTGTGTCAGACGGTAAACACACAGTGCTCATGGGTCTGTTTTATTCATACTTTTTCCTCTTTGTTAAAAAAAATTTATGTTTTATTTCTGAGAGAGAGAGAGAGAGAGACAGCATGAACAGGGGAGGGTCAGAGAGAGGGAGACACAGAATCCAAAACAGGCTCCAGGCTCTGAGCTGTCAGCACAGAGCCCGACGCGGGGCTCGAACCCACGAACTGTGAGGTCCTGACCTGAGCTGAGGTCAGACGCTAAACTGACTGAGCCACCCAGGCGCCCCGACTTTTTCCTTTTTCTTAACCAATACCAGGTACTAGTTACTATTGCTTTGTTGGGTGTTTGGCTAGTCTTAGGTGAATCTCAACTCTTTTTTTTTTTTTAGGTCAACTAATCTAGGCAGATTTTAGGTGGATTTGGGAAAAATCCAAAAAAAGAAAAGCGCCTGGGATGTTGGATTCGTTTCTTAGGGCTGCCCTAATACGTTACCATAAACTTAGTAGCTGCAAACAACACAAATCTATTCTCTCACAGTTCTGGAGGTGAGAAATGTGAAATCTGGCAAGGTCTCTGCGGGCTCTAGGGGGGAAGCCATTCGTTCTCTGGCTGCCTCTACACTCCTTGGCTTGTGGCCACGTCACTCCAGTCTCTGCCTCCGTCTTCTTATAGCTCTCTCTGTGTGGGGTCTCTCTGCCGCTCTTTTATAAAGGCACCTAACAATGACATTTAGAACCTGCCCAGATCGTCCAGGGCTGCGTCCTCAAGATCCTTAACTTAATCTGGAAAGACTGTTTTTTCCAAATAAGGTGACATTTATGTTCCACATATTAGGAGCTGGTGCCCCCGGGTGGACATTTTCAGTTTATCACAGATGCTCCCGGGCGTCTCCTTGAGGGTGTAGATGAACTTAGAGGGAACAGACCTCTTGTGAGAAGTCTGTTGAACTGAGACCTGGCATCACCTCCACAATATGGGGCCTTTAGTGTGTGTTGTGTGTGTGCTTGTGTGTGCCTTGTATGGCTGACGTACTGAGCTTTACTGTAGTTTTCCTAGCTTTTCAGTACAGTAGAGGGGGACTGCTAGACAGATGGTCATCTGCAAATAGTGACGTTTGTCTCTTTGCTTAATTACGTCTCCTTAGGTTGCATGTTTTACAGTCTGACAATAGTAGATGTCCTTGCCATTTGGACACTTAGCTTCACACTGAACATGATATATTTTACCTCTCGGAAATATTCTTCATATAGCCATTTCCTTCTATTGCTTATGTTAAACTCAATAGGAAGCAAGGAACATATACTGTATTTCCTCATTTTTGGGGGCATTTTTTAAGTGATTCTCTGTCACAAATACACAAATATAAATATATATATATATATATACTCTCTTCTGTATGTATATATGTTCTCTTTTGAACTACAAATTTGAGAAGCTTACACTTCCTGATGCTGAATCCTTAACTGCATCCCTAGAACAGACCCTTCTTAGTCATGGTGTCTTTTTCTATAAACTAAGTGCTGGGTTTATTGGTTTTGGTGTTTTTGTTGAAACATTTTCATGTTTGTAAACTGGTTTGTAGTTAAGAGTATCTTTCTCCGCAGCACCCACTCTTTTTTTGGGGAAGCAAACGGTGCCTTGATTTGCCTCTGGGGCCACCGTTTTCACCATGTACAAACTGATTTGGATGAAGGGCCCAGCTGCGTGGGTGGACCCTGATTGCCCGACTAATAGACATACCCAGCCCCTCGGTCCCTTGACTACAGTTATTGGTCCCATGGTGGGCTTAGAGCCCAATTAATGCCAGTGAGATACAAAAATAAATTTATTGGGGCCCCATGGGGCAAAGAAGCTCTTACTTCCTTGGGAGCTACCAGAAGATATAATTACTGCCGTTTGTAATGGTTCTTATTTCAAAACCAAGCAAGGATAGTACTGTATCATTGTGAGCTCCTATTCTCTGGGTTCTTTTCTTTAAGACTAGCAAGAGTTAATTGCTCTTTAATTGCTATTTTCAGGGAAACTGATTTTGGTTTTGATTGATCAAGTCAGCCAGTTTTTGTTTTTGTTTTCTGTCTCACCAATTCTACTTTTTTTTTTCTACTTCCTTTGATTTTCTCTTTCCATTTGACTCAAATACTTAGGTCATTTATCTTCTTTTTTCCTTATAATGAAACTTGTATGTTTGATTCACCCTCTGAGTATAGCTTTGGGAGCATCTTTTTAAAGTTTATTTGAGAGAGAGAGAGAGAAAGAAACATAAGTGGAGGAGGAGCAGAGAGAGAGGGAGACACAGACTACAAAGCAGGCCCCAGGCTCTGAGCTGTCAGCACAGAGCCCCACGTGGGGCTTGAACTCATGAACTGTGAGATCATGACCTGCACCAAAGTCGGACGATTAACCGACTGAGCCCTCCGGGTGCCGCTTCAGTATTTTATTTCAAAGCAAATTTCAGATTTTGCATTATTTGTAAATACTTTGACATGTATTGTTAGTAGAGGAGAGCTTAAAGAACTCATAACTGACAAAATTCACTCTACATTATTAATATCCTCCAAGATCTACTCTGTTTGGTTTGCTCTAAATGTCATGTTAAGTTGGTTTGAATCAAAATCCATTAAAACCCAAAGAAGGTCTTTCCATACTGCATTTTGTTGATGCCTCTTTTGTCTCTTTTAAAATATATAACAATTTTCTTCTCTTTTTTTAAATACCATTTATTTATGAAAGCAGCAGGGCCATTTGTGCTGTGGAATTTCCCACATTCTGGATCTGGTTGATTGTATTGCAGTATGTGGTGTGTTTCTGTGATCCTCTTATTTCCTGTAAACCGGTAGCTATGTCTAGATGCTGAATTTGTTTCAGGTTTGATCCCTGTCTCACCCCGGGTGTACAGAGTGGGAGGGAGGAGAGGTGTCAGGAATATACCCTAGATTGTGCTGTGTACCATATTGTATTATACCAGGAGGCATCATGTCTGTCGTTTGTGATATTAAAATTGACCAGTGGGCACTGTCAGCAGGCTGATTCCCTTACATTCTTTATCAACCAGGGATCTAATGGGTTTAATCGCCATTTTGCTTGTGTCCATTATTATTTCATTGGTGTATTGGTTTCCTTTCGCTGCTGTAACAAATCCCCACAGACGCGGCTAAAGTCCATCTTACCAGGGTGAGTCACGGTGTTGGCACAGCCTCCTTCCACAGGCTGTAGGAGCGAATCGGCTAAAGTTGGCGATGTTAAGTTGGCTTGTAATTACACTTAGGTCCCACCTGTACAACCCAAGGTACTCCCCCATCTCGTGCTCTTAACCTAATTCATCTGTGACATTCACAGGCTTCAGGAGTAAAAACCTGGGTATCTTGGGGGACAGTGATTTAGCCTATAATTGGCAAGTGCGAAATGAAGATTTGTCGATTTCTGCATTTATTAGTTGGCGCTCTCCTGTGGGAAGGTGCCCCACCTCAGTTCTGACCCCCTACAGTACAGTTCCTTCCTGTCTGTATCACTGTTGAGAACACGCCAGGACTGGCAACTTCCGAAGTAACAGCACTTTTGTGGCTTCTTTCTTCTAGTCTCATAAACTTACGGATATGTATATAGTTGTGTGTCAACCTACTTAAGCCATTTTTTTGAAGCTCGTATTATTTTGCCAAGTTGGCTCTGGGTTCTTTGCACGTGACCCCATCAGTCTGTAAGTGCTTCCTTTCTGCCGCAGCAAGGTGTCCCACCTCGTCCGTATTCTGTTCCCGACCTGAGATTTTTCTGAGGAGCCCTGGTTCCTTTTAGTGGCGAATGATGTTTGGATACCACGGTCCATGTGCTAGGTAGGGACACTCACTGCACTGTGTTGTGCTAACCGTAAACATAAAGCTGTAAGTTATTTTAGCAGCAATAATGGGTTTTATTGGAGAATCACAGAATTGCAATTCCAGACGTGCATGCTGTGGCAGAAGGGTAGGCAAGTCCAACAGAGAATTGGAACTTACTTAACACTAACTGAACCCGTCTTCATAACCAGTATCCAGGAGGACAGGATTTATTTCTAGATTTTGAACTTCTGATTTCTGTGACTAAAATACCTGTGAATTGTGCTGTTTTCAGATGAATTTGGCCTCCATCCCTTTCCCCTCCCTTCTGTGAATATTGTTTCCTTTCATTCTCTTTGAAAACCTAAACAGGTAAGTATATATACTAAGCGTGTGGGTGTGCAAGCACACGCATGTGTATAGACACAGTATTTCTGATTCTTTCTTAGAGGAAGGCAGCGGCTCTGTACCTGCCTGCTGTCCTCTGTTGCCATTGTTACCCCTCATGTGCCCCGGAGGCCACACATACTAGCGAGTGGACCTCTCCCGTGCCTTGTATGCTGCATGCTGTTCATGGCACAGAGACAGCATCATCTGTTTAGTCGGCCGCCTCCTTAATGGAAGTTTTGGTTGTTCCCAGACTTTGTTACCTTTTTATGTCTTACTGTTTCTCCTGCTGCCCTTGTGTGCAATCCTTCCTTCACACAGCAGGTAGAGCCCTTTCCAGACAGCTGCTTACTGTCTGTGCGGAGTGGGCCTCTGGGTTCTCTCCAGTCTGGTGCCACCGAGCTGACCTGCCCTACTCCTTCCTCCCTGTGTCTTTTCCCCACGTCCCTCCTTGGTCGGTGCTGATTTTCTAGTCATGGGGTTAATAGTTTCTTCTTGCCCTGCATACCATTCTTTCTCGACAGGGGAAATGTCTCCGTTGCTGCTCCCCAGAGGCTCCTACAGCGTGGTGGCCTGCTCGGAGTCCAGGATCTCAGTTGTCTGACTCAGGACAGAGTAAGATGTATCTGCTTTGGTGTGTGCATTGGACTTGTATTAGTGCACCGTCATGTTGAATTCTTTAGGGCGACACTATACCAGAAATTCTTTAAATCTAAAAGTTAGGCTTGCTCCCTAGAGCAGACTCAGAAAGGTAGTACTGAAAGATAGTCGAGTCCCACCTCCTCATCTGACAAATGAGAAAACCGGCGTGTCCACATTGAGTGTCCACCAGGGCTTAATACCCTAAAGAGGAGAGGATCCAAAGACCTCATTTTCCTGATATTTGTTTCTTTGTAGAGAAGCATCACATTTCCATTTGGATAGGACTTGTTCCAGTTGCTGGCTATTTCCACCCATGGCTCTGGCTAGCTTGGCCTCTCTGTTCCAGCCTGCTGTTCTGTAAACATGGCTCATAGGCCTTTTCTATGCAGATTGTAGGAGGAAAAACATCTTTCAAGTATAAATTGTTGCCTTTGGTCAAATTGTAGTTATTTTGTTTCTTATAGTTTTAATGGGGTATATAGGCACAAGATCAGAGGTATTTTTTTAATCGTAGGACTGAGGGGGGTACTGCCTGAGCCTTCCTCCTCTACAGTCCGTCGTCCCCGGCCCGCCCTTACTGCCCTCTTCCCAGAACCGCCGTCACCTTGAGGTGGGCCTTGCTGGGGCCCTCAGTCTGTCACCACTCGGAAACCTGTTACCATGGCGTTTGGAGACACGAATGACCCAACGGTCACAGGATGCATTTCCGCCTGGAAGTAGCGGTTGGTTCCTGTAAGGACACAGAGAGTTCTAGACGAGGAGGCGACCACGGAGTGGCCTGAGGAAGCGGGTGCCACGTGCGGGCGTGCCTGGACAGCACAGCTGGGTGCCGTTTGTCCCGGTGAGCAGGCTCACTTGGCGGTTTTCTGTGTGCCGAGGGGAGACGTGTCTCTGCAGTCTCTCCCTGTAGCTCCATGTGCTGGGAGCCGGCCGGACTCACCCCTTCTGTGCTGCTCTTAAGAGACCTCAGGACAGTCTCTGGTAGCTTCCAGTTCCCGGGGGCTTTCCCGAGCTCGTGTAAGGCCGCCTCTTTCCGCAATCGGCGGTCCCTCACAAGGAAGTGAACAACAAGAAAGCCTTACTTCACATTTCTTGCTGATACCACAGTCTAATAAAACAGCAAAGAAAATAATTCTGGTGACTCTGTCTTGCACTGGCCTGTGGTGGCTACTGCTGCCTTGTAATACCTCTTCCTTCCCTCTCCCAATGGAAGTGCTTTTGTGGAAAAAGTAAGGAGCTTCATCTGATACAGAACTAGGCCTCCCCTCAGGTAATTCACATGAGCTCTTAGCATATGTGCACCCCTCATTTCTAAACCTTTCACAATACACCGTTTTTGGGTACGTGTTATAAGAAATACGTGCTGTTTTTTTTTACATGTTCTCACCCAACTTCATAGAATTGCTGCTGCTTAAGACCGTAAGTATAGTTCCCCTTCCTCTATCCAGCTCTGGTCCCGGCGTGTCCTGGTGCCTGGCTCCGTGCTCCCTGTTCTCGGCAGCATGGCCATCCTAGAAGTGCTCCTGGGTGTCTTACGCACATGCAGGCACGCTTCTGTCTCTGAGTGCCGGCTGCCTAGCGGTGTGACGCGGAGCTGCCCCTTCTCCCAAGCTGACTGGGACCCTGCGTATGTAGTTGGGAGAAGGACGCTTACTCACCAGTCTTTTTTTTAAATGTATATTTATATTTAAGAGAGAGACACAGAGACAGACAGCGGGGGAGGGGCAGAGAAAGGGGGCGCTGTCAGCGCAGAGCCCAACACGGGGCTCGAACTGAGATCATGACCCAGGCTGAAATTAAGAGTCCGAATGACGGAGCCCCCCAGGCACCCCCATCCCGCCATCATTTGATACAGCGCTGCAGCCTAGTCTCCAAGGATCTGCTGACTGGATTGTACATATTCTCTTTCTACACAAACCTAACATAGTCTGTTACCCAGGACATTCAGCATCAGTTTCTTTTAAGTGAATCAAGAACCTAAGACACAGAGCAATTAGAATGTCAGATTCCTTGAGGTTTTTAAGAACTGTTCACCTAACAGACATGACTGTTTTAAAGCAACCTGCCCTCATTGAGAATTTCAGTGTGATAGGCTGAATATTCGTAGGACCATTTCACTCTTCTTTCCTCATTTTGTATTATTGGTAAATTATGTGGTTACGCCCGTTAACAAGCAAGGCTGGCGAAGACAGGTTTGGGAGCAAGCACACACCATCCCTGGTGGGAGCTGGGCCTCAGGGCGGCTGGAGGCCGTCTCCGTGCGCGGAGGCTGGTACCGTTCCTCCTCTTCGGGCAGGTGGGGACTTGGCTCACTCAGCCGGTCAGTTAGCAGACCTGGGGCCCCGCCGTCATCTGTGGACCCAGCCTCTTGCTAATAGAAAGAACACCGATGTCCAGTCTTTTGCTCCTGCAGAAATGCTGTAGTACATTTGTTTTTCAGCACGTACATGAGCATACGTGGGAGAAATTCTAAGAAGCAGGAATTGCGGGGTCCAAGAATATTAATATTTTAAGTTACAATACAATATATGATTCAAATTGTTCTCCAAAGGGTTCACATCGATTATTCCTCCAGCCATACCTGTGTTTCTGTACCTTTTCTGACACTCATGAAACTGCATTTTTGCCAAACTGAGAGGCGTAACGTAGAATCTCTTCCCACTCTGAACTTGGCGTTTTCTTTTGTGCAAATCAAACGTTTTCTGCATTTCTGAAAAGATGTTTGTGTCTTCTGCTCTTTCTTTTTGGCTGTTAGTGGGTTTTTGGAGTCCTTGGAAGAGACGCTGTGAACTAAACTTGGTCCCTTCTTCCCCAGAAGTCCTTGAGGCCGCTTCCTGTGTCACACACCCCAGGGCGCTTGCGGCAGCAGAGGCATGAGGGACACAGTACTACCCATTGCGTGTCCTTTCCCTTAATCTAAATGTATTTATTTTAAACACGAAATTGGTAGCAAATTGATTTGGGACTTTTCTTTTAAAAGTTTATTAACAAGAAAAAAACGTTTTGTCAGATTACATCTCTCTGCTTTGGTTCGGAGAGCCAGCTCTATAGCACTATTACTCAAATAAGAGTTTCAGGTAGGATTTAAAATTTTCTACTATCCACCTTAAAAATGCGAAAAAAAATAAGTAAATTTAAGTCAATAATATATTTTGTTTAACCCAATCCAAAACATTGTTTTCTTATGTAATCGATATAACATTATCAGTAAAGTGTTTTACATTTTTTCATATGAAGTCTTCCAAATGCAGAGTGTGTCACTTACCAGCTTGAACTAGCCACATCTCCAGTGTCAGTCAGTAGCCCCGTGTCACCAGGATATACTGGCCTGCTAGCCTGGCTCTAAAGAGTAGTTTTCATTTCATTTCCATGGAAATACTCTTTTGGACCTAACACTTGTCTCATCCACTTTTTAAAAACTGTTTATTTTGAGAGAGAGAGAGAGAGAGAGTGCGCACATACATGTGCGAGCAGGGGAGAGGCAGAGAGAGAGGTTGAGAGAGAATCCCAAGCAACCTCTGTGCTGTTAGCACAGAACTTGACGTGGTGCTTGATTTCCCAAACCGTGAGATCGTGACCTGAGCTGAAATCCAGAGTCCAGATGTTTAACTGACTGAGCCACCCAGGTGCCCCGTCCTGTCCGCTTTTTAGAGAGTTATAAGGTGTGCTTATCTGACATGTGTTCTTAAATTAGACTCTAAATAAATGCTATTCTTTACTCATCTGTATAAAGATATGCTGGTGGGGCACCTGGGTGGTTCAGTCGGCTAAGTGTCCAACTTTTGGCTCAGGTTATGATCTCACAGTTGTGAGATCGAGCCCTGTGTAGGCTCCACACGGTAGCAGAACCTGCTTAGGACTCTCTTTCCTTCTCAGTCCCTCCCTTGCCTGTGCATGCTCCCTCTCTCTGGCAAAGTAAGTAAACAAACTTAAAGGAATGCTGATTGTTTAAGTATTCATAAAATTAATGTACATTTCATTTAGTGGAATTAATTGCTAATATTCCCATACAGTGAGATCGCTACTGTAGGGCAGTTTATCTTCCTTGATCTTTTTAACAATTTACAAAGGACCCGAAGGGTTATAAATGGGAAACTTGTAAACGTTGAGAGCCTAAACAACTTGTCAAGGTGACCCAAATAGGATCTGAGCAAGATTCTGAACTTAACATCCTGCCAACAAGCCTGATGTTCTTTTATACAGTCTCTTCTCACTGTGGATGCTCGTAATGACATAGTTAAAACTTAGGTTAAAGAGAAACACATGAAATCTAGTAACAGTGTCATTGAAGACAGTTGCCACCCTCTCTGTCACATCCTGAACAGAAAGGACGCTGATGCCATTAGTGGGAAGAGAATGAAGGGGTACAGTGGAAACCGTGGACTGGCTGTGCATTTCTGTCATCTGAACTTGGACTACTTTATTTAAGGGAAATAGGGCTGCCAAGTTGAATGTACTTATTATAATAACTATTATTTCTGAGTCAATTATTTGTTTTAACTTTCTAGATCAGTTTGCTAGATTATTAAGTAGACAGAATTCATACATTCTGTTCTCTTGTTAGCCTTGTCTGGGAAATAAATTTTAAAGTCTCCTAGCTTTGTGAGTGAGTTGCATTGGGAAGATAATTTCTCAGGGCTTCCTTACAAAAGCATCTGAACCTGTCTCTGTGTTGATGTCCTTATATTTGTTTCTTTGAAATTGGGGGACAACTGGTTATGTAAAGTTTCCGTTTCTAACAGACTCAATTTGGGTGACTTGTTTTTCTGGAAGTTGCCTATTTCCTCTGGTTTTCAAGGTGTACGTGTGTGCGTGTGTGTTCACGTTTTTGAACTCTGTAGAATTCTTGTGTGATTTTTCAGAGTCTCTGCCGTGGCTGTAGTTTCGACCTCCTTGAATTCTTAGTAATGGCTGTTGATATTTGTTCTTTTTTCATTTGTCATTTTCTTTTTTGCCTGGCCTTTCATAAGACTCAGCTGGAAGTTATTTATTCTCTCTAGTGTACGTCTTTTATTTCATTAATTTCTTAACCGTATTTCTTTCAACTTTCTTTAGATTTATTCTATTTTTCTAATTTCAGGAGAGCATGATTAAATTTTTACTTTTTCCTCTTCACTAGTATGTTGGCTGATGGCTATAAACTTGTCTCCAAGCAACACTGGCTTGATTCCCCAAGTTTGGATATATAACTGCTTATCGTTCTAAATATTTTCAGATTTCTTCTTTGACCCATGAGTTATTTAGAAGCAAGCTTTTAAATTTCCAAGCTTCTTAAAATTTTAGGCTGACTTCTAATTGATTCTTTTGTAGTCAGGGAATGTTGGTTACGCTATTAATTCTTTGCCATTTGTTTTTGTTTTGCCTTAGCTGCTGACCAGTTTTTATAAAACTGAAACTTTCTTTTATGACTGAAAAGAACGTGTTATTTCTAATAATTGGGCAAAGGATTACATTTGCCTTTTTCCAATAAAGTAGGCTTATTAACTATATTGTCTTAATTATGTGTACATTTTTAATCTTCATAATCTGTGTTACCAAATGAGTGGGCCTGCCTTCCTGTGTACTTCCCTGCACATCAGCTTCTAGTAACCTTCCTGCATCTACTGTATACATCTTGTGGCTGTGTTTTTAGATACGTGTATAATCAGAATTGATTGGAATTTTTTATTCTTGACCTTAATAAGGCTTCTTATCCTCAGTCTGTTTTATCTGAAATGAATATGCCTCAGGTCTCATCAGTTAGAATTTGCTTGGATTGTCCTTCCATCCCGTATTCAGCCCCTGGGTCCACATAGCTTAGGTCACTTACGTAGCTTATGGCTGGATTTTGTACTCATATTAGATTCGTACCATATTTGGACTCATTTCTTCCGTCATCTTTTGTGCTTCCTTTGTCTTGTTTTTTCATTGCTTGTCTTTTCCTTCCCCTGCTTCTATGTATTCTGTTTTCTTTTTTCCTCTCTTTTAGTTAGTAATACTAATACAAAGTACGTAACTGGTAAGTAATCAGGTATATTGTAATGACTGCCCCTGTACAGACCACATAATTCAAGATCTAGAACATTGCCAATAACTTCTGTTTGAATCAGTTTTTTGATTTGAAAGTTAAAAACTGCTTTCACTAGATTGTCTTTAAGTTTGTATCATTTATTCAACAAGGGTTAAAATTTGTATCTCTAACCTCTTCTCAAATAATGGTCTTGAATACAACAGCCTCACGTTCCTCCTCCCACCTCACGTCTTATTGCTGCTTACAATTTTAATTGAATTTTTAATTTTCATTTCTTCCATGTTGTGTTGTATGTGGTCAGTGCTTGTTTCACTTCGTCTGGTTCACCGGTTTCTTCCCCAGTACCCGCTCCTGCAGGGTTCTCCGGCTTTCATACTCTTCTTGCTAGAGGATGTCCCCAGATAGTCACTCCAGCAGTTTATCCACTAATAGTAATGGCTGTCTCTTCGTCTCCATGGGTCTCTTTCACGCTTGTCCTGAAATGAGATGAAGGTACCTCCCTCAGCATAGTTTCCAGGTGTTATTTCATTGTCCCCTGGGGGGGCAGTGTGCTCTTAGGCGGCACCCTCTGTAGATCACCCGTCTTGGCACTAGTTGCTTAAGGTTCTGCTCTGTCTGTGGTGGTCTGGGGTTTCACTGTAGTGTGTTTCAGTGTGGATTAGTTTAAATGATGCTGCTGGTTGCCTGTTCTGTCACTTACATGGGGTTGGGTGGGTATCTTTGCATTCTAGAATTTTCTCTATTTTTTTCAGTACTGCTGTTCTTTATAATTGCTTCTTTCAGAACTTCTATTAGACATACGTTGGACTTCATCTTCTTACCTATAGTTTTTAACCCCTTTCATTTATTCTATTTCTTGATTTTTTTTTTTTTAAGCCACCTTATGTCTTACATCCTTAATCACTTCAGGATTGTTTTTACAGTCTCAATCTGATAGTTCTGTCATCTAAAGTTCTTGAGTCCAGTCCAATTTCAGTGTTCTTTTTGAATTTTGGACTTAGAGCCTCTCTACAGTGTGGGTAGATTTGTGGATATCCTTTGAAGCCTGGTATGAGGTTTTTCTGCCAAGTGAGATTGCTTTCTGATTTACTGACTTCTAGGTTTGGATTAGGGGGTCTTGGAAGAGTGGGGTTATAAAGATTTGAGCCCTCAGCCTTTATTTAGAGTGTTAGTCCATGGTTGCTACTGCTCAGTAGGGTTTCCCACCTCCTGCATGAGCTGACTGGAAAGCATCTGTGCTGCCGGCGTGTTTTCTTTTTTCCCCCCAATGGCCTACCTCCTGCTGAGAGTGAGTCCTTTTGGGGATCGTGGCTCTTAAGTGGGTGGGAGGGTGGAGTTCTGTGTTTTTTACCTTGAGCCAGCCCACATCTCCCATGTCCCCTTGAGGGCTGAAAAAACCCAAATGTCACAGACTGATGTTTACTTCTTGATGTAGCCATACGGGGTTCACACATTATCTCCTGTGACTTTAGCTGGACCCAGCCCTCTCAGAATTTGCCTTTACAAACTGTTAGGTGCAATACACTGAAGCTTGGCTGAGAAGAAAAGCTGGTCAGAAGTATCAGCAGAGAAGCACCCTGGGATGGTTTGTAGCACAAATTCAACATTGGATTATGTAATATTTTTTATTAACTATATGTTTTTGAACCTCTTTCAAGGCCTTGCATGCACCAGCTACTGTGTGAGCTTCTGTCTGTGGTGACTTCCAGGCTTCGCTGGAAGTTCCTGGACAGTGGGCCTGCCAGCTGCTCACGAATCCCTCCCTCCTCCTCCTCCTCCGTGATTCCCTCTCCCCTCCCCCTCCCCTCACAACACACACACATTGTCCTGAGACTTCAAAACAGAACAACACAGCACACTTGTCTGAATTGCTGGTTGGTTAGTCTGGACAGAAGGCCTACCTTACAAACACTAATAACATAGTGAGGCTGCAGAGTCCTTGGTACTTCAAGAGGTTCTCCCAAGTCTAAGGCCGTGGCACCTGTCCACAGCCTGTCCTAGGGACTTCTGGGGCTGCTCTGGCATTGATACCCTTGGCTCCTGGCTGTGGGTTTTTGTCTGCCTCCCTTCCATGGTTCCCTCCCCCGAGTGATGTCTTGAAGGGCCCCTGCTGGCGGGGCGGGGCTGCTCCCCTAGCCTGCGGCTTGTCTGTACAGTTGCCTACCTGACCAACCAGCGGGCCTCTCACACATCACCACTCCATCGTGAGGTTTTGCAGCACACTCGCCTTCTCCGTTCCAGGCTTCCTTCAGTCTCCGCACCTCGATGAGGGCAGCCGAGAACCTCCCTGCCACTCTTAACTGCTACCGTGCTCTGCCTCCCATCAGTGAGGACCTTCTTGGTGCTAAATTTGGCCACCTAGTTCATGTACCATTGCCAACCGTAATGGAAAGCTGGTGCATCTTCAGACTGAACAACTGAGTAGCCCAGTCCCCCAACCACATACTTTGACTGCATATCACTAAAAAAGTACATCTGGTCGTACCTTCTGCCACTCGAAACTCTCAGTCATCCTCCAAACCTGAGCAACAACTGTATCAGAACTACACGTTGTGCTGACCTGGTTCCTGTTTAAGCGGACCTGGCTATACCCACGGTCCCTCCTGTGTCCCTCACTGCCCCTTGCCCAGTGTGGCCCCAGATGTCTGGTGCACTCCCACAGCTCATGCAGGACTCTGCTCCTGACACTTCCATCAGAGGTACAGACGAATACATACACATCCCTGCAGGGGACCTGTGCCTTTGATGTAAAAAGTCAGCAGCAGTTCTCACTATGGGAGGGATGCAGGCCTGAGCTGGCGCTCTCCGCTCTGGTGTGGAAGCCGCCTGCGGGTAGGCATCTGCTCTCCTGCTGCATCTAGAGTTGTGCACGTAGTGGGCACACCCATGCTTACCTGTTTGGTGAAGGAGGTTAACTGATAGCCAGGGAATAGACTAGGGACATTTTGTGGAGGTGAGGGGCACAAGGAACTGAGCCACACAGCAGTGAGAGGTAAGGAAAGTTTGTGCTCCGAACTTTGGGGCCTGGCCGTGTTTGCATGGAGTTTGGTTAGGACGGGGGTGGGTGGNAGTTGATCCGTCTCACCACCACCCCGCGCCCCCGCGCGACCTCCCCGGACTCGGGCTGGGGGGCAGGCTTGCGGCGCTGGGGGTGCAGCGCATGTCCCGAAGGGCAGGGTCGGGGCCGGCAGGGCGGCGGGGCCCCGCGCAGGCCCAGCCGCACCTCCACCTGCTGCCTGCTTACGTGGTGCGGTGGGTCTGCCGCCCTGGGGGGCTGCAGTGCCACTTGGACGCACCCCAGGGTCGGCGCACGAAAAATACTTTACGGAAAAATACCGAATTGGGATGAAAGGCGGAGAGGCCGAGCGCGTTACTGCCCCTTTAAGCCTGTCCCCGCCCGCGGGCTCGCGTGGCCTGTGGGAGGGCCTGCTGAGGTGGCATCTGCGAAAGTTCCTCCTGCGGCCGGGCCGGGCCGGGCCCACTTCGCAACTTGGGGAGCCGCTCACCTGGCCCTCGGGTGAACCTTTGGCCTGTCGGATTGCGTTTTTGTTCTCAGGTGTGGTGTGTGGGTCTTGAGAAGTACGTTGGGGGAAAAGTCGTTTTTCTTGCAGGCTTGCTGTGGGGATAGAGGTGACGAGTTTAATTTTGGGTTTGCACGGCGAGTGTCGGTGCTGGGCACACTCGGTCGAGCTGAAGCAGGAGCACCTCTGGGGGCCCCGGAGCAGGCTCGCTCTGCTCTGTTCCTCCTGAGTTCTGTCTGCAGACTTCTGCTTGGAACATGTAATTGACAGGCACAAGGGAATCCACGTGTACTTCTTGTCTGGAAGCAAAATAAGTAAAACTCAACCTTGAAAGATTTTCTGTGTCAATTTGCTAGGACGCGGTTTCGGATGGGATCCCCATAATGTCTTCCTGTGTCTCTCCCACGCGAGGGTCGGGTGCTTGCAGTTCCTGGGGACCGAGGACACTCTCTGCTTCTGCCTCTCTCTTTCCTTTGGTTCTAGTTCTGTTTGTTGCATAGTTATGTTTTCAGAGGTGCCTTTTTTTCTTCCGTCCTTTCTTTTTTTTTCCTGTGGACACCACACTCTGAGAAACAAGACTTAAAGTCCAGGGTGAGCGTAGTTTAAGATTTCCATTAACTGGATCTGAATGCTTCCTGCGGGGAAGGTAGGTGAGAACGAGCAAAATGATGAGGGGACGGGGGCAGTCTGGGGAAAGCCTCGAGCAGACGGCTCCACGTGGCTGAAGCAGCCCTGCAGGAAGGAGCGGGCTTGTTCTCTGTGGCGAGAAGGGGGAGTAAAGTTGTGGGTCTTGGCACTGCCAACAGCACCCTACTCTGAGAGCTGTGCAGAGGTGGAGCGTGGCTCCTTCAGAAGGTGTGCAGGGCCTGTCTGGTAGCACTCAAAGGTTGCCGAAGGTCTCTTCCGAGCCCGATTTGAGCAGTGTTCTTAGGTTCATCGAGGAGCTGTGAACGCACCCCGTGATGGTGGGGCCTGTGTCAGGGCGCCTGGGAACTCAGGAGAGCAGTGGTCACTGTGCAGTCGTGGCAGACTCTGGAGCGGGAGTCCCCTGTCTTGTGCTGTGCGTGAAGGCCGAGTGAGGGCTCGCAGGAGCGGGCTGGCCTGGGCACAGAGCTGTGCGGGACACTTTCTTTGGTGCCGCCTTGTAGAAGTGGAGGCAGGTAGACAGTCCTGCTGAGACCACGTCAGGAGAGCTGAGGTCAGCCTCCTATAAAACCTTACGGCAGAGCCGTAGGTGAAGGGAGGTCTGCGTTTGCTTATGGGTCACGAGGTATATGCTTAAAATGGATTTGTAGAAAAGACGTTTATTTAAAAAAAAAAAAAAAAAAAAAAG